>NW_026517056.1:0-484128 GCF_026229845.1 Diaporthe amygdali | reverse complement strand
AGAGAGAGAGATTAAGAGAGAGAGAGATTAAGAGAGAGAGAGATTAAGAGAGAGAGAGATTAAGAGAGAGAGAGATTAAGAGAGAGAGAGATTTTAAGCCGTTTTGAACGACAAAGACGGGAACAACCATGTTAAAGAAGAATTGTAAGCTCATATCTGACTTTGTTCCAAAACCTGTTCTTGCAGGCGCAACGCTTACCTAACATTTACGACAAGACATTGAAACGCTCCTAAGTTTGTCGAATCGGCTGACGAGTAAATTCGAAATGCAATCTTAAAAAACGGAAGAATTTCTTGGACCCACAAGAATTGAATTATGCCCAATTAAGAAGATTTGAAGGCAGCTGTTGGTACCATTTGTGGAAAGCGGCTGATCCTTCAAATGCTACCTGCACTAAAATCTGACCGCCTAGGGGTTTGAGGTACGGGTGGGGGGGAGGGGGGACCAAGCCCGCATCAACAACGGAATACCTTTCCAAAGCTCAACACCATCTCGTGAGGGCTCAATGGCTGATCCGCTACGCAGCCTCGGCAAAGGCACGATTCTGGTGACAGGCGCGAACGGCAGCCTTGGCAGTACCATCGCCTCACAGATCGTGTCTACGCCCGAGCTCGCAGCTTACCATGGCCTCTATGCAGTGCGCAACGCAGAGGCGGCGCCCACCCTTAGATCTGCCATCGCGCAGAACGGGCTTCAAAGTACCAACCCGCACACTCACGACATAATCTCCCTCGACCTGGCGGACCTAGCCAGCGTGCGCGCCGTGGCCGCCACCATCAAGGCGCGAGTTGCCGCGGGCGAGATCCCGCCGATCCGTGCGCTTATTCTCAACGCAGGCTATCTCGAGTTCACAACGCAGTCGTGGACGGAGGACGGCTTCGACATGTCGTTCGCGAGCAACTACCTCGGCCACTGGCTGCTGACGCTGCTGCTGCTGGGGAGCATGGACCGCGAGGAGGGGAGGGTTGTTGTGGTCGGCAGCGAGGCGCACGATCCGCACAACCCGAAGGGCAAGGCATCATACGGCGAGGGGTGGACCGAGTTCATGCGAGACGGCAGTGGGCCAGTAGCCCGAGGCACTTGGAGCACGTCCAAGGAGAACCCGACTTACAGCGGCGGATTCCGCCGCTACGGCGCGGCGAAGTTCTGCCAGGTGATGATGATTCCCGAACTCCAGCGGAGGCTCGACACAGACCCGGCCCTCTCGCGGATCTGCGTCCTCGGCGTCGACCCGGGCTCCATGACTGGTAATCTCACGCGTCGTGGGCCGTGGTTCATTCAGATCATGTTCCAATTCATCATGCCGTGGCTGGCGCCGCTCATGGCATGGCTGCAGCCTAACGGCGCTCTGCGCACGTTGAAGCTTGGTGCGGCGGACATCATCGCTGGTGCTTTCAAGGGTGCGCCACCTCCCAAAGGAATGTACTTCTACGGGCCCCGGGTCGAGGAGATGGCGGCTGAGGCGAAGGACGTGAGGAAGAGAGAGAGGCTCTGGGTGGAGACGGTAGGGTACACGGGGCTGAAGGAGGGCGAAACCATTTTGACGAATTGGAGGTGACAGCGAAGAACTGTGTGCAATATAAGTATTCCGAGTATTCAATCTTGCCCTAGCAAGACGTAATGAAACTAGTAATAGCGGACAGAGAAACAAAGGACGATTAAAGGGTGAGCAAACCATGCCGAGAATTGAAAGTCTGCATGACCGTGAACCACTACTGCGCACTCATAACAACAAGGCTCTGAGAATTACTTTGCCCCAATGGCCAACAAGGACAGATCAGCACTTGATAGGATATTTGATGTTCTACCTTTCTGCCTCCGTCGAATCGGCACTGTTTCCAACCTGATCAACATTGGTAGGTTGCCAGCCTGTTGTAAGTAGAGATAGACTAGATCGACGATGAAGCAGGAAGCCAATGCAGGTATACATCTGAAGTTGTAGAGCAACTCAATCACAAGCCCAAGTGACTGCAAAACCTCTACAAGGCAAAAAATGTAATTCTAGGTAGTGCAAGCTGGTTGGATACCACGACCCGACAACACATTGAAAGTTTAATTGAAGTCGAGGACGGAGATTTCAGCATATGGTTACATGTAGCACATGTGACCAAAATTTGAGCAAGCTTTTGTTTGAGCTTATCCAAAAGGACATGTAAGAAGGCATCTAATGCAGATGCCTTTCTCCCTGGGGGTTAGACCCTACGGTATGAGCAAGATGACAGAAGTGTGTAGAGGTGACGGAAGCTGGATGGTCAAATCGGGGTCCATAATTCATTCCAGCGTACACAATATATTTGGAACGTTTTCATGAGAGCAGTAATGCTGCTATATCCATTGAGTGTAATTAATTTAAGCAATGGACTACCGCCTTGAGCAGTCTCCGCTGCCGTGGCTCCTTGAATATCCCGGTTTCCTCGTGTAACCGGGGGCAGATTAGGCCATGTCTTTCTAGGCGCCGATAGCCGGTCTTGAACCTCTTCCAATGTAAACCTTCCAAGAAGACCTTTTTTTATCCTGAATGAGTCTCATAAGTAAGACCTGTATCAGCCGGTACACTCATGCCCGTCCCATGGGCAGCCATCCAGCGCTTGGGGGCTCCCGCCCGTGCTCAACCCAGCCCAGCCCAGCCCAGTTCAATCATCACATGCAAGACACCAAAACGCCAGCCGCCCCAATGCAAGGGGTTGAATCCTGAAAACCTGTGACCCAAAATAAATCATTTCAAGACATTTCCAATTAATCATTAGTCACGCACATCCCGCCCAGACAAAAACACCCGATCATGAGCTCTCCTCAGCAATCCGCGCCTCATCAGGCGCGACAGCAGCCGAGCTCGCCCGGCGGTGGTACCCCGGGCCGCAGCCGGCGCAGTCGTCGTCCCAGCCGCCCGGCGGGCCAGCCGACGAGTCCATGCTGCACCGGGGGCTGATGCCGGAGAAGCTGCTGCGGGCCCCCCTGCTGTAGCGGCGGCTGCGGCCGAACTTCATGGTGAAGGTGCCGAGCATCTCCTGGTGGCGCAGGTTCTGCTCCGTCAGGGGCCGCTCGCTGGGGTGCACGCGGCGCGGGAAGCCGCTGCCGAACCCGCCGTTGCCGCCGCTCTTCTTGAGGATCGACTTGGGCGGCGAGTCGCGCTTCGGCGAGGCCTTCCTGCTCGACGAGTCGCCGCCGCCGGATACCTTGCCGTTGCTGCCGTCGCTGCCGCCGCTGTGGTGGTGGCGGTTGTTGTGCGAGCCGTGTGACCGCCACGATGAGATCTTTGACAGGCCGCCGAGACGTGACGACGACTTGTGGAGAGGGACGCTGGGTATTGGTGAGGTGCCTGCTGTGCCGGCTGTGGGTGAATCGTGGCCGTCGTCGCTGCGTGCGCCTGAGGAGGAGGAAGAGAAGGATTTCCGCACCATGCGGTTCCAGGTCTCCCGGATCGCCATGCTGGGATATTCCGGGGAGGTTCGTGTATATGTGTGTGTCTGTCGCTCCTATTTGTTCGAATTTTGGGTTTGGTGTATTGACTCGCGCTTTGAGAGGTGGCGAGGGTTGGTTGGTTTGTGTGGTTGATGCTGGGATGAAAATCCGGGGTACAGTAGGTTCGTTTGTTGAGGGGGAAGCGTTTGTGCGAGTCCAGCCGCTGTCTGAATCGAGGAGGGGTGTAATGGGGAGCTTGAGAGGAATCAGGATCCTCTTCGTACTGGGCGGTTGACGGCGAGAGATCGCGTTTGGTAGACAAAGGAATCAAAGAGGCGGACAGAGGCGGACAAACAAACGGCTCCGGCGTCGCGGGAGGCGCATGTATGTATACGATGGGCCGGTCGTGGGGACGTAGCCGACCAGCTCATGGGACTAGATACCACCCTATCACTCTGATACCCTGTCGCCTCGGCTGGTGAATGGACTCGAAACGTATGGTACACGCATATATCCATTCTAGCCTCTAGACTAGGAGCCCAGGGCTAGGGAAAGCCGCCCACACACATCCTGACCACCCCCCAATTCGGACAGAGAGTTGGGTTGCGTCCCGATTGAGGCTTGGTCCCCTGGCCTGGGGCCCAGAGCCACTGTTTCGGCGAGTCGTCGTTGTGTGTCGCCTCTCGCTGGCTGACCTGGCTGGCTGGTCTCGCTCCAACATCGGCGCTTTCTCCCAAAGTTCGGGGTTTGTAGCCCACAGTGGGGTCTCGCTCTCAATGGGGCCGCGGTGGGTCCGCAAGGATGGCAGGGAGCACCTGGATCGCCCCCCAGACCCTCAGATCGGGGGACCAGGGCCTAGAACGAAGGGTCGAGGGAAGCTGGGGCAGAAGGGGGGTAGCGCCTAGCGGCCCAGATGGCCTGGTACGCCTGGGAGGCTTTGAGCAAAGCAGCCTGAGGCGGAGGAGGGCGGGGTGGTGTGGCTCGAGCGTAACGTCAGTTACGGGGTCACCGTGGCTCGTGGGCAGACACATTCTGGGCACCGAACATGTGGTATGTTCGTTTGTTCAACCACAGCACTGTGTTCTGATGTGCATAGAAAAGGAGATAGATTAGATACTCTGCATACTGTCTTGACTGTAAGACAGTTAAACTACCGCACCAACAGCATCGGAATCTTCTCTCCCACATGTGCGCCCTCGGTCTCGTTTGACAGCTGCCGTGTGACTGTGTCTGTACGCCATCAACGTATCACCCGCACACGACACACGACACACTGACACCGACGCTCTCTTCACCCTGTTCCTCCCTGCGACATCTGCAATCCCACTCTGGGTTTCTTGTTTCTCGTATCTCATTCCGGTACAACCCCCCGAGGCCAGGGCCTGGCACAGCTGACTTTTTCCCTCATCCCAACGAGTGAATTAAGTGCCCTGGACGGGGGAAAAGACGCAGCCGTCTGTCCGCCCGTGAATTACCGAGACTCCATCCCAAAATGACCTGCAGAAGTGGTGTGGGGGTTTATCAGGAGAGAACTCAAAAAGTGCTGCAGAAAGTAGAGGTCGCACCCGCATAGCTGCATTGGCTCGCTCAAAATCTTCCTTGCATCCGGCGTCTCGCCTTGCTCCTGCTGGGGCCAGCTGGGGCCAAGCTGGGGCCAGCCCGGGGTGTGGGAGCGGGCGGGTGCACCCAGTGGGCAGCAGCTGGGCGCGCTACTGCAAGCCTTTTCCTCGCTTTGTTGCGATTATGGTGGGTGGTAGTGGTGGTGTCGGTAGGTCGGCTGTGTGCGGGTGGGTGTGCTCGGCTTCGGTTTCGACCGTAGGGCAGCCCGGCAATCCCTGGTTGGCTCAGAGTCTGCCTGTTCTGGACGCGTCTAATCCGTCCTGGTGGGCCTTGAAGAGATTGCTAAGACGGCCCTAAGGGAACGTTTTCTTCCTGTCACCTGTCCATGTCGGAAGGGGACGTTGAAGATCCTCCCAGGGTTGTATTCTGAAAAGTAAGTCGGAGATCTTCAAATCTAACGACGTCGATCCAAGGAGAGGCTGGCTCGAGGCTGGCTGTAGGACAGCGTTGTACCCTCATATCGACCCTCCGCATTTCTCGTGCCCGAGTCGGCACTTAACTGAATGGATCAAGGATGGCCCACCATCTGTATGGATATTCTGCTCAAAGAAGTGGACACTAGTCAAAATATTCAGGGGCGAGGCCGTGTTATTCCCTACGCCTTGACTGCACATGTTGGAAGCGAGCGTAGATATTTCCGCCTTGACGGGCACGGATTTCGAATGCCATCCCATCACGACACACGTGTGCGCCATCCCGTCCCTTCATCCAATTCCACAACCACAATAAATATAGCGACAGCCCGGCCAATTTGTCTAAGGATGTCAAATCAACTCAACGCGCCAGACATTCACCCCCAAAAACCCCTGAGCTGCCCAAGCCCAAGCCGCCCACTGCGGTTAGACCCCAGGCAAGAGCAGCAGCCTCCCAGTCGACCTCCTGACTAGGCAACGAATCTCCCTCTGCACTGACTTTCTCTTCCTCAGGGGAAGGCTCGTATGTCTCGTCGCCGGGTTCCTCCTCAGGGTCCTTCTTGACCTTCCTCGGCCGACCCCTGCGCCGAGGAGTGGGCGCCGCCCGGTGGTCCTCGCTGTCATGGCTGGCCACGCTGCTGACGCTGGGGACTCGTGCCTTGTGCTGCCTGCTACTTCGGCGGACGGATCCGGCTGTAGATGCCTTGTCGTGCTCCTCGTCTGTTGCTTTTCCTGAGATGTGCCCCGTCTGAATATCATCGCTGTTTTCGTACAGTGGCACAGATGAAGTAAGAACATCGCCTGCCTTGAGAGACCGAACGGCAGCCCAGACCCCGATACCGAGGCCACTGATAAGAACATCGTAGCCGACGGCTGCGACGATAGGATGATCTGCCATTGACCCCAAAAGCTTGCCGGAAGCCGTCCGCGCGCGTTCCCACTTCGACCGCTCTTCTACATCCCACGGCAACAGCTTGCTGTGGCGGTGGTAGTGGGAGTCAGGAAGATTGTACCTGAGACCATTGAAGGTCGCTGTTCCGTGCAGTACGAGACTGAAGAATGACATAAGCCGGAACAGGTCGGTGAAGGCGGAGTTGGCCTTCTCAGGGTGAGGGTGGACAAGACCCCACGATATCGGTGCCAGGCTTTGCATTATCAGGGGTGCAAAAGTCAGGCCTCTCGCCGCGCCCACAATACGATTGAAGGATGGAGTGTCCGCCGCATATGGCAAGTAGAAGATGCCCGCGTAGCTGAGCGCGATTGAAAGCAGGAACAGACCTGGCTTCAGAGACCAATTCTGGGGCTTCGGAGGGGATATGCTTTCGCGAACACGAGACCATCTACATATGAAGGTCAGCAAATTGTGTGCTTTTTTTTGTGCATTTGAAAGAGAAAGTACCTTGTGGATGGCTTCTCCACCGTAGGTAAAGGTGTTGGCGTTAACAGCAAGGCCACGTAGAATAGATTCTGCGCGAAAGAGAGATTGACCAAATGAGCGAGACAAAGGAACGCGAAGAGATTTGGAATCCTCCGTCTCATGCCCTCGATGGCCAGGAGAACACTCCAAGGGACCAGAGCAAGGTCGATCTGCTGTCCCCACCAGAGCCGGCGTGCTTTCTCGGCAACGATCTCGAACGCATCCTGGTAAATTGGTGTGTCGGCCAGCCAGCGGATCCTATAGATTGCGAGTTCAGTGGCATTCGGATGGGCAACATCGGTAACGTTTGTGGTTCCGTTTCCAGTGAAATCACCGAGAATACTGATGGACAAAAAGTCAGTTCGTGAGTGATTTAAATCATGGATTATGGGCTCGACAAACCTGGTTGAAGGCTTAGGCAGGTATCCTCTTGCATCAGCCCAGACCCGGTATGAGAGTTCAGCATAAGTGTAGCCTGAGTAAATTGCAGTGCTGAGACTCAGAAATGCCAGTCCAGAAAACAGAGGCACAAGCTTCCTTCGCCTGTCGAACCGTAGTCTCACATCTTGGGCCGGAGAGAGAGACTTGTACGAATGAGCAAGGCTGCGCGCAACTCTCAAGGTGAAGTACACGGCACTGGAGAGGTGGAGAGCTACGACTGCTAAGCCGGTGTAGCTGTTACTGAATCAGAGGCTTGCCAGGGCCCGGGTGCCCGTGTAAGGAACCCACTCACCTCAGCTTGGGCTCGATGGGGACCGGCGCCATGATCCTCTTGGACAACAACAACAACTAGGTGTAAGACTCAGACAGAAAACAGATTGAGATGTGAAGCTTGCAGTCGAGAGACGCGACTCCAAGCCTAACATGAAGCAGGCACAACACAGCAGGATCGCGTGCCTGTGATTGCTCCCAGATTAGAGACCGCAGATGTACTCGATACTTGGCGGCCAGCGAAGACCTCTGCAGACGTAATGTAGCTCTACCTCTTCCTAAGTTGGTAGTCTGGCCAGCACCCCTGTCAGCGCTCTGAGCACCCCGCGCTACCTAGGTACCGTGGTAGAGCTTCTTCAGTGACAGGTTGCTGGCATCTGCAGTGCCTGGGCACCTGCATCATCCGCATCCTGCGATCAATTGTCTGGCATCAGACTGTGGTCCCCGGAGGACCTCAAATTTTCAACCATGTATCACCTCGCCAAGGGTCTCTACCTGCTGGCGACCAGCAAAGAAGGTACATAATTCAGCAATTCTATCCCAACGACCTGAACATAGCGAAGGGTTTCCGGCCCCTGCCCTCGCGGCTGCTAATCTTCCTCCCCCGGCAGAATACTCCGTGATCCTCCTCGGCCTCGACAATGCCGGCAAGACCACATTCCACGAGCAGGTGAAGGCGCTCTTCCTGCCGGAAAACCCAGAGCCCAAGCTCAACACCGTGCCGACGGTGGGCCAGAACGTGTCGACCATCTCGTTGCCGGACATGTACGTGAAGCTGTGGGACGTGGGCGGGCAGCTGTCGCTGCGCAAGCTGTGGCAGAGCTACTACGCCTCGTGCCACGCCATCATCTTCATCATCGACAGCACCGACATCGGCGACGGCCGCCTCGACCACGACCAGACCGGCCGCCTGGACGAGTGCCGCCTCGTGCTCGAGGACGTCCTGCAGAACAGCGAGACCGAGGGCGTGCCGCTGCTCATCCTCGCCAACAAGCAGGACCGGGAGGACTGCGTCGAGGTCGTGCGCATCAAGGAGGGCCTGGTCAAGAAGGTCTTTGAGGGCGAGAAAGCGAGCAGCATCCGCGACTCGAGAGTGCTTCCTGTGTCGGCGCTGACGGGCACTGGCGTAAGGGAGGCGATAGAGTGGGTCAGGTCACGGGTAAAATGGAACAAGGAATCGAGGCCGCCTGTGATGCGGTGATGTGGTGATATCCTCAGCATGCTACAGATACAGAAGGTTGTTTAGGGATACGGTGTTCGGGCGTTGCTGGTAAGGGATCACAAGCTTGAAGGTGGTAAGCGTTTTATAGAGCTCTTCGTCATAACAACAATTACTGAGTTGCATAGCCAAGGAAATCCAGGGGTATCACGATTTTTGTTTAAACCTCAACCTGCCTCTCATTTTCTGCTGATAGCTCCGCTAATAATCCTCCCTTGTTTCTGCTCTTGACGTCCTCCGCAAGCTTCTGGTCCACCAGAGTCGAGAATTCCTTCGCTTTGGTCAGCGCGACACTCGCGCACTGCAGCAACGCCACTGCGTCGACAGGCGTGCCCCCGAGCTTCGCGATCTGACATATCTCGCCGTGCCTGTTGAGGCTGATGGTGCAGCTGCCAACGCGCACCTGCTCCTCGATCCAGTCGGCATCCACCAGTGTAATGTCTGCGTCGTCCCCGTAGAAGCTGAATGTGACACAGAACGGCGAGTGCAGCCAACTCAGCGGGACAGGCTCCCTCTCGGCAGGGGTGTAGACGGTCAGCACCTCGCCCTCCATGCTAGTATCGGGCTTGCGGAAGTGCCGCAGCGCCGCTACCACCGCTAAGCAGGACGCATCGACCAAGTTGCCATCGTGCGACAGCACGTGCAGGTCCACGCGGATTGACCAGCACTTCTGCCCTGCCACCAAGCACAGCGACTCCACGTCCAGGGCGCCCGAACGCCGTACCGTCTTCTCCAGCGTGCGCGAGAGGAGGACTTCGGTCTCGGTGGGGCGGTTCACCTCGAAGGCTGGGGAGGCCATGGGGCTGAGCTCGGTGACGATGTTGAAGACGCCGTCGAAGGGGCGGTCGGGGTAAGGGACTGTGACTTCGGCGGAGGTTTTGGCGAGGACTCTAGAGGCCAATTGGCGTTAGTTGCTAGTTATTTCCAATGTGAAGAGGACCCTGAATGGTACCGACCTCGTCTTGCCAAGCGTCACCTCGGCAGCGCCATACTCGTCGCCGAAGCTGAGGTCGATCGGCCTATAGTCGTCGAAGGCGCGGTTGTCGAGTCGCAACTGCTCCTGAAGGGCTTGCGTGACGAACGCCTTCTCGTTGAGGGAGGGTTCTGCTTCACGGGGCATTTTGAATCCGTGCTGCCCAAAATCCTTCAGGTGATACCTCTCATACCTGGGGGACCGCGGCGGGTGTCGAAGCTTTGGAGCTACCTTGGGTTTGCAGAAAGATTTGGGCCGCGGGGTGATCTCATCGCGGCAGACAGAGCGAATTCTGCCAGGCGGTGGGCATTCACTTTACAGGGTTGCACTGCAGGGGGTCTCAGGAACCCAGAGTTCGGGTCGGCCGCGCGACTGCAACCTCGAAGACAACCACCAATCTGCAACAATCTTTCTACTCTCCCAAGTGCTGTGTACACTCAGGATCGCGGCTAAACTCCAACGTCTCTGAACAGCGGGGTTCTCCTCATCAGTCGGCAAGATGACTACCGCTCACAGACCTACCTTCGATCCCGCTCGAGGCAAGGAAACCCTCCGTGGCCCAGCCTACCATCAACGTCTACTGCCAGCACACACACAACTCAAGTTCCGGTAAGTTCATTCCATAGGCCCGTCTTCCCCCTGAGACCTGCCCGCGCTGACTCCAAGCTATAGGAAACCAGGCCAAGGCGGCAGTGCTGACCGCGACACCCGTGATTTGCGCGCGGAACTCCTGGCCGCCGAGCAGGCACACCACGCCAAGTTGACCGGCGGCCCCGTCCCGTCAAGCAACGACGACGACACCTCCGATCCCACTCCCGCCAGCCGCGGCGCGAAGCGCGCCCTTGAGGCCGGGTCCACCACAGCAGACGATGACGAAGACCCCGAGGCGAAACGACGGCGGATAATAGAAGAAACGCGGGACATCGACGCGGACGACTCAGACTCAGACGCCTCTGACAAAGACGATGATGATGACGATGATTCGGACAGCGACTCTGACAGTGATGACGAGGAGGCGGAGCTGCAGCGCGAACTTGAGAGGGTCAAGCGCGAGAGACAGGAAAAGCGCGAGCGAGAGGAGCGGGAAAAGGCCGCTGCGGAGGCGGAGCAGCGGGAGAAGGAGATTGCTAGGGGCAACCCGCTTCTTAACAACAACAATGGCCCAAAGACTGACTTCACTGTCAAGAGGAGGTGGGACGATGACGTGGTGTTCAAGAACCAGGCTAGGGGCACCGAGGATAAAAACAAGAGCAAGGAGTTTGTGAATGATCTGCTGAGGAGTGACTTCCACAAGCGGTTCATGAGCAAGTATGTGCGGTAGACGACGGGTAGTTTTGAGGAGTCAGGCGCAGGCGACGGGACGATGGTTGTTTCCAGCATGGTATGAAAGACGGTGTTCGACATAGCAATGGTGTTCCGGAAGAGCGCATTTGCGACCGCATCTACGCCAGCTTCATAACAGACAATAGGATGGGACCTTTATGGCCCGTCTCAGCCAGGAGTATGAATCATACGATCATGATCTTCAAAATCATCCAATGATTCGATAGACGATGAGAGCCTGCCCTGGTTATGGTTGAGCCCACAGTTGCATGATGGTATCACAATCACGTAACAAAATCGAATAAAAATTATGGATGAAAGGCGTCAGCCTCTCAATGAGAATTAGGTTTTGTTTGATGCTTTCTTCTGTCCAGAGTCGCTGCAGCCTTGTCGATCGCAGTAGCACTCCGCTGAATAGCTTTCACACTGTCAATGAGGATCCCTTGAAGAGTACAACGGTCAGCACCATGACAACTTCTACCGGTGAGTGGATGAGCTCTGCGTGACATACAAACAGGAACGGCCACCCACGGCGCGTTGAACCCAACGTAATAGACCCAGAAGTACTGAAACTCAGGTCGACTATAGACCACCCCTGTACCTCTCGTTGACATAGCACGTCGAGTAGTACAGCGCCACACCATACAAATGAGCCACGTTCACGACGATCTGGAGGGGGTACCGCAGGCTACCGCCACGAACAATGGACACTGCCGTCGCGAAGCACAGCGGGCCCCACACGGTCTATTTATTAACTCCTCGGTCAGTCACAAGGTATAAGCAGCAATACTGTGGATTATAGGTGCCGTGTACATACCGCTGTGATTGTTTCCACACAGATCATGAAGGGATCTGAGGTCAGGTATCTCGAGTCCGAGAGTGCGTACTCTTTCCACAGCTGGGCGAAGAGGTCCTGCAAGCTGGCGAGCTTCGTGTGGTTTATGACGAAATACCCTTTTTATTCCCAAACCTTTGTCAGAATACCTTGCAGTTTTTGTAATATGCTAGGTTTGGGCCTGTACCTTCAAAGAAGCAGTGCAGAGAGCCACCTGCATCACCATGTCAGATTAAGGACTGCGGAACGCAAATTTCGGGTGGACCTACACAGAACGAACCAACCGAGAACGATCTTGTCGAATGGTCTCATATGAGACTTGAAGCGCGTCGCGAGCCATAGCGCCGTGGATATGGTGATGCCCAGAAGACTCACGAACCGCACGAGCAGCTCATTGAGTGAGCTCGCGTTGGGAATGTAGTGCGGGATATCTGCATTTGGAGGGAAGTATGGGTGAGCGGGTTGTGAAAATGTCTGAACCATTGCCACTGCATACATTACGAGCCTTGAAATGCTCGCAATTCGCTCCCAAACTTCTTAATGCTTCTCAGCCATACACACATCTTAACTGAAGATGGACTTTGTTAGGACACTGGGTGATGCAGACCCGGGTTAGGGTTTGTCCTGGCACCTCCAGGGGCTGCTAAGGTGAAGCCCATTGCGACCACGCGATATTCTGATATCAACAATATTGTGGTCATGCTGATCGTGATTCCTCAGGATCCTGCAGCGCGATGCTCGAAATTGACGGCTTGATCAATGATTAAATCTTCATCAAGCATATCATGACCTCCTGCTTCATGCGCCTGCGAACTCGACAATGGACTTGTCCTTGGGAATCTTGAGTAGCCCAACTATTCAACTTTCAGCCGCTTGGCAGGCTAGGTGACGCAACTGAAGTTTTGAGAGACGGACTTCATCACCACCCCCGTATTTTGCGCTCGACTTGAGTTCCACATGGACTAAAAGAATTGAGCCCCGGACATGAGCCTCTCCCGGGGTTAAGACGACGCCGGAACACAGCGCGGAATCCCACGCGGAACCGCGATGTTGCCCACATGCAGTGGACTGTCGATGGGGAGACCTACCGCTCGTCGAGATCGAACCCACCAGCACGCCTCCGCATCAGACCTCCTGCACCCTTTGCGATGGAACAGGCCGAGCGCCCGTCCCGAGCATCTCGGACAGGACGAACAGTCCGAAGGCGACGTGTCAGTCATATTTGAATGGCATCGCCATGTTGTGCGGTGCTTGGTAGGGACTTACAACAGCCTAGCCTTCAATAGGTGTTCTTCTACTCTTAAGAAGCAACTATGTCGCCGCCCCAACTACTTCCCGCTGGCTTCACCAACAGGGGCTACGGGCTATCCTCCTTCTCAGAGCCGGGCAACGTCATCGACCTCCCGACCCCGCAGGCCGGGCCGGGAAGCGTCGTCGTGCAGGTCGTGGCAACGCTGATCCTGCCATACATCGCGCAGGTGCACCGCGGCGAGATCCCGCAGCTCAATCTTGCGCTACCGCTCGTGCCCAACGCCAACTGCGTCGGCCGTGTGCTGGACGTGGGACCGGACGCCGCCAGGATCAAACCCGGCGACTGGGTATGGGTCGATGGTACAGTGTATGCTAGGGACGACACGCTCGTCAAGATCGTGCAAGGTCACCATGGCGGCGAGGGGCCTGAGGGAAGGGTTTTGATGCAGGGTGAGTGGAGGGATGGGAGCATGCAGAAGGTCATGAAGGCACCGCTGGAGTCTTGTTTCCTGATCAACAAAGAGTATTTATTCGGGCAGGAAGGCCACGCGCCTGAGGAGCTTACTCCAATTATCTTGTATAATATTGCTGGAGGGGCGATATTCGAGACAGCTAAAGTGCAGGTCGGCGACACCGTGGTGATAGGCCCGGCGACGGGCAGCTTTGGCGGTGCGGCGGTGGAGCTGGCACTGCTGTCTGGAGCCAAGGTAATTATGCTGGGGCGGTCCGAAGGGACTCTCAAGACGATGAAGGAGAAGCTGGGCAATCCGGAAAAATTGCAGTACATTGCCATGAGCGGCGACGTGGAGAAGGACACAGAGGCGATCAAGAAGTTGGCGCCGGGAGGTGTGGATGTCTTCAACGACTGGACTCCGGGCTGGTTCGAGAAACCCTTATATCTTCCTGCCGCCTTCCAAACGCTGAAACCTTGGGCTCGAATTGTGCTTAGTGGCGCGCCATATGGCACGCTTGAGCTTCCGTACAAGACCGCCCTTCATCTCAACTGGCAGATCCTGGCTAGATGGGCTAATACACGGGAGACGATGATAAGGATTGTGAAGCTTATTAACGATGGTGTGCTGAGAATAGGCAAGTCTGGTGGGTCGGAGTTTAAGACATTCGAAACCATAGAGCATGTGGAAAGTGCGAAGGAGCACGCTGCGGACGGGGGACGGTTCAAGTCTTACACGATCTTGAAGCCGAACGGGGAGGTGAAGCCAACGCTGGGGTAGAGAGCGATGAATTGTTGTCGACGCTCACCACTTGATCGGCATATTTGGATGTCCAAAGTATTCGATAAGTGTTTTTCAACACAACTCAACTATCAAGATCTCCTCCTTTCAGATGACAGGCGCAACGAAGCGAAGCCACGGCTTGTATGCGTGGCCAACCAGCAAGCATGCAGAGGTCATCGAAACACCCAAGCAGGGATGCTTGGCCTCGTGAGAAGAGGGCATTATATGAAGTCATTGCATGCATCCAGCAGAGAGTTTCGGTATTCCAGGTGCGAATGATAAGATGCCTGCCTGCCTTGGCCCATATGCAGCCCTACCAAACAATGAGGTGTGTCTCAATCCGGCCGCTGGGCCGCCCAAGCGAGACCATGTGCTGAGCCGATTGGCTGAAGCTATTCCATCGTCTTACACACCTCAACCGACGCTACGCAGTGGGAGTAAGTCACGCGCCATCCAGGCACACTGGAACTTCGCGTCATTAGAGTATGCGGTTCCCATCCTGCGGCTTCTTATCGTCAGGATCCCCGGCATCAAACCTCGAGCTTCATTCTCACCTTTTTACACTATATCAGGCTTCGATGGCAGCTTTTTACTGCAGAGGCCCAAGTTACCTTCATCATCGACCGGTGATATGAAGCCCGCTTGTTGAGCAGTTCAGCTGCAAAGATGCCTGCGTCTGCATTTATTTTATTTGCTTTGTTCTCATTGTGTCAGACCTTATCTATATTTCAAGATGGAGCCCTAAGCCGGCATATCCGAGAACAACAAGTCCTCGGCAGCAGCGGTGACGAGGTGACCTCCATCCCTTCTTCAAGAAAGAATCAGCAAGCCCGTGGCTTCGTCGCCCTCGGAGACAGCTATAGCGCCGGCATAGGCACCGGCATAGATGACAAGGAGCTCCCCTCAGAGGGCGACTGCCGCCATGGCGTGCACGCCTACCCGCAACTCATCCACCACGACCTCAACAACGCCACCGGGCTCAACACAACGCTCCAGTGGCTCTCATGCACCGGCGCCGTGACCACCGACTTACTCTCCGGCGCCGCCAAGGGCGGCGGTCGGGGCCAGGTTGATTTACTCAATACCTCGCAGCCGGTCGACTTCGCCACGCTCTCGATAGGTGGGAATGATCTGGGCTTCTTCGACGTAATGAACGCTTGCATCTTCCGATTCTACTCGTTCTACAGCGGTACATGCGAGGCAGCCCTCGAGGCAGCCGATGCCGCCGTAAAGAGCAGCGTCTTCGAGCAGCGGCTCGAGGTCATCCTGCAGGAGGTGCTCGACAAGGTGGCGTGGGAGAAGCGGCCGCGGTTTAGCATCACTGTGACGGGATACGCGCGCTTCTTCAACGCCGAGACGCCCGAGTGTGATGATATGTCCCTCGGCGTGTGGTACGGCGGACCGAAGCTGTCGCGCGAGATCAGGCGGCGGATGAATGAGTTGGTTGTCGCGGCTAATGCCAAGCTGCGGCGGACAGTCGGCATTATCGATGGGCGGTTCAGCGGGGCCAGGCCAAGGGTATTGTTTGTTGATTATGATGATCTCTTTGAGGACCACCGGTTCTGCGAGCCGGGTGTGCTGGAGCCGGCATATAATCGGACGGAAAGCTGGTTCTTCCTCATCGGAGGGCCTGACAATGCGAGGAACGAAACGACGTGGCCAAATGGGACGAATGGAGATCCAGAGTCAACGAGGTATCAGAGGGAGAGGATCCTGTCGCCCCTATCTCCATTGGTAGACTATCATACCTGCCTAATGCATGCCCAGGAGAGAGGTGACTGGGGCGAGCTGGCGCTGTGCTACATGGCCATGGCGAAGCATCGCGACCCATCACTCCGACCAGCGTACAGCAGGATCACAACTCAGAATAGTATGTGGTGGGTACCGACCTACTACGGCAAGGTATTTCATCCGCGAACACTCGGCCACGAAGCAATCAGGGACAGAATATACCAGGTGTGGGAGAAGTATGGGCTGTAGTAGATGGTCAGGTTGCTCGAGCAACACGTGCTGGATGGAAGCTGGCATTCTCAACATTGCTGTTATTCAGAATGGTACGAATGGGTCGTGATACCCTCCTCCCATCCCTAATTTTGGCACCTTTCATCCCATGTTATCCCATCGCGTCAGCATCGCGTTCACGCGTGAGACCGCGCCGCCCCGCAGGCAGGGCAAAGTGAATACCATCCCATCGCGTCCCCCCCCCCCCGCCCCCCTTCCTTCGAGCCTACATAAAGTAGCAAGAACAGGGCAAGACAATGACCAGCTAGTGCAGGGGTGAGTCCCACAGGAAGTCTGTGAGCCTGGCCTATCCAACTGCAGCACATCCGGGTTCGATTCCTGGCGAGGCCCCTAAAGCCTCCTATATCTGGGACTCCAAGTGCTGATCTGCCCGACAGGCTTGAGACTGTAGCCTCAAGGAGGATGCCAACTGGCGTAAGAACACCCAAAAACGAGGGAAGAGTCTCCACCTTGGGAAGAATTTCGTGGCTCGTCTGGAGGACGGCAGTCAGCCCAGCCAAGCTAACTTGGGTGTTCTAGATAATCTTTTGCTCTCCGCATTCATCCACCACTTGCCTCCTTCTGTTCACCCTTTCAATGGTGGTGCGTAAGGATGGGTGCCTTAGGCAGCTGACTTGCCTTTCCAACACTCCTGCACAAGTAATGTATCCATCCGTCTTTAAAGGGGCAGGGCGGAGCATGATGATCGGTCCTGAACGAGTTTATCGTTCGCATTGCTGCATTGTAAGGTATGATTTTACATGACCCACGATGAATAAAGAGTATGTGATACTACATGCCGTCCTTTCTGTCCCCTATCTGCATCTGATGTAAGCAGAACGCCCGTCCATTTGATGCCTATGCAAAACATAAGAAAATGTTCAAATACAGTACAAATACCCACTCAGCCCCTCTAATCCGCCATGCCAAAGACCTCTCCAATCGACAGCGTGTTGCTTCTAACGCCCGTCAACGTGATTAAGATTCCCACAAGGTCCACAACCAACAGCACGGTGGCCGCCATCATGAATCGCGGGCTGAACACGCGATACAGCATGAGATGTCTCCTCAGCCAGCCAGCCCACGCCATCGTGGCCAGGGACTCAACGGCGTAGTAGATTATGAAGATACCCAGGGCCCGGCTGACGCTCTCGAGCACACCCTTGCGCTTTGGTCCCGTCTTCCACAGCACGACCAGTGGCACCGAAACCGCCGCGAGGATCTGCCCCGCATAGCTATTCAGGACGACCAGCATTGGGGTCCACGGGTACCGGATCGAGAACAGCGGGATGAAGGCTGCGTCCCACTGAATGCTGCTGAGGACGGCCTGGTGGCCGGTCTTGAAGAAATGGAAGTTGCCAAGTAGCCCTAGCATGATGGGCCCAATAGTCTCGCCGGTGAGCTCGTTCAGATCCAGGATCTCCATCAGCGATAGGACCTGCCACATCATGATCGCCATGGCGCCGCCGCCCATAGGTTTCGACACTATGATACACGCGGCCATGATGTTAAGGGGAAGGAACAGGTACCGGGCGCCATTGGTGTTGGCGTAGCCTAGAACGGCAATTTGCGCGCGCTTGGCGTTCGTGGAGGTCGTGAGGATGGATATGCAAGGCGGCGCCCAGATGAACGCAGTCGTGCCAGCGACGATGGCGATGGCTAGGGCCAGCTGTGCGGTGTACACACTGAAGACCTTGAGCGTGCCTTCGGATAGACCGGTAGCCCAGTTCTCGTTGTCTGCTGTGTCCATGGTCCAGTACACAGCAGAAAGGAAGAGTGCGGCGCGAAGGGCATAGCCGATCCATGTTGGTGCCAGGCCGTGATAGGAGCGCGTGGGCACATAGTACGCCCTGATGATGGAGGGAAGAATGGCAAAGACTGAGAAAGGAATGGCCAAGTGCCAGGTTGCCGAAGTAGAAGAGGTTGAAGACGCGTAGTAGGTCGTCATGCAGTAAGGATACTGCTCGTCACGACAAAGCTTTGAGAAGGATACGGCTCGGCCAAGTAGGACAAAAAGAATCGAGTGGTAGACGGCAAAGTACCGATCCCCCAGCTTTTCAATGTTGAGAGAAGCAAGCGCGCTCACAAGACCGAATGTCGTGGTAAAGAAGAGCAGAATACTGTCTTCCCAAATCGTGTACGAGTTCGAGGCGAAGCCGATCGACTGGCTGATGGTGAACAAGGCAGCCATCCAGCCCCATAAGGTCGATGGAATGGGCAACACGAAGGAGGTGCGCAGGAGGGCGCCAACAACTAGGATGGTACTCGCGATACCAGCTCCCGCTGCGCCCAGCCGGTAGTCTTGTGCGTTAGTAAGAGCAGCATAGGCGATTCCGAGGACAGCTCCTGGTACTGCGCCAGCTAGGGCAGCCAACGTCACAGTCTTCTGTTGGGCTTGATAAGAAGGAACCTTCGAATCCTCCTCAACGCCCTCAGCTTCCAGTTTCCTCTCCGCAATGTCTAGCTCAATGTTGTCTAAGGCGGCGAAGTCGTCATCTTCATCCTTTGTAACATAAAGAACCAGAGCGACCAAGCCTAGGCCAGTGATGACAAGTCCAATCAACATACTTGGCACATCGAATCTAGCCCACAGACTCTTGCATATCCTCAGCGTCTCTGCTTGGTAGTCCATAAATGCGGTATACACTAGCGCGCGGGATTTGCCTTTGGTGTCGTCCTGAAGGACCTTTTCGGCGTTACTAAAAAGGGCAGCGGGCGTGCCAGCCTCACTCGTCTGCTCGAGGCCACGAGCAGCAAAGTACGATGCTTGGTACCGATGAATACCTGCAGCCGTCACACGAGATGCTGCTGCCAAGCTGTTCCAGGCATCTCCTTTCTTTCCAGCAAATGCCTCTTCAATGGGTGCACCCAAGTTGTTGTAGGGAATGGGAATACCCAGCAGGAGAGCAAGGGTCGGAACTAGGTCAATTTGGTTGACAGGTCGTACTTTGGCCGTGGCAGGCGGGATGGCAAATTCAGGTTTCGTCCTTCCGAACACTGCCTTCTTCGAGTACATCCACAGCGCAGCCTCGACTTCATCATCGCTTTCACCTCCGTGATCACCTTTGGGGTCCATGCCGTGGTCACCCATGACAACTAGCAAGGTGTCGTCGTCGATTTTTTCCACGAGATTTCTGATAAAATCATCCATTTGACGCAATTTTGCTGTCATGGCAGCATGGGCAGGACCGTATCGGTGGCCGGCATGGTCAACCCCAAGGAGGTGCCCGATAAGTAGGTCCCAATCGTCCTTTTTGTCCGTCTGTAACAGTGGGAATATGTGCTCAAGGACTCCATTGTCAACTGAATGCAAATCCCAGACATTGAAGCTGTCGTATGACCTGCTGATGTTCGACTGGAAGTAATCCGGAAACAAGGCATCCCAGGTGTCATCTCCAAGGTGCACAATTTTCTTCCCGGCATCCCGCAGTTGGATCAGCAGGTTGTCCTCCTCGATGGCGTTGCCTGCGAAGTTGCTTCCCATTTCCATAAACGTAGGCAGTGTTCCGGTCGTGAGCCCCTTCAGTCTCTGCAGTGTCGTCGTCGGGGGGTCCGCGATAAAAGGCCTCAGGAAGGCACTGTTGGGAGACTTGACAGCCGTTTCGTGGAGGAAGGGGAAGGCGTTGTGGAACTCGGCATCGTCTTCTATTGGCACGGTGAAGTCATATCGCAGCGCATCGATCAGGACAACAACCGCCTTGTCGAAGGTCTTGGGGTGCCAGCATCCGCCGTCCACGGTGCCCCGTCCCTTCCAATCGGATAGAATGCTGAGGTCTTTTCCGTCTGTACCGTCCACGGGATTGGCATCGCAGCTTGACTTCTCATCCAGGACCAATCTGGTCAACAGGAACCCCGACGTGAAGTATGCAATTCCTATTATGTGTATGCAAAGCATCCAGACCCAGAAGCCCAGCGTCCATCCCCAGCGGCGCTCGTATGCGGCTTTTCGGCGAGCCTCGAGGGCTTCCCGCTGCCTCTGCTGCAGACTAGCTTTCTTTTGTTCCTTCTGTATATCTTCATTTTTGCTATCGGCCTCTGCGATCTGCTGGCGGCGTTTGGCTGCCGCAAATTGGGCCGCAATAGCCTTGTAGTCGGTAGGAGGAGGCGAGGACCGGGTGCTGTCTCGAGGATTGGGCGGAGGCATTGTGCCTTGTCGAAGGAGTCGAGGTGGTGAACAGATTGAAGCGGTTATCGGATGGAAGGGAAAGATTGGGAACACATGGTCAGAATTGAAATAAATCGCTCAAGCAAAGGTCAGAACAGGAAATTGACAGGTTGTGTCGAGGTCCAGATTACCCTTTCGACCAAGATTTTGGAGCTTCCGAGGTCCCCTGAAGCTCAAGTGCTGTCTGTCACAGCTGCCGGAACCCACTTGGCTGCAGCTCTCCCCCACGTTTCACCCCACGGCAGGCATCTTTCTTGGTGCTGGTGTCGCCTAGACAAGCAAACCACCACCCAGTCGAGCACACAAATTGTGCAGATAGGTGCTTGAGCTGCGCTCAACTATATTAAAAGCAACGATTCGATTTTTACTATGCATCGTTGCGAACAAACCTTACTCACCATGGAGCCTGATTGCCAGCCCATACATGTGCCAGCTGACTGCTGTGTCAACTGCAAGGATGAAAGCCTGGAAATTACATAACAGACGCAATCGAGTTCACAGATGCTCGTGATCCACAAGGCACAGTCTCTCATATGGGATGATATATCCTACAAAAGAGCATGTCACTCATAGACATGTGTCACACAGCAAGACAGGTCATTTAGATAAACGTATCAGATAGAAGGATGTGTCACCAGTTCCACAAAGTCACCAGGGAACTAGCTGGGGGGAAATGCAGAGTTGATAAGATATTTTACCTCCTAACTCGCCACCTGTGCGACCCGTACTTGTGGACCTACTTTGGCACTCTAACAAATACATGTCTCAATAAACGGTCCCAAAATGGTAAGACCAGGCTATTTTGGTATGAAAATTGAATAATGTCACCAAAACTCGCGTAAGGTATAAAAAAAGTCAATCCGTTCATACCGTGATGAAAGAAAAGATTACATGAGAAACGTAAACTGATAAAGTTAAAATAAGTCCCGCGTACGGTGCGGCTTTGCTCCACTCCTCAAAAGGAAAGATATCCAAAGGAATGGTTAGAAGGAAATACACTAAATGTACTGTGGTACAAAGCCAAAAGAACCAGAACTTCCCCCTTCTATTACGCACGTCCATTCCTAGCCCAAAACGGATTGTGGTGGCACAAGCACAAGGGTAGGTTATCGACAAGAAGTAAAGCACATTATATGTACTTATCCAGACGTGGAATAATGGAGATCGAGGCTCAAATACACCGAAGAAGTCGAAAGTGGCGCTGAAAAGAACGAAAGTTGCCAGCACAATGCTCCAAAAAATGCTGGCTACGCAGACCGGAAGCCACGGAGCGTCACGGTAGTCTTCCAGGTACGGAAGCTCTCCCCCCCTGGAACTTATACAGAGGTTGGCTGGTGCGATGGAAGCAAAAGGTGGATTTTGTTGACTTAGTTCGACGTCTTGAAGCGAGTCGGACACTGCTCTGCTTCCAGTCGTTTGCCCGGAAAGGTGACCTTGATCCCGCAGAGGAATGGTTGCTGATGTTACCATCTGGTCTGTCCTGCCGGGATGATAGATTGGAGGCACCGATTTATGTGTAATATGAAAGACGAAAATACCAGTTGTGCTGAAAATAGGACCAAATAGAAGCAGAACGGGCAGGATCTGACCGAAAGTCCACTGGTTTTCAGCTGCTGCAATGTCGTCACTTCTCGATGTGATGGTATAGCGAGCGCCTAAAAGCTTTTCAGTTCCCCAGAGTAGAATAACGAGTAGCCAATAAACCTGAAGTGGCGTATATCAGTGTCTCGAGTCTTTTCGCGAAATCTTTCTGAAAGTATAGATAAAATCATACCTCGAAGAGTACAGAGCTAAGTAGATCACAGTTCAAACGAGCCATGAGAAAGATAGCCAGAGCTGGTTTTATGGCAAGCTTTGATATCAGTGCTTCTGAACGACTGGGGGCTGTATTCGATCGCCCCAGGCGTTGTAATATTTTCCGGGTCCAGCCACTCAATGGTTGTCTGACTCGAAGCCTAAAGGCTGTTGACAGTGGCCGAAATAACTTGACAGAGCGTGTGATGAAACCAGATATAAGAAGGATGATAGATAAAACCATAGCTTGCCAGCTCGAAGTGTCTATGATTCGAGAAGGATCTGATGGAGATGACATCTCTTGGTCGAATCGCCAATAGCCATAACTAACATTGAAATAACATTTGGCTTGTGACGCAAGACCATCGTGAGTGACGAATCCGGTGGGTATCAACCCAGTAATAAGCAGGATGAGAAGAGCGAACATGAGGACTACGCGAATGTATTTCACCCAGGGGTAAGTGTTGAGATACGTTCGTAGGACAGTGAGCCCAGATAAGTGCGTCACTGTAGAGAACCATGCAAGGTAGACGGCGATCTGCCAGTGACCCGCATCAAGCCCACAATCCAAGAGCATATAGCTACTGGAAAGAATACTGAGACCAGTTATGATTTGGATATCGCACAACATGATGATTGACTGGACCACGAAGTGTTTGTTAGTTCTGGAACTTCTTAAATTGACTAGAATCACAAGTGAAAACACAAGGGAAAATTGCCTGCCCACCTCGTCAAATGCCGATCGAAGACGCGCACGTGTATCAGATGTTAGAAGAGGTACCTTCTGAGCCCATGTGATGAACAGCTGGTCAATTGTGTTCGGCTGCCAGCAGGCGTTGCTGGTGGGGCCTGTCAGGTTGACTTGCCCCCCAAACGGGTCCTTATCTGGATCGAATGCTAGGCAATAACTGGCAACGACGAGAAGTAGAACAAAATAGGCTGTTCCAACAAATCCTATAAGTACCTGTGGCAGTCAATGTTAGCAAGCACACAACACATGGCTCGAAACCCTTGGGGTTGAGGGAGCCTACTCCATTCCCTGAAATGTCAGGATAAGGCTGCAGGTCGACAGGGTCGTGATTATTGCAGTCTATTGGAGGGCAAAGGCTCTCATTTGTGATTCCCGACATAGCAAAGGCTTTACGTCTGATAATTCATGGATTAAAATCCAATGCGGAAATCAAGGATAGCAAGTCTTCTGAAGATCATATCTAGTCAGGAAGCCGACAGCGACAATATGGATTTCAGTAATTGACATATGATGCATGCTAACATGTGTTGCACCTTTCCCCGCATGTGCGATTTGCATCTTAAGCAGCTAGCAGACAGAAATGCCAAGGGAACCTTGGAACTTTACGTGACCAAATGCGACCCGAAACAGGCAGCAGCATCCCCAGGGCGTTGACAAGGACCGATATAATGATAAAAATATTGTTCTCTATATATGATGCGGCTTCAGGATCCCGCCCCCCCTCTTCGTGTTTGGATAAGTTTCAGCCCTAATGAGACATTTTCTGCATCGTCACAGCACGAAGCCTGGATTCAGTCGTAGAAATATATTGGATTTTGTTGAGGTTCACCTATCGGCAAGAGAGGCGCAGGCAGCGCATCTATGCACGCGCGCTCGAGGTTGAGTGCAAGGCAGAGGGCTGACAACATAAGCTATCAATGGCAGCCTAAACCACAGGGCCTTACTAGTGTCCAGCCCTCGCATCTAACGCAAAATTCTTGAATTCGCTGCAGCAATAAGTAGCACAGCCGGCATTTCACGATGGCCGATCCAGATCTTCGCTTCTGACTGTCGCATCTTATCATGTTCATTATAAGGGGCTTATAAAGGTGTAGAAATCGTATAGAGGTGCTTTGAAAAGAGTGAAAAGCCCGGATTCAGCCTTTTAAGAATCACAACAATGTAGCCATAAGATTATTCCGAAGTTATAATGTAACAAAAATTGAGAATAGTGACGAAGGAGCTGCATTTACCCTCTCCCTCCACACGTAAGCCAAAACTCTTTTCACGGAAGGTGTGCATATTGATTTCATTTCTCTCCCCATACAATTCTGCAAGCCTGAAGTTCGTCGATCCTAAAGTTTGAACTAAAGCAGAAACTCCATTGCATGTTTACGCCGGCCCTACCTAGGTCTTTACTGCTTGATTCCAAATCATGCATAGATGCCCTTGCTAGCATGAGGTATTATACTCCGAAGAATCATTTGTCTAGCTGTTTTGGCGCTTAATGGCCGTAGAGGCCTTTAGAAGGCTAGCAGCATGATCATCTAACTAATTTGACTGATATCTCCTCGCTTTCTGGCATGGACATGCGGCATTCCACCCCTTTTTATCCCAACTTTCAGGTCTCTGACCAACATATCTATGATTCCTTCGACATGGTGGTCGGTCATCCATGATTTCAGTAAAGCCAAATCTCCAGCGAAGGCTGACCGGTCGAAATTGAACGAACTCTGGACATTGGCATCAACGGACATACACACACACACACTCTCTCTCTCTCTCTCTCTCACACACATACACACACACTCGTATGTGCACATATCCACCCACCCAGATATACATCCATAAATACATATAATTATATCTATAGAGACACAATGTAAACTGCTCCAGTGCTGCTCCGTTCTGAATCCAGACAACCTTAACTATTGTTCATAACCCAGCATTATATTCTAGATAAAGGAGACACCTACATGAGCGGGGGCATTCGCCTTTGTGCATTGAACAAACAAAATCAACACGCACATAATTGCAAGCAACGCTTTCGAATACCTTCAGGATGTGGTGCCCTAGCTGCCACCTAGCCCATAGTCAGTGCAGTTGAATGGTAACTTCCTAGGTCTTTACACATATTTCGGTAGAGAAAATTTGACCACTTGCCGATCTTGTTATATTTTCAGAGCTTAGCAAGGGGTGCCACATACTCCCTTTTGTTTGAAACTCAAGAGCCGGACAATATTGTTGAGAGACTTGTAAAGCACATGAAGACCGCAAACATCGAATCTTTTCGTTAGATACACCCTGGACGGAACAATTGATTTGATGAGATTGGACTTAGCGAGAATTGAAGACAGGTGGTTGACAGCGGGCAAGTGCAGTAACTAGTCAGATGTCTTTTTCCAATCTCAGTAGGATTCCGCAGTGGTGTGTGAGCCAATCGGCGCGCACCACAGCTGCCGTACGTGGTGTGGCGCTTCGTGTGCATGAGTCTCATGATCGGCACAGGTGTGCAGCACAATGTTCAGCAGGCTCTGCTCACAACGTCTGCATCCGACTTCATACTACCGCTGATCCATGAACACATCAATACCCGTAGTACATACGCAACAGAGCTCGGATTATACAGACCACTAAGATGAAGCAACTCATCCAGGGCGCTAGCTTTCCAGGTCTTCTAGACGACCCATACCAGTATGAACCGCTGATTGCGGTGCGCATCCTGGTCTTGGAACCAGCCGATTATTTCCAGTCACCTCTTCGTTGCTCCATCACTCAATATCGGCGAACCGTTGAGTCAGAAAATCGGGATGGCTGCGACTATTCGGCCATCTCATATACATGGGGCCACTCAGATCTCTCTCACAGGATATACATCAGGCTTGGTGCTCAGTCATGGGTTTTGTTTCGCATCACTGAAAGCGTCGATTCATTGCTTCGTCATTTTCGGGTGTCTCACAAGGCGAGACTCTTGTGGATCGACGCTATATGTCTAACTCAGGTGAATGAGATTGAGAAGACGCAACAGATCCCTTTGATGGGTCGAATTTACAGCGATGCAAAACGGGTCCACATCTGGCTAGGTGACGATGAAGTCATAAAAGCCCGACAAGCTTTCAGGATTATCCGGCAAATTGAGCGTGAAGAGCAACAGAAGATCAACAAGGAAGAGACCGAATGTCTTGTCGACTTCTTCAACCGACCCTGGTTCACCAGACGCTGGACGATCCAAGAGGCGGTCTTTTCCCATGACGCCATTCTCCATTGTGGATTCTATAAATTGGGCTTATCGCGGGTGATGACCGTTTTGAGAAAGATCTACGGCGTCAGGCAACATGCCTTAGCGAGTCGTGGCTCGCGAATGCTTTTATCGAGCATTGGTCTCCGCCAGACCTCACGCAAAGGGCTGCTTCTGCTGCTGGTAAGCCGCCTCCGGGTACTCTCCTCTCCTCTGCAATCGTATACGCATGTCGTATTTCTGGTCCAGATTATTCATCACTGTGAGGCATTTACCATCAAGCAGCTTATCAAATAAACGTTGGGCACAGAGGAGCCTTTTCTACCTGCTATCGCCGTACTATTTCTTCTTTGTGTATTATAGCTGACCCCGAGAGTTGCAGTGGGATTTGCACGAGTCTGAGTGCTCCGACCCGCGAGATAGGATCGCGGCGGTATATGCTTTAGCTTCTGGTCCTGTGTGGCCGCTGCGCCATTATGATTCAAGCAGTTGGAGAGAGATGTACACGGATGTAGCGTGCTACTACATCAACAGAACTGCTATCGGGCTCCATAAGACTTTTCCCCATCTCTGCGATTTTGGGTCAATGAGTTCAGGAACGGGCAAGGGACCATCATGGGTTCCAAATTGGTCCTCACGGCGTCAAGAGCCACTTCCAGATATGGTAAAGAGAGAAGTGTCCAAGTTGCCCTACCGTGCGTTTCTTCAGATGCGTGGAGACTGGACACATGAGATGCAGTCCGGATGGACATGGTTCTTTGAGGTCCCGTCTAGTCATCGCATATCTGTGCGAGAAGGATGGGAGCAGTATCAATTACGCTTACACGATAATCCATTTCTGATGAGGAGCGAGGCTTCTCGGCAGAGGCTGCGGGTCGAATGCCACCCTCTAAAATTGTTCCAGCAGTGTGGGATTGCAGACTATGTCTGCTCTTCTACAGCACCAAGCTTCTGGCAGGAGATCATTGAAGCATTCGATCCGTCGGAACTTGCTCAACACGAGCCAGTCGAAGTCGAGACTTGCTTATCGTCCCCAGGTTCCTTGCTCATGTTGCTGGCCAAAACGCTTGCCAAGAAGGACAAAGCCGCTGGGAGAGGTCAGCATATGGCATCCTACGTCGAAAAGATATGGGAAGGGCTGAATTCCCACCATGAAAATCCCGATTTTCTGAGCAACCAGCATAAGATTATTCTCCAAGGCATCAGCTCCAGCTTGCGCCCCTTCACAATAGTGAGGATTCAGACGATTGCGGGATCTTACTGGGCCATTGGACCGCCAAACTCGATGGTTGGCGATTGGATGATACCATTATTACCCTCAAAGCAAAACGAATTTACACCGGGCATGTGCCTTAGACCTATTGATCGCAAGCGATTCGGGTGGCCATCCGACTGTTGGGGCCCATCTTATCCTTCTCGGGCACCTAGTGTGATAGAACGCTGTCAGGACATCTTGAGACGTCCTCTGCATTTGACGGCGATGTTCGTCGGACCTGCAAGCAATTGTGGTGAGGCAGCCTTTCGCCCTCCTGAGGAAGAGAAGAAGAAAGTGCTGGAGATCTTGATGAAGGCCAATGAAGTAGCCAGAGGCGAAGGTCTACCTGGTCCAATCGTCTTCGATATCGTCTGAAATGGCCATATTGCGAGCTGGACTACACATGAATGTTGCAGAACATCTACATCAAACTTTAGCAGACTCCAGAAGGCGTTCACTGATTCCGAATTCTTGTTAGGAGTCAGTCAGCATGATCATGTATCGTTGACGCGCCTCGATTGAGACGTGAGCCGCATGGAGCAAAGCCGGAAGAGCGAGGAAATCAAGCCAAGTAATTCTGATATAACAAGGTCATAGCGTGGCATAGTAATGGTTCAAGGTGTGGTGGGGTTGTCCACGCGTCAGGGCCGCGCAGATGGAAGCTCTGGTGAGGTTGGACAAGAACATGACATTCCCCTCACATCGATCTTTCCAGTCCTATACCCACTATCTAGTAGAGACTTTTCATTATATGCGTCAGCTCATCTTCGAAATAAGATTAAACTTTCTATTTTCCACGACCACGACAATGTATTTAAAGCGCATCTGCAATCGTAGTAAAAATGATAGTTCTAAACTTGACTAAGATGTATTCCTCAATCCGCCGTTTCGCCGCCTCCCGAGGTGGACAAAAGCTGAATTTTTGCTCCCAGTATGGCTTGGCCTTTTCACCCTTGGCTTGGCCAGCAATTTTGACCTGGCCACTGAAAGGGCTTCATTAGGTGCTCTGACCTTCCCGTCGATCTTTTTTATTTCAACGCGGTTTTCCTCATTGAAGACTTTGAGACTATTTATGGGGTTGAGCATATAGGTCTAGACTATTGGCTGGATTTAGAATTATAATTCGAGTGTTTGAATACTATCTAAAATGTCTAGTAATCGGTTGTATGCGGCTCACTCCTGTGTCCTTTGTCGCTTGCACCCCGCGCAGAATATTAAATAGAAGCCCTGCCGACAAGGTCCTCCGTGGATCCCTGTCGCAAGCAATACGAAGCACAACCGGGGCAATTGTGGGGCTTGTTGAGCCAGGTGACGCCTGAGGTACCGCGCCGTAGAAGAGAAGCGTTGGCTTCGCAGCAGCCACGTCGTGACGCTGGGTGCGGCCGGTATAAAGGGAAATTAGCTTCTCGATGTAGACCTGGTCGATGGTGATGTTGCAGGACGATGTTTCGATCTGATTGCTGTGAACATTTACTCATGAGACGACGTGTTCTTTGTGCTGGGTTTCATTTTACGCTGGTGCTCAGGTGCAGTTTCCTGAGGTGAGGACCTGGTGCAGGACGGGCCAGCGAGGACGCGGGCTCAGTGGCAGATGTGATCTGCATGCGACAAGGTCTTCGGATCGGGGATTGATGGCTGGTGAATGACCGTCTCAGGCAATGAAACAGAGAAGTTTGCCCACTACGAGGCGATGTAACGAACCAGTTGACGACGGGAAAAGGCGGGCTTTGATATGGAGAGGCAAAGCGCTGATCATCTCTACTTTCATCCTCCAAAACAGCTCAAAGTATGATATATGGGCTGCGCGGGGTTCTTGAAGCCAGCCAAGATACAACTGAATAACGGCAGCCTTCCTTCACTGGATCCAGATCTGTTGTTGACCAGCATGGTGTTCCTATCAGCTATTTTCGAAAGACGGGACGACACTCCCTAGCCTTTCGGAGCCACTGCATGAAACCTCGTATGAAGAGAATACAAGATGGAAGTAGTATGCGATTCCAAGATTGTAATGCAGGCTAGGTGGCAAGTTCCTCACCTTGGTCCGGTGTCATTCAAAAAATAGGTCTAGCACACTGCATATGCGTGCCGCTAACCGATTAAAACGGCTGGGAGCCAAGGGATCCCTATCAAATCCCGTCTTTCGATTCGTTGCCTTGTGATAATGGTAACACTTGATGGGTGACACAACACCGCTGCTCGATGCAGATATTGACAGCAAGACACCACCATTCGTGGCCGGCTCAGTCACTCTTTTTTGTGATATCAACGGGTCATGCATAGTGCAGCGAAGATAGCCACTCAAGCAAGAGCGAATTTAACCCGCAAATATCCACGTTATCCTTCGATAGGCTACGATGGGGATGATCATCACTAACGACGTTGCAACAAGCTCTGGGCAGGACTGCCGTGACACGACTTTGCGTGACACGGACTGGGAACACTGATATCTGCTTCGTAATGCTGGTATCTTGTCAAGTAGATAAGAAACAGCAAAGCCTTAGTCCGCATCCTTTCCCAGTAAGTTAAATACCAAATGCCTTGAGCCTGAAGACCTGAAGACCTGGAGACCAAATCACCTACCGAGCTAGTCGCATTCACCATGGCGATCGAATTCTCCATAACCTCTTTGACGTGGTCGAATGTTTTAGGCATCTTTGCGTCAGCAGCGTTGTTATACTATATCTTCTCAGTGATCTATACCTGGAGCTGTCTTCGAAAAGTTCCTGGCCCCTTCTTCGCCGCATTCTCATACCTGTGGGCACTATCTACCGTCACTGCCGGCCAAGAACCATGGATCTATACTGCTCTGGCCAAAAAGTACGGCCATCTCATAAGAGTTGGCCCTCGCCTTCTTCTCACCGACGACCCTGACGTCCTGAGGAAAATGTCCGGGGTGCGAAGCGCCTACGGCAAAGACGATTTCTACACAGGTGCGATCAGGCATCCTGATTACCTCACTATGTTTTCAACGCTAGATATACCAATGCATGATGCTATCAAAGCGAACCTGGCAAGCCCCTATGGGGGTCGTGAGACTTTGGCTATGGAGCCGATCGTGGATGACATGGTCAACGCGTTCCTTCGGAATATTCGAAACAAGACATCTAAGAGCTCTGACCTGTCAACTGTCATCAACTTTGTTGACGTAGTTAGCTACTTTACCTTGGACACGATCACTCGCATTGCATTTGGGAAGGCAATGGGATTTCTGGAGACCGATTCTGACGTCGGAGGTTTGTTTGCCGCGAGCCGTTTAGCTTTGAAGACCTACACGATCCCGTTGGCCACACCTTGGCTGCGCAGAATCACCCTCTCCAAGTGGTTCCTCAAGACTCTGGGTCCAAAACCGACCGACAAGAAAGGCTTCGGTGTTATCCTGGGGTGGGTACAAACACCCATGAGCGCCAAGAAAACACGTGAAGCTGACATGAAGATGATAGAGCGGCTGAGCAAGCTGTCAAGGAGCGCTACAAGCCGGGGGCTCCTGATGAGAAAGACTTGCTGGTAAGTCACAAGCATGTGTATGCTTGTTCAGCTGATGTTCTGATGTCAATGAACAGGGTGCCTTCATCCGGCACGGTCTTCCAGAGGGTCCCTGCCTGAGCGAAATATTGTTCTCCATCACTGCCGGCTCGGACACAACAGCATCCACTGTACGATGCACGATGCTTTATCTCATGTCAACTCCACGCGTGTATAACAAGTTAAAGGCGGTTATTTCCGAGGCCATCAGCAAAGGGATTATCTCCAGCCCAATCAAGCAGGAAGAGGCAAAGGCAATTCCCTATCTCCAGGTAAGAAGAGCACACGTTCTGTGAATCTATAGCTTGCTCGACGTTTCTGAGGCAAGCAAAAGCCAGTTTGAGTGCGGCTTACTGATTAGTATCAGGCTGTCATCTACGAGGGCCTTCGTATGCGTCCTCCCGTCCCAGCAATGTTTCCCAAAGTCGTACCTCCTCAAGGTGACGAGATCGACGGGAAGTTTATCCCCGGTGGTACCTCCATAGGTTGGAATTTGATACCTATGATGCGATCACCTCGCTATTGGGGCCATGATCCGGACATCTTCCGGCCCGAAAGGTTTATGGAGGCGGATAATAAGGCTCGAATGTTGATGGAACGTAACGTCGAGATGGTTTTTGGTTATGGCAGATACGGTTGCGCTGGAAAGCCCTTGGCTTTTATGGAACTAAACAAGATTTATTTCGAGGTAAGTTTCTCTATCAGTTCTATTTAGTTCTGACCCACAGCTAAAGCATGATCGCAGCTTTTCCGAAACTTCGATTTTCAGTTGGTGAATCCAATGAAGCCATGGGACTCTGAGTGTTGGTCTATTTGGGTTGAGGATAATTTCTTCGTTCAAGTCACAGAATGTCGAGCTGTCTGAACTGCGTCAGCTGTGATATATGTTCCCTTCTAATGTTATAATGAGGCTTATTTCCAATTTTGTCGACTCCCGTGGCATGATGTTGGATTGTGCAAGCGGCGTAAATCATTTTTTTTAAAAAAAATACTCGTTTTGCTTTTCACTTTAAATAGTAATAGTCCGCCTCAGTTCAATTTAGTTCTCCAGTTGTTGTCAGTTATAGTTATCCCCGTCACCTCCTGATTGCAAAGAGTCAAGTACCCAGGCCAAATGGACTAAGAGGAGATCTCGACGCAGTTGCGCAAACGAGCTCCTCGTACGGATAGTCCGTGGCTTCAGCCCGTTCAACTCAAGAATCGACTGATCTGAGAGGAGGAGATGAAAGCACATATGTTTAAAGAAACCTCGTCTCGTCTACTGAGAAATGAACACCGAAAAAGGTGGTCAAAAATGATTTTTCCATTGGGGGGTACACCACCGTTTTCTGACCCTGTCGCATTGTTTTGCAGTGGGTTAGCGGCACCAACATGAATTGACCAGTCAACGTGGGGCGATTAACCCCACGTAGTAGCAAAGTACCGACGTACCGCGTTGGCCCCTCCGCAGTCGGAAGAGCGCGCATCATGCTGGACAGGGGTTGGAATTTCAAGATCTGCGACCGAGACTCTGGAGCACACGGCACACGCACACAGGTTAGTCATAAGCTTTGGGACGAGGTCATACAAATTTTGCCAGACCTCTCAATCCCTCAACTCCACTTAGACCTCCCGACAGAAACCCCAGATCACAGGGAAGACCGTCTGTCCAAGGAGCACCATGGCAACCCAGCTTCCCGATCCCACAGAAGACCTCGACTGGTCAGGCTTTGTCGGCCCCATCCACGAGCGCTTCAGGGCCTCCGCCGAGGCTCACCCAGACAGGACATGCATCGTTGAGACCAAGACGGCCACCACTCCCGAGAGGGTCTTTACGTATCGTCAGATTTATGAGGCGTCCAATGCCCTCGCCCACTACCTGCACGATGCGGGCGTCACAAATGGAGATGTGGTCATGATCTGGGCCCATCGGTCGGTGGATTTGGTCGTCTGCATCATGGGAACCTTGGTAACTTACCTGCAACTTCACTTGGGTGCGGCAGAATTCATGTTAACGGGCTTCTCAAGGCATCTGGTGCGACAATGACTGTGCTAGACCCGGCATATCCTCCAGCCCGGCAACAGGTGAGTCACACGTTCCAGGGCAGCAAACGACAGACCTCTGGCAAAGCTGGCTCAGAGCTTTACGACTGGACTTCTGGGCAAATTTATTAAGTGTCTTGCATTAGGTTTACCTCGAAGTGTCCCAGCCACGAGCACTGATCAGAATCGGCCGGGCAACAGACGAGAACGGGCCATTGGCTCCTCTCGTCCAAAGCTACATCGACGAGTCGCTTCAGCTTAAGGCCGAAGTGCCTGAACTTCGCCTCCGTGATGATGGCTATCTCTTCGGCGGTGAGGTCGACGGTCAGGATGTCTTCCAGAGCGCAAGGGAGAAGGCTTCATCACCACCCGATGTTCTTGTGGGGCCAGACTCGAACCCTACGCTGTCCTTCACGTCAGGAAGCGAGGGGCGGCCCAAGGGTGTACTTGGTCGTCATTACAGTCTGACGAGGTACTACGGCTGGATGGCCGAGCGTTTCAACCTATCATCCGAGAGTAAATTTACCATGCTGTCTGGAATTGCTCATGACCCTATCCAGAGAGATATCTTTACACCACTCTTCCTTGGAGCGCAACTGCTGGTTCCAGCGAAGGAGGATATCCAGCACGAGAAATTGGCTGAATGGATGAGCGAGCACAAGCCGACAGTCAGTCATTTGACCCCGGCTATGGGTCAGATCCTGGTCGGCGGTGCCACGGCGCAATTCCCTAGCCTCCAAAATGTCTTCTTTGTCGGCGACGTTCTGACAACAAGAGATTGTCGAGTTCTCAGGCGACTTGCGGTCAACGCAAACATCATCAATATGTACGGAACGACCGAGACGCAGCGAGCTGTCAGTTATTACGAGATTCCAAGCGCGACGAGGGACCCTGATTACCTGAACAAGCTCAAGGACACCGTCCCTGCTGGAAAGGGTATGCAGAATGTCCAGCTATTGGTGGTGAGCCGAGAGGACAAGACAAAGATGTGCAAGGTTGGCGAAGTGGGCGAGATTTATTGCCGTGCTGCAGGTCTGGCCGAGGGCTACCTCGGAGACGAGCAAAAGAACGCCGAGAAGTTCCTCTCAAATTGGTTCGTCGACAACCAGAAGTGGGTAGAGCTTGACGCAAAGAACAGCAAGAACGAGCCGTGGCGCAAGTACTACAAAGGCCCTCGAGACAGGCTCTACCGAACCGGTGATCTTGGACGGTACTTGGAAACCGGAGACGTCGAGTGCACAGGACGGGCCGATGACCAGGTCAAGATTCGTGGTTTCCGTATTGAGCTGAACGACATCGACAGCAACCTGAGCCAGCACCCACTGATCCGAGACTGCAAGACACTCGTGCGAAGAGATCGAAACGAGGAACCCTCACTGGTCAGCTACATCGTACCCGAGGCCAAAGAATGGGAGCGCTGGCTTTCGTCTAACAAGTATGAGGATGTCGAAGACGAGGGTGTTGAGATGGGAACTGTGAGAGTCTATCTGAAGAAGTACAGACGGATGCAGACCGAGGTGCGAGACCACCTGAAGTCCCGTCTGCCGGTCTACGCCGTGCCAACCATCTACATTGTGCTCAACAAGCTGCCTTTGAACCCCAATGGCAAGGTGGATAAGCCTAACCTGCCTTTCCCTGATGTGGCTGAACGCACAGAAGAGGCGTCAGAAGAGGACCTGAAGAACTGGGAGTCCCTGTCGGAGACAGAACGAGCAGTTGCCCAGAAGTGGGCTGAGCTCGTCCGTGGTCTGAACCCAAAGACCATCAAACAGGATCAGAGCTTCTTCGATCTCGGTGGACACAGTTTGCTGGCCCAGCAGCTCCTTTTGATGACTCGCAAGGAATTTGGTGTCGATATTTCTATCAATCTGCTCTACGAATTTCCAACTCTGGCTGGCTTTAGCGGTCAGATTGAGAAGGTGAAGGGTGGCGCTGGCGTGGACGTCGAGGAAGGCGACCCCGAGTACGCCAAATCATACGACGAGCTGGTTGAGATCCTGTCCGATAAGTATCAGTCCGCAGACACCGAGGCTGCAGGGGACGCCGAGAACTTGACAGTCTTCTTGACAGGAGCGACAGGATTCTTGGGTGCCTATCTTATCAATGAGATCCTCGAGCGACCAAAGCCCAACATCAAGTTGATCGCTCATGTGCGAGGCGCCAAGAACCCTGCTGCGGCGTTGGAGCGGCTGCAACGCTCACTGCGCGGAAACGGGGTATGGAAAGATGAGTGGAGCTCGAGATTGAGCTGTGTCGTGGGAGACCTGTCCCAACCACAGCTCGGCATCGACATTCTCACATGGAAGAGGCTGAGCAAAGAAGTGGACGTGGTTATACACAACGGTGCTTCAGTTCACTGGGTCAAGCGATACCACGAGATGATGCCACCGAACGTCCTCTCCACCATTGACGCCATGAGGCTCTGCAACGAAGGCAAGCCCAAGCGATTCTCATTCGTCAGCTCCACTGCCGTCCTGGACTCGGACCATTACATCAAGCTCTCCGAAGACTTGACCAGAACAGGACAAGGCTCGATCACAGAAGAAGACGATATGCTAGGCAGCCGGACCGGCCTCGGCACGGGCTACGGCCAGACCAAGTGGGTGTCCGAGCAACTGATCCGCGAGGCGGGCAAGCGCGGACTGCGAGGCACCATCATCCGACCAGGCTACATCTTGGGTGACGCGGAGACTGGTGTTTGCAATGTCGACGACTTCATGATCCGCATGCTGAAGGGCTGCATCCAGTTGCAGAGCCGGCCGCGGATCATCAACACGGTCAACGCCGTGCCCGTCAAGCACGTGGCGCGGGTGGTGGTGGCCGGCGCGTTGAACCCCATCCCCGGCGGCGTGCACGTGGCACAGGTGACGGCGCACCCGCGGCTGCGGATGAACGAGTACCTGTCGATCCTGGAGTTCTACGGCTACAAGACGCCCGAAGTGTCGTATGACGCGTGGAAGGATGACCTGGAGCGATTCGTGTCGGCAGGTCCGATCGAGAAGGACCAGGAGCAGCACGCGCTGATGCCGCTGTTCCACTTCTGCATGAACGATCTGCCGGCCAACACGCGCGCGCCCGAGCTGGACGACCGCAACGCCGTCGCCGTGCTCAAGGCTGACGCTGACCGGTACACGGGTGTCGACGAGAGCATGGGATACGGCGTGTCGAGGGAGGATGTCGGGCGATACCTCAAGTATCTCGCCGAGATCAAGTATATCAGCCTCCCGTCCGAGAGGGGCCGGCCGCTGCCTGAGATCAAGGCGGACATTGCGAGCGCGAAGGCTGCTGGTGGACGTGGTGGAGCGTGAGCCCTGGGTTTGTGGTGTTTCTCTCCATGCTCGGTTTACTAGAGGCTTAGATAAAAACGAGACCGAGGATCGAATGTGAATGATATTCAAGCTGCAATGTATCGGGGCGGGAAGAGGATAGCAAGAGGAAGGCCTCGAAAAGAAGTCCCCTAACCCTTGAGCTTACTGTCTTTTCTTCTCCTGGTCAGTGACGACTTGGGGAACCAGCCCCCCTGAAATCGCGTGCTCAGTCTAGCGGTTTCGCAGGAGCCGGCCAGGCAGGATCGCTTCTCCAGGCCGCACTGCTCTGCTTAGCCGGGTTCTCAACAGATCCTTCGACGAGGGAGTTTCCCCCTCTGCTTTCGCCATAGACTAGACCTTGTCTAAGGAAGATTAGCGGGCGCTTAGAGCTACGACCTCTCTCTGCTCAAGTGTCATTTCCGGCTATCTCCTCGGTTTTCCAGGTGCTCGTCATCATCCTTTTGTTCGCCACGTTTTGATCTTCTTCTTTTTTCTCTCCTCGAGCTTTCCTATTCAATTGCTGTTATGTAGAGTAACCCTGGGACGAGTGCGTCCACGACAGGGATAGGCATTGGCGTCACACAAGCGCTCCTTTTTTAAGCTTGTTTGTTCCCCACGTGCCGCGCCAATCTCTTAAGCTCCTATGCTCCTCCGCCGGATCTCGCGATGAACAACCGCGTCGGAACCTTGCCGGCGACAGCGACAGCCGGACAGGAGCCCACTGCTGCCGCCGCTGCTGCTGCAGCACTGCCATCATCATTCGCCCTGGGCATGGATGTCGGCGGCGGCGATATCCAGTCTGCGACGTATGGGCAGCAGCCGCAGCAGCAGCAGCACCAGTCGGTGCCTTTTTGGGACCATGCTGCGCCGGCTGCGAGGCGCCGTCGCTCCGGGGCGCCTCGCGAGGGCTGCACCATGTGTAGGCTGCGTAAGGTGAGACGAGAAACGGTCCTCCTTGCACACTCGCTAGTCCATGTGCACTGCACGCCTGTCGTGTAACCCGGCGTCCCTATGCTAAAGTCTTCGTATAGGTGAAGTGCTCTGGCAAGCCGGCGAAGAACGGCCCTTGCGCCAACTGCTCGAGGCTGGAGCTTGAATGCAGCTTTATGGATGCCGAGCAAGGTAAACATGTTCTGTTATGCTTGAAACTCCTCTAGATAAGGACAGCGTCTCACGTCGTACTCACTCTGTCGTTGTAGGCAAGGTGTCTCGGGTGGCACCATCAAGAGACCGCACAGAGGCCGGGACGGCCAGGAAACGCGCTCAGAAGGCCTGCAAGGAGTGTCATCTCCACAAAACAAAGTGTTCTGGAGATCTTCCACGGTGTAAGCGGTGCGAGGCAAATGACTTGGCGTGCGAGTATGTGGCTTCGAGGAGAAAGTTCTCCCATGCACCTACTATCCAGTCGACGTCTCAGAGCACCCAGAGCGCCCACAGCGCCCAGAGCGACAACCAGGAAGTCGAGACTAGGCTAAGTTTGCCGGACATCAAGACCGACGCAAAACCACTGATATCACCTGTCGATTTCTCTATCTCCCCAGCCTTAACGTCCCAGACTAGGCGGTCTTCTATCGGGAACCTATACGGAGAGTAGGTACTTATAAATCCTTCGCACTAGACTTGGTAGCTCACAGACTTCTTGCAGAGACCTCTTAGCTCAAAAAGATACCTTGCTGAGACACTTTGATGTCTTCTTCCAGCTGTGGGCGCCGATGCCCTGCATGGGTATCATGCAGCGGGACTGTACCTATCTCGAGATCGATGAACGACGGCTCCACCCTATCGTGGCCGCGGCTGTCTGTGCCATGACGTCCCGTGTCGTCCAACCGGGCGAGGAGAAGCATATTCCGTTCGCGGACAGGTGTGCAGACCAGGTTGACTTCTACCTGTTCCGCACTATCGACTCGTTCCTCCGCAAAAACGCCCACGAAAACCTGATCATCCTGGTCTGCGCCATCTGCCACTTCTGGCACGAGAATCAGATGAGCAAGGTCTGGATGTACATGGGGCTCGCCGCACGCCTCATCACGGCCCTGCAGCTGAACTGGGATGGCGCAGGTGAGTCCGTTATCAAGCAGGAGACTAATCGCCGGCTGGTCTGGGTATGCTACCTGCTAGATCGTTTGTTGGCAGGCGGCTTCGACGAGCATCTTGTACTTCGGGACGACGACATGCACCTCAAATTACCTGTCAGCAACGAGGTATTATTTGAAGCCGTGCAATCGGCAGAAGCATCTGGGCAACCTGCCGCTTCGGCCGGTTTCGTAGGCACGAGAAGTACCTCAAAAGTATTGTCCCTGGACGGCTATCACCTCAGGCTACATAGACTCAGGCATCACATTTTGGGTGTTACGAAACGGCTCACAAGCCCACCGACTCCGCATCCTCGCAGACCGCGGCTAGAGGCATCCCAGGTCATCAAGCTGGTCAACGGCCTTCAGAATCAACTCATAAGCTTCAACCAATCCATATCCGAGGATCTGAAATTAAACGACGCCAACACCAACCGATTCCTTAACTCTCCAGACGGTCCAAGCTTTATCATGCTGCATTCTCTTTTCTGGCTCCTCCACGTCGACCTGTACCGCTTCACTATCCCAGGCATCCGTGAAGAAGCCAACCCGGAGTTGATACGGCAACTACCCAGAGACTTTGTTCTCAAGTCACAGAGACAAGCAGTCGGCTACGCCGTCAGCCTCGCCCGGTTCTGGCGGTCCCTGCAAGGCATCGTGGCCAAGAGACCCCCGGGGGACGGGACTGAGAGACTCCTCACGGTGGACCAGATGTTTGCCATTTACGTCATCCAACCGACTAAGATACTGCTAGCTGCAAGGCAACATCACCTCTTCGACGATTTGGAGGACAGCACTGCGCCCCTTGTGCGGCAGGAACCGGTCGACGATGCGGCCTTAGCGGCTCTCGTCGAGTCCAACTTACAACTAATCCCACCCTTCGCTCGCTTCTTCCCTCGTATTATGGATATAGTAAGCTCTGCCCTATTTTTGTATTCCACTCTGACATTTCGCAATATCGCTGACAGTAATACTCAGACGCAAGATCTCCGCGAGGCGGTCGCCAACTTTACACATGACACTCGTTACGATCAGCCGGCGACTATAGGGTATGTAAACGCACAGAAGAAAAAAATAAATCTACTATTGTTCCCTGGATCGAGTGCTAAATATGGTCCGCAATTTAGTGCGCCCGCTGTCAAGCCGCCCGAGAACATCAGACTGCCCGGACCCCACTACGTCCTCGAGAACGCGCTTGTGCAGCGAGTTACCGATCAGGACGACAGGGACAGGGAAAGACAGAGGAACATGTCAGCCGCAGACCTCTGGTTCCGGTCCAAGAAGAGGTCCAGGGAAGAAAGCCCGGTGACGCCGCCAATTAGGACCCAGGAAGAAGCTCCCTTACCTGTCAACGGTGCCCCCGAGATCCCTATCTGGCTGGCAGAGGCACGTGGCTGCGACCCGCTGCCGGACACGCCCCCGCAGGACAGCAATAGTGATGCCCAGGCCTGGATGGCCTCTCAATCCGGGGTGGGCCTAGGCCTCAGCAACGCCTATCTCTTCGACGGGTCCTGGCCTGTTCCGCAGCAAAGCGAGTTTGACATGATGATGAGCCACCCATATGGGCACTCGGGCACGACGACGCTGCTGTATGAGCGGGCGAGGGGCAGCGCGAGCACTGCTATACCCCCAGTCATGCATGGCGGGCCCGAGAAGAGCGGGTATTATGACAGGGCGGTTAGTACACACGCGGTTGGTACACACCTACCCTATCCACAGCATTTCAACGATTTTGTTGGCAATTGATAAAGGTTTTGAGAGTTCCATGGGTTGTATATATTTCTCTGAAAGCTCTCTAAATTGATAAGAAAAGGTTTCTATGCGCCTCGCTTCTCCCACTGGCTCTTTGGACTCTCCAGGTCAAGCTTGGAGAACGGGGTCTTTCTGGTGAGGGAGTAAGTCACGGCCTCTCAACCATGAACCGCAGTACATTCGACTCCATCACCTTTCTTACCTCGGCGTACTGAGATTCCTCCGCAAGGCTATGTATGTAGCTCATGAGGGTCGCCCTTCCTGCTATACAGCTCAGACGGCTCGTCCAGCCGGTACACACGTTCACTCCTTGTCCCTGATAGACACTGCCTTTCCCACCAATGCCGTATCCTCGTGCTGAAGGGCAGGCTCGATGTCGTACGGGTATAGCGCCTGTTCCAGCAGCGGCCCCTCGCTCAGAAGGAAGCAGCCCTCGCTGAAGGCGAACTCACTGTGTTTGATCACGTTCCCGTGCTCATCCTTCGCACCGCGGACAACGACATCACAAAAGGGCCGCCCGCAGTACGGGAAAGTGCTCGCCCAAGTACTCGCCGTTGTCCGTGAAGAACATGGCCACGGTGCTGTCCCAGTGTCCCCGCTCCTTGGTCCTCGCGACCACGCAGCCGAGCTGGTCGCACAGGCGCGTAATCATGCCTTAGTATGTCGCTGTCACCTCGGCCCATACCTCGCGCGTAGCGCTATCCGTGCCGCATCGCTCGCAGTTGGTAGCCATGTACTGTGGTTCGTAGCCTGTCTGGTTTTCGGAGGTAGTGAACTTCGTAAGAATGCCTACCAAATTGGATCAAAACACACCTTGTCATCCTTACTCGACGGCGGAGGCATATCTTCCCGATCATACATCGAGAAGTCTGGCTCCTCAACCTGGAAAGGACAATGCGGGAAGATCAGCGGCATGCATGGCACCCAAGGCTTGTCCTCAGGTGGGCTTTCGAGCCACTTCAGTGCCGAGCGGACTACAGCATCATCATAGTACTTGGCCTGATCCGCACCCCTCAGCCCTCGATGAAACAGCCTCCGCCAGATATCATCCCTCTCCTCCACCTCCTTCCCCAGCTCGTCCCCGAGCCGCGGCACAAATTCAGGCGTCTTGAGGAATCCATACTCATCCAGATCTGGCTCAGCTCCGTCACCTCAGGCGCGAAGTTGTCGTCCAAGGGCGTCGTGCCTGAGCTGGTTTGGCATAAAAATTACGAAGTTGGACTTTTGCACTTTCATGCCGCTTGGTTTAGAGGTGGCGAGGGGGGAGGGCCTTGAGCTGGCATATTGGTGGTGATTGTGGAAGTCATCATGGGCATGGTCTGTTTGGAGGTGGTAGGTGGGTGGATGTGTACTTCATCAGGTGTATGTTGCGGCTGGTCGTCAATAAATCGGCGATTACCTTTTGTGTACTATGGATTCTATAATGGCTCATCCATGGAGTCAGGAACAGACTGGACTGGATGGACAAATACCACCCTTCAATCTCTTCGTTAGAGCGGCTTTGTAACTTTTGTATGTCCTCACAACGCAAGGCGTGCCTGCTCTCATGCTGGCGATTGAGCCTTGAGCTCATCAAGTAGTAGTCGTATCAAGCTGGCAGCACGTCACTGAAAATGCAACATATGGAGATAAGAAGAAGAAAGACCAGCGCAGCATCGAAGCAAGTGAAAGACACATCGTGAAGCCAAGGCGTTGGGAGACAGAGGCGACTCCCGGGCGACTCCCGGGCAAGACGTCAAGCTGCAAGACATCCCGCCGTTGGGACCCGCGAAACACCAATGAGGTCCCATCGCCGCTCCTGGCCAGGCGGTTCTCTCCCGCGGGGCATCACCTTTTGGCTTTCGGCTGCGGTTGCAGTGGGCGGGGCTGGGCCATCTGGGCGCTCTGTCCTCCCAAGTCTATCTCCATGTGCGCGACTCGCCGGCGGGCGGTAGGATTTTCACCCATGTTGCCAAGTGGTCCCAGCTCGGCTGTTACAGTCGTGAGCTTGTTGCTCTCGTGAGGATTGACGCAAAGCGAGAGCCGGAGTCAAAGGCGGGGCATGCTGGAGGGTGTCGACGAACTCAGTCTGAACTTCACTCATCCAGCCAGCCTGCCAGCTAGACTAACCAGGCATGCAAAAGAAGACCACGCGGCTAGTGCAGTCATCCGCCCTGTCTAATCCACGACCGCTCGGGCTGGCACGACCAGCGAGTGCCACATCCCCAAGCCCCTAGCGCGTTTTCCCCAGGAAAGGAGGAAGAGGGCGACGGGTTAATGAACTTGAGACGAACCACGGCCGGCACGAGCATGTCTCAAAAAGTTTCAAAAGGACCTGGGCGTAATTAGCAGCGACTTGAGTAGTCAAGTCAAGCCACGAGGGCGGTCCCCCCATTCTTTACATGCCCCCTCAAGGCGTGGAGGAAATTTCCGGCTTGGCAAGATTAGGTTTTGTTTCCGCTACGACCCCGGACTCTTTCACTCAGACTTCCTTCAAATTGGGCCGTGTGTCTGGATAGAAAAGAGATTTTCTCTAACCAGATTCAACACGATTGGAAAAAAATCGTCAGTATTGGGCAGCGCTAGATTTCAGCAAGCGTCATGTTATTCTGGGCAAAAACTGTTAGTACCACGCACCGGCTCCGCTCGGCTCCGCTGCGTGGAAAGCTGTGCCTTGATCAAGTCAGCGACATGCTTCTCTTGACAATGGTGTCATACGAGACTTTTCTTTCGTGACTCGGGGGCCGAGGTGGAGATGCGTGCGTCTGGGCCAGGGTACTGGGTTCTGGGACACGAGCACCGCGGAATATCGAAACTTGATTGAACCAGGTCCGCGTTGATATCCGATTTCGTAAATCAAGGCCGGTGGAAAGAACGGGGCAGTGGACTGCTTGTCGTGGCCCTGGGGAGAGAAGCTGCATGGGTCGGTAGACGCAGTGGGCAGTCGACAATGCGATGTCCTGTCTGCTCCATTGCCTTGGGTAGGAAAACCTGAGACTAGCATTGCTTAGAAAAACACTGCTGCTTCTAGGCTCTAAGAATAGTGATTATACAATATTAGAATGTACAAATTCCGCAAGCCAGAGTGTCAAAGAAAATCAGTCCTTGCAAATGCTCGCTTGATTTGTGGAATTCATCCTCCTTGCTTCCCCCAAAACCGGCCGCCCAATGCAGTAAAATGCAACACAGAACTCGAACTTGCAGTCGTGCGCCGTATGTACACGAGATGCCCGCCATAGTCCTGAGTGTGCACAAGTGCCTCGAGCGCACATAAACAGGCGCGGGAGTCGCTTGGGTACTTGTTTTGGATTCTCGCCCTCCACCCTCCCCCTCCTGCCCTTCCGCCCCCCGCGTTCCTCCACACGCCCAGCTCTAGCCACTGAAGTCGCGGGTGAAAAAGTCGGTTCAACTGGTCGACAGGATGGAGAAGCGAAAGCGTGTGCAGGGGTATCCTTGGCTGCAGACAGCGAAATTTGGCAAATTGGCACCTCTCCAAACGCCCTATCCCCTTTCAGAAATTCGGTATCAAAGTCGTTACTGGGGTGGAGGCTTGGTTTTGTCAAGCCCCGAGGTATATATGTAAATGGTCGTAATCGGTCGGTGATATTCGGTCGGAGTGGTGGTTTAGTGGTAATCCTCGCGCTTCTTCTCCTTCAGGCCTCCAATATCGTCCATGTCGATGGAGTAGAACTGGTGGCTGCTCTCCTTCTCGTAGGCGGGGAGCTGTTCCTCGTCCAGGGGCTCCATGCCGACGGTGGCATTGTCGCCAACGCGCACAACCAGAACGCGACCACTCTTCCGACGACCGCTGTCGTCCTCCTCCTCAGGGAAGGTGATGTGAATCTCCGGCACGTTGTCGGGCGAGTGAGGGGGCTGGTTGGGGTTTGCCAGCATTGGCTGCCCGTCCTTGTTGAAGACCAGCACGCTAGAATGGCCGTTTCTGGTCTCGATGGTCAGACGGCGGTGGTTACTGGTGCGCTTGGCGTCTTGCACGACGTCGTTGTACTGTGGGAGGGAGTCTTTGCGCACTCTCTGCTGGTTGTTTCGCATTCTTCGGAGAATAAACAAGACTCCGCCGAGGAGCAGGCCGAGGACCACGACTACAGCCAGGATGATGATCAGCAGGTTGATGACGTTGGGGCTGCCCTCGTCGTCCTCTGCAAGAACATCGCGCATGGCGAGGTGGTTCCGGGCGATCAGCTTCGATATAGCAGGCATGGTGGTTGCTGTTGCTGGTACTGGTGGTGTTGTTCCTGGTTGTGGTTTGGTTTGTGTGTACAGGTCTCAATAAATGAATGTGATATGATAATAACAGTGATAATGATACTCTCGATCGAGCGGTGACGGTGTCAAGACGTTACGAGATATCGGAGACGCTTCTGTCGTATCTGTCAGTTTTTGATACTTGCACGCTTGGGCTACGCGATACCGGAAGAGTGTCTCTGGACCATGTCTCGCCGCGGCTGGTTGTACAAGGGAGGAAGGGATCTGAATCATGGGCGTTTGGGTTAAGATTGAATAGCGTGCCCGACATACCTCTGCGAAGAATGGCCCCGGCGGTCAGGGTGGGAGTCAGGATCACTAATTATTACGATTTGGACGTCGGCCAGGCTCGAACTGACTTGTTTGTCGAGTCGTAGCGTAGTCGTCAGGAATTCCAGGGAATGTGAGGAGCCAAGTACACAAGGGAAAATGAAAGGACGGAAACTCGACTGAAAGAATGAAGTCGAGACCAAGGGGGGAGAGAGGGAGGGGGGCAATGTCTAATCTCGAGGGATTATGTGTAGTGCAGCATGTGCAGTATGGGAAGGAACGACTGTGGACTTGACGACGCCGGTGACAATGGACCAGGTGGTGAAGGAAAGGGAAAGAAAGGAAAGGGTTGGAAGGGGCAGGAACGGGCAGACCACCTCCTTAGATGAGATCGAGCCGCTCGAGCCACAAAGAGCAAGCACACAGCACATCGCTCTCTCACTCTCTCTCTCTCACCCACCCACACTTACCGCACTTACCACTCACACCACACCACTCACCACACTATTGCCTACCACTGCCGCTGCCGCTGCCACTACGCTGCTTCTGCACTGAGGGCTGACCCTGTCAGTCAGTCAGCCAGTCAGCCAGCCAGGAGCCAGCCAGCCTGCACGCACAGGCGTGTAATTGGGGACAGGACAGGGCAGGGCAAGGTGAGAATGGATGGGTGAGTGCCCACTTCTGCCACTGTGGACAGACACAGAGACGGGTTCGATGCAACTAGACTGCAGGTGCCAGGGACAGAAATGCAGGTACGCACGGGGGATGCAACGGCGCCAAAGCTCGGGTGTGGAAACCACGCCCGCAAGGCTTTGTCTAGTGATTGGCCGCGCCCTGCTGCACCCCTGATCATTGCCGCCCTAGCGTCAGCTCAATTTCAACGCTCAGGAACACGCACCCAATCAGCCGCCTCGCCTGTTTGCAAACGAAGGGAGGGTGGGCCCCCCAATTTGGGATCCATGGCAGCTTCCTGCTGCTTTCTCGTCCTCCCCCCCAGTTGCCCCCAGTGCCCCCTTTCCCCTTCTGGCCGGAGACCAAATGGTCAGGATCGCTCAAGGCCACGCTGCCCAGGATCAGCGCTTTGTTTGGCTCCAGAATCCACCCAAAAGCGGTCCAGATTTTGCAGCGGCGTGCATGGCTGAAAGGATCGCCTCGCCTCGCCTCGCCTCATCACGGCAGGGCAGGGCATCGGGATGTCAGGGCGTCTTGACCTTCTTCTTCTCCTCATCCGCCTTCGCCTCCTCCTTTGTTGCCCGCCGTCCTTGGAAAACAGTAACCAGGAGCGATAGCCCGGGGGGGACTGAGTAAACAAACCTCAACCCAGGAACCAGGACAAACCCACCGGCCCGTGGCTCATGTCCGAGCCAGAGGTTCATCCCGTCGGCCCCCTGACCTCGACAAGGAGCGTTAAAAACCAATAACAACAAAGAATAATCCGTCAGTGGCCAGATCGGTTCACTGCCTGCTTGGGGGTTCCTCGTGTTTGCATCGCCCCCAATCCGCCAGCCCAGTCCTGGACCGAGTCCAGTCCAATCTATGCATTGCATTGCCTGGTCTCACTGCACTGCGGTGATTTCCTCTTACTGCATCTGCAACGTCACCACACTGACGTGTTTGGCAAACATGGAAAGGGTCTAAAAACTCTTACCAATAGCTCGAGGTTACACGAGGACCACGAGACCCCCCAATAGAGTTTTGCCTTACCTTCAAGTCCATGCTCACCATGTGTCGCAGTCCTGAAGATCATGGAGATCACCTTCGATTCAGTCGTCTAGACCCTCTCAGGCCGGAACTTATAATCTTTTCTTCTCAGAATTTCACTTCAAACCTTTCTGACACGCAGCAACGCAGCAATGCAATACAAGCTCTCGGGTGCCGGTAAATCACCAAACTGACTATTGACCCCAACATCCAATCGCTTTGTGCCATTCAACTTGGGGGCGGTTACCCATTTTAACAAAAATAGGACTGGTACATCGGTCGTCAGTCTTGGGCGAATGCGAATTGCCTTCTACGGTCGCCAGCCACTTTTTCCGGACTCCGGCGTTACCAATTGTCAGCAAGGCATGTCATCTGCCGACCGTAGAGAGCTTCGGCATTGGAGATGGTTTCGTTTCCTCGTCGATCTTGTGCTCACCGAAGCATGCAATGCTGTCGGCAAGGTCAGCTCACCTTGCTGCTAACGGTGACACATCTGCGGTGGTTGGGCCTGCTCTGAGTGGTCAACGGCTTGAAACTCTGCGCCAGTCGGTTCTCAGCGCACCAACTCGGCGAACCAAGGTCCTAGGCTCCATGCGATGGCGGGGATCCAACGTCTCGTCATCTACCACATCTGCCGTTGTGCGAGTCTGGCTTGCGCCCTACAATCTCGATGGCAGGCTGCGCGGCTGCGGAACCATGTCGTGAACCATAGATGTGTCTTCGCCACTAAACGACCGCCGGCAGCCAAAGAAACGGTTTGCCTGTTCTACAAAGACGTGGGAGCCTATTGCCCATCTAGCCCATCCACGGCAAGCTCGCCATCTCTGCCCAACCCCAGGCTGGCGGGCTGGGTAGTCGGCGAGCGCACTACTGAAGAACCGGCCCGCAAGAAGCATCGTATGTGAACTGATTCTGATGCGACATGATGAAATCTCGAGTTGGACAGCAGCCTGCCGCAGTTGATAGCCATGACCCAGAAAAGCAAAGTCTTCTCTATGACGCAACAGATGATAGTCGCCGTGCATTATCGTTGTTGTTGTTGTTGATGATGATCCTATCATGCCACATAGGCCGAGTACTCGAGGCTGAAAGCGGCAGTCCTGGCTTCACCGCTTTTCTACTAACGCAAGGATATGTCTTCTCGAAGACACAGTGTGTTGTCACTTGCGGAAATTCTCGTAGGGGCGCTCGCTAACAGCCAGTATCACTTCGTCCGAAGTGTTAAGACGATCTTGCGAGGCGTCGTGACGGGACAGGTCGCCCGAACTATCATTGGCGACGTTTCACTTCAGGTCACACAAGGGCGGGGTCCTGTCTCCCCTTGGAGCTTTGCCCCGGTATGGTTCTGGTGGAGCACTTTGATTACTCGCTTCCAATGCACGCCCATTGTTTGCTTGGTGCCCTTTTGTTTTGAAAAAACGTTGTTGGCAGAATCGAATCCTGCGTCGTTGATTCCTGGGTAGGAGAAGCTTTTGGATCCGAAGGCACCGGATAGAAATAGAACGGACCGAAAGCTAGACCCAACTCGGAGGATCTGCCAATGTCCCAACGGCGATGTTGCGGGAGTTAGCTGGCTTTCGGCGCAGAAAGAGCTCAGAGCCTCTCTTCCTGCAGCTAGTGGCTGTTGAGAACACCACCTAGACTACTGCACGCTTCTCCTGAGGGCAGGATTCCTGAAACGTACCTGGATACCAAGGGCATCACGACGATCATTGCGCCTTTACGAGAGCTTTGACAACCCCTTCCGCGGAGGCAAAGTTGCAGGCCCCTGTGGATATGGGACTGGAATCATAATAACACTGTACGAGAAACCCGGTAATGGTATCTATGGGTACATGCGGCCTGCCACACAGCGTGTCCGGCCATTTTCCTCCCACATGCAGATGCAAGATCCGCCTGTCCACGGGTCGCTGTGCCCCACTAAAACTGCGGGGCATTCCGCGGCTGAAGCCTGAGCGTGCATCAAAGGGGGATCCGGGGCGGAGATGGTCTCGAAACCAACTCGCTCTCTGTACTGCACTGTACGTTCTGTACGGTACCAATTAGAGCGGTCGGGCAGCTGTTGTGACAGCTTCTGGATGACCTGAATGCCACTGATGGGATTTAAAGATTCGACCCCAGTATAGACTTCACACCAATTTGGTAGACCCCGCGAAGGCTGGTGCTGAAGAGAAGACAAAGATTTATACGAGACGAGCTTATTGCTTGTAGATCCTCTATGCCCAGCGAAAGTGGCTTGAAAATTAGATTTGCGCGTTCCTGATGTGCACCCATCGCCAGGGCTCAGATTTCGCGATCATCGTTCACGGACGTCCATGTGGCCTCGCCCGCGCAAGAGTCTCCTCGGTTGCTGTTAATCTCGACCCCTCTGTCACGTCTCCTGTTTCCGCAGTTGGACAAGACTCCCAGTTGATCAATGTCCTATACGTGATTGAGCTGATCCATCTGTCCAGACAAGCGAGCAAAAGTCTCTTTGTTCTGACGATATGCATGAACGGCGTCACCGATGCCTCCCTTGGTAGACTGTTAGTGGCGGGCCAACATGCCAGTAATTGGCGTGGCAGAGACCACCCTTACCGTCCCTGGAGGCTTCACAGGCGGGCGAGAATGCCAATGAGCCCTGCTGTAATTAGATACACAACATTGAACTGGGACCAAAGCGGTGCAGGCAGTGGAGGTTTGAACCACGAAGGTGACCACGGCGTGGGGGGATGAAAGGGTCACTGGCCACAGACCACTATCATTGACCCCAATGCGTCGATCTGGTGGGCATCTGGTATCTCTCTCTGTGCCTTGGTGACCTGCCCTGAGCCTGTTCCTCCCTTCCAAGGTTGAGGCTGACCAGATAGGGAAGTTTGCCCTTCTCTCCCTGCTGCCCTGCGTCGTCCATTGCTCGTCGCCGGCCCAACGAGCGCCCTTTGCCTTCCTTCCCTTCCCTCCTCCCCTACTGTACTCTTGAAGGGAGCAGATGTCCAATATCCCATCTCTCCCCACCCCAGCTTCTTGTTCATTCTCCTGCTTGTTGGTATCTACAAATCATATGCAGCATATACATAACCGTACAAAAGAGTCTTTCGTCGGATTGCTGGTCAGTCGTTGGTCCTGCGACTACTCCGGCCTTCGGAAAACAAAAAAGAGTATCCACACCACCCTCACTGGCTGTCACATACCGCGCCGTAAATAGCATTTGTATATCATCAACCAACAGCAGACAGTTGGTGCTCCACGTCTCCAGTCGCATTCACATATCCGCTACTACTACTGCCGCTCCGTCACCTCGTAGCCATCCGTCACGGGCAAGTCATCTGAGAATTCTTGTCCTGCAGTGAGTCGATCCGGACCCAACCCGGTGACAGATAGACGGTCCGACGGGCAGACAGACAGAGGGACAGACGACTTGCTGACCACTGGCAGTAGCATCCACGAACATCGGAAGCCATCTGCAAAGGGCCACACTTTATCCCGCGAGCACCCGACGTCAACAGGTAAGAGAGGCCTGTTGCCCGTTGCAATTCTCTGGCCTCTGCGGCAAGGCGACCTAGCCGCCTCATCCGATCTCTTGACTTTCGGGAACCACACACGCACCTGTGAGCCCGGCACTCGCAGGCAAGCAGGCACTTTGGAGGGCGTCAAGTCCGTCAGCCTTACGAACTAACGAGTGTGTAGTCAGTCCGGTTGCTGCCCCTGCCAGTCCCTCGTTAAAGGCTGCGGAGAGTTTGCCCGACCCGGCGCATTGAGTGCGCGCACGCGAGAGCTAGGCTGCATCCTGCCACTGCATTAGACATATCTGGCACCGGTACCGTAGAAACAGAGAAAGGGTTCGGTAATCCGTCATCGTCATCATCATCAACATCATCACCAACATCACCATCAACATCAACATCACACAGCACAACATCGAGGGTTCGCCCGGCAGCAGAGAGTGCGCTTGTCAGGACAGGGTGTATTGGATTGATCTTCTCTCTTGTCGCGGTGAGTCGTGTGACTTTTGTGACATCCGTCTCGGACGGGTCTACCCCTGACATGCTGCTAACAATGCGCTAACGTCGACTTGTGGCAGACGGGGGGCCACACCGGAGTCAGTATCTCAAACATTCAAGAAGCTCACCCCGCAAAAAGCCAGGCTCCTAGGGCTCCTTCTCCGGCCTCCGCTCCCTACTCCTCTCACTTCTTGTCGCGTCTCTGGAGCTCGGCCCGCCATAGTCTTTCCTGTCTTCGCGCAAGGTGCTGGACAGTAGTACAGTACGGCACAGCACGGCACGGCACAGTGCAATCCTGTGCCTTTGCAGTGCAGCTCAGCTCAGCTTCAGCTTCAGCTTCAGCGCGGTGCGGTGCAGTGCAGTGTGTACGAGGCTGTCTTTCTGTCAGTCTGTCTATCCGTCCATCAACCATTCAGTCAGTCAGTCAGTCAATCAGCCTGTCAGTCAGTCACTCTGTCAGTCTGTCCCTCCAAGTGGACAGTCGCTGGCCCTCTCTCACTTGACCTGTGCGTACTTTGGAGCCCGTATCCAGGTCCTCCCCGGTCTGGTCTCAGGTGTTTCGCACGCTGGATCATCCACATTTGCTGCCCCTTGGCGTTGGAATGCAACCTTAAGACTTCACAACTGCAACCTTATCCTTCCCGCTGCCTCGTCCCCCGTCAACCGCATTGTCGCAACCCACGCCCGACACTTTGTTTGCATTGATCCAGCATTTCCCTCCCACGCCTCGCCCTGCCTCGCCTTGCCCTGCCTTGGCCTCCAACCCGACAGGACAGGACAGGACAGAACAGGATAGGATAGCACAGCACACGATAGGACAGGACAGGCAGAAACTGGCCTCTTGAAAGAAAAGACAAGGTACACAGACAGAGACACAGAGACACAGACACAGACACGCATACACACATACGCACACACATACACACACATACCCACACCCACACGCCACACACACCCCCCTCACCCTCACTCTCACCCACCAAAAGGTATGCGCTTCGCACTAGCCTGGGCACCTCTGAACCCTTGCGAGGGTGGATCGTCCGCGGCCCTAGGCCCAAAGTCAAACTCCACTGGCTCGCCGGTAGTGCCCTCCCTCAGTTCTAGTCCTGGGCTGAAAGGCGTGCGTGCCTGCCTGACAGCTGAATGCCTTTATCTTAGCGCATCTGCAGCGCAGCACCACACACTCCAACTTCACAATCCGAATCTCCTATCCTCCAACTTGATTTCCTGCATCAATACTCCAAACCCGTCGTCTCTCTTCTCTGTACATCTTGGCCTCGCCCGCCCGACTCCCCCGCCTCTATCTCGATTATAATACATTCTGTTCTCCGGTCTGACATCCTATCTGCCATTTGTCACAGGTTATCCACCCTCCCACAGCTGCTAGGTTGATAATTTCCGATTCTCGATCGCGAGGCTCCGCTCCGGAGTGACGCCCACCATGGACAACGGTCAACAAGTGAGTCTTCCTCAGCCTCGTCTTCGCGCACTTGCTCTGCTGTGCAATCTGCGCGCAGTCCAATGCACACGTCCTTTACCATCTCGGTCTTTTGACTATTCTTTTCCACCCTCCCCGCCTGCCCTGGCGGAGCGAAACCACCTCCCGGGCGGGAAAGTCCTGCCTGGACTCTGCGGCTGACCACTCAATGCAGACTCACGGCCAACCCCCGAACCGCAACTCCAGGGCCACGAACCTGTTCCCTCCCCTCCTGAACGGCACCGGACAAGGTGGCGCCAGTAGTATATGGGCCAGTAACCCAATTACAGACGGCCTTTCTTCTAGGGAGAATGCAGGCGTGTCCGGTGCGTACAAGAGCTGGGATACCGAGGGCGCAAAATTGACACAACCCACAGCGCCCGGCCAGTCACTGCACTCTGCACAGAGGCCAAATGGCATCGGCGGATCCGATGGCAGCCGGTGGACCACTGGACTGGGAACCTGGACCTCTCCAGATAACATGCAGTCTCGCCCGAACCCATCACGAAGCACATCGCCTCCGTCCGCGTTTCAGAGCACTTCCAACACCTCCCCGTCCTTCAACCCAGGTCGCTTGACGAATGGGCAAAGTAACACCTTCCCCACGTCTCTATCCACCTCGAACAACGGCATCATCAGTCGCGGGAGTATCTCGGGAGGCCCGCAGCCAGCGAGAGTAAACAGCTTTCAGTCTGGATTTGGCGGCTTCCCACGCACCAATTCGGGCACCTCTGCCTTCGATGAGTCTGCGACATCACGCGAATCAGGACTGCCGTCGTCGAGGCACTCAGAGAGCGAAACACCGCTGCAATTCAACAATGACGTATCTGGGTTCCCTCAGGGAATCGCGTCGCATTCCCGACACGCCTCTCGACCTTCCCTCAGCGCGGCGTCGTCTTCGTATTATCAGCAGCCGCCAAGCTCGAGATCTCAGAGTCTCAACCCTCACAGTGACGAGGCTGCTCTGGAGGCTGCCCGCGCAGCCTTAGGCCGGGGAGCATTAGCCAGCAACTCCCCAGGCCCTCGCTTCAACACAGTCCAAGCAAGCACACCCGCTCCTTCACAATTTGGCCGGTGGGACTTTACGCCCACCAACGGAACCAACCAGATCCCTACATATCCTCAAGAATCCAGGCGAGAGTCGCTGGCAATGAGCATCAACCAGTCAGCAATGAACAGCCCCAGAGCGTTCGGCGGCGGTAGGCCCGCGGATAACTGGCCGACTCCAGTGGCACCGGTGGATCTCGACCCATTGGCTAGACTCCAAAGATCACAGAGCCAGATTTCCAGACTGGCCAACCAGTCGCCATACCTCGATCCTACATTCAGCCAGATCAACCAGGGCCAGATTCCCGACCTGCAGACACAACTAATGCAATCATTGTACCAATATCAAGGATATGCAATGCCAGGACAGCAGTACTACCCTCCCACAGCTCCTGCTGCTTACGGAGCTCGGCCTGCGCGCAACCAGAACCCTTACGAGAACTACAAAGCAACGCCCCAGCTTCTGGAAGAATTCAAGAAGACCTCGAAAGGTGCTAACAGGAAATGGCAACTCAGGGTATGTGACGAGCTGATTCTGTTTCAGTGTAGATCCAAGTATTGATTTGTTTGCAGGACATTTTCGGCTACGTGACCGATTTCGCCGGCGACCAACAAGGCTCGAGGTTCCTCCAAGAGAAAATTCCTGGCTCAAACAGCGATGACAAGCAGAGAATCTTCGACGAGATTCTTGTCAATGCCAACCAAATGATGACTGACGTTTTTGGCAATTACATTGTCCAGAAGCTCTTCGAATATGGGACCCTCGTGCAGAAGAAGCTTCTCGCTGCCAAGATGCAAGGAAACGTGGTGGACCTCTCTATGAATATTTACGGCTGTAGATGTATCCAAGAGGTCAGTAGACTACGGAGTATCGTTTTATGTCGCGTCATACTTACCCAACATCTAGGCTCTAAACTACATACTGGTCGAACAGCAGGTCGAGATAGCCAACGAGCTTGAACCTGACATCATCCGCCTCATGCAAGGTGTTCACTCCAACCATGTTGTCCAAAAGGTTCTTACCAAGCTACCCAGAGAGCGTATTGACTTCGTTTACGACGCCGTCCGCGGCAAGGTTTACACGCTATCGACGCAACAATATGCTTGCAGGGTCATCCAACGGATGATCGAGCAGGGAACAGAAGCTGATAGGGCTTTCATCCTCGACGAATTCCACCAAGTCGCGCACAAGCTGGTGACGGATGACTGGGGCAACTACGTCGTACAGGCTGTTATCAAGCAAGGAGGAGACCAGGCTCGCTCAGAAGTGATCCGAATATGCATCGATCAGTTCCTGGCCTTCTCGAAGCAGAAAGTCGCAAGCAACGTTATGGAGCACTGCATCCAGTTCGGTTCAGAGGAGGATCGGCTGGAGATCTACAACTTGATAATGACCACCCGCACAGAAGACGGCACCGGTCTGCTACAAGCCATGTGGAAGGACCAATTTGCGAACTATGTCGTTCGTAAGTTTACTCCAGCCCTGTTATGATGTTCTTTCTGGCATAGTAACTCAGATCACTGGCTAACAATTACCAGAAAAACTTTGCTTCCATTTGACAGGTGTTGAGCAGGAGACCCTGATCAGGGAGAGCAGGCCTTATTACCTTGCGAGGAAGAAGCCAAGCCGCCCGGATGAGAAATGGGCGAAATTCGAGACGCTGATGAGCAAATTCAGAAGCACCGCCTCGAGGCAGGGCAGTATTAGCAGCGCGAACGGCGATCTGAATGGCGTCACAGCATCACGGCCGAGCTCACAATCCGACATGAACTCGGCGATGCCTACTCCAGCGCTCACAACCGGCGGTAACAGCCCGCGGACTAGTTCTTCCCAAGCCACCAATGACGGCGCAGCCGAGGCCGATACAACTCAACCGTTGCGAGACCTTCTGAACAAGTTCGACGAGGCAAGCATACGGGACAAGGTTCCAGCCTAGAAGACTAAGAAAAAGTCCGCTTCCTGGTGAAGGGCATACATTGAAGCGTTCATTTCACTTCACTGTGTCTCTTTTGACACTGTCCCGGGGAGGCAGTGTCGAACATCAGCGGTTGTATGAATTCTTCGACAAACGCGTCCGCTTCATTTGATACGATCATTCGCTTTGGTCGGACCATAGAGCAGTGATGATGGCTTGCTAAGTCATGACATCGTCAAGCCATCGATTATCTCAGACGAGGATTGCATTGTTGAGCACTATCAGACGACGCGAGAAGCAAGAGTTATCCGATTTCCTTGCGCAAATCATCATCGAAGGTCAAAAGGGCAGGCGCAGTGTCAACAAAAATAAGTTTACTGGCCTGGATGGGGCCAGTATTGGTTTCTTGTCTATTGTTATTGGGGGTTTGATTCCTTGTTATTTTTCAGGGGTGCTTGGAATCATCACTATCGTCTATGTTACTCCTGGATACCATGTCTTCCATATATTGGACATCAGCGGGCCACTGAGGGGCTCACATAAGCCGGGCACAGCGGACAGAAGGTTGGGCAGGAAAGGCTCAGGCTCGGGCCCGGATGCTTGTCTTCTTTCCTTTTCAACCCTCTCTCTCTTTACCTCTCTCTATCTCTATGTACTAGTTTAGTCGTCCCCGGAGCGGCAGCAGACACGTTGTCTGCCAGTTGTCGCTCGCTTACCCCCATTTTTCGGTACTACTACTTCTGTTGTTCATACTTTGGCTCGGCTGGGTATATGGGGATACTTGTCGTTTTCTTTGATTCGAACTCGGGCACAGTAATGAACGGAGTGAAAGACAAAGCATAATGGACGGGCGTCTTTGGTCTTCCATGGTACAGCGGTGTTTTTTTCTCTCTACATTTTGTGGGTATGGGCATCGGGGAAATAAAAAATACAACCAGACCTTCTGACACACTTGATGATCGCCAACTTGTCCTGCCAGCTTGAAATTTGCCATTACTTGTGCATGAAAGTCACAGCATGCTACTTGTCCCCGTCAAAGTCAAACCTCCGCTCATAAGTCCACCTCCCACCCTTCTCGTACCGCCACAGCGCACACCCCGTCGCCACGCCCTCAGCGCCGCGGAACCCGGACCGCACCTCCCCCATCGCCGCGTCCACGGCCGCCTCGTCCGCAGCCTTGTTCTGCACCGTCCAGTGCGGCCGCCACCCGCTCCGGTCCTGCTCGCTCAGCACGTCCCACCAGCGGCCCTGCAGCGCGCCGTGCAGCTGCTGTGCAGCCGCCCGTGGGCCCCCGTCCGCGACGCCGATGCCCACCCCGCGCCGCATGCGGAACGCCCTCCCCGTCGCCAGGCGCAGGGGCCGCTGCGCGCCGCAGAGCTCCTCCAGCGCGGCGGTGATGCGCGGCATCTCCGACCCCGGCAGGGCGTGGAAGAGCGTCAGGTGCGCTGGGGTGCGGTTCAGGTGGGCTGGGAAGTGGGCTTCCCGCAGGGCGTTGAGCGGCTCTGAGAGGGAGGGGGTTGTGGTCAGTGTTAGCACGTAGACGGATGCCTCTGGGCTGGCGGTGCGTGGTTTGTGGTCTGGGTTGGGCTGGTGTCTTGGGCGGGGTGGGCTTTGGTGGTGATGGGTGGTAGTTGGGGCTGTTTTGGTGTGGGTTTGTGAGGTTGTTCCTGGACGTGGTGTATTTGGTGAGGCGGATTGTGCTCTTGTTGACGTATTGGAGGTTGATGGTACTGGGGGCTGGCGCCCGGTCACGGCTTGCGAGTATAGCATGGTGTGCTGCAGAGTTGGTGGCAGGCGACGAGGGATTGTGGTGTATGTCCGGAACATTGCTGTGAGGCGCAGGAGAAGGGGATTCTTTGATGTTGAAGCACAATCGATTGTCGTCAATCCAGAGGTGGCTGTCTTGGAGGCTCTAGAGCCTCGACGCTAGGACACAGTGACATCAACGACATTACCACGGCCAAATTGCTTTCACTTGCCGATGACTTGGTACTCTTTGCCTGAGTTGTTTGGGCTCTTACCTTTGGCACTGGAAAGAGCATACTAGCAATTATTATCCAGCGACATTGTTTCCACCTTTTCCAATTTTCCTTGGGCAACTATTTTTTCGGCCCAACAATGGATGGGAAAGCCACATATATGATGCATCCAGTCAACAATAATTGTTCACCCTTTCTCGCCCAAATGAAACCGTAGTCTCAATTCACGCATCGTAATACTCTGCAACGGGTATCCCGTATATAACGGCATCAACAATGGCTAGTGGCACGCGAGACGGCCGAGGTCAAAAATGTCATCTATTTCAAGGAATATTTTTATTGCATTGTCAGGAATTCGATGATATCTAGCGACGGTGGGCGCACGTCTGAAAGTTGCACTGGGGTCCACTTCGTCAGCACTAAGTTGAATGGCCTCAACATGTGCTAAAATATCTTGGACAGAAGATAAAATGAAGGAGATTTTAAGGCACAGCGTTGAATGTATAAACTTGCGTAGGTACGGCACAATGATGGTAGCTAATGTTACTTTGAGGAAACCTCAATCTATGTGATATGCTGCATCTCCCCATTCCACCAACTGATGATGAACACAAACTCGAAACTCGCCATTGCCTAGCCCATACATTCCCAAACTTGTGAGATCCGTTGTCTTTCAAGGACTCCAATTGTGCAACCGTACCAGATCCTGGGTATAAAAGTTGACCAGACTTGTGTCCCACGTCCTGATTGTGTCCCTCATCAATTCAACCATCTTTATCCACACAAGGCCGTGCCCCTGTGGGCCTAGAATCTCCGGTGAGTTGTTGGTATGGCTGCAGTCGATGCATCGGCAGCTGAAAATAAGGAAAATAGCGTGTGCCATCTCGTGAACTAGCGTCCCCAAAACCTCGTCCATTGTCCCCGGGGCATTTGTTGGTAAGGAGTCTATATAGATGGCAACTGTCCCATCATTTAGGAGAGATGCCCTTCCCAACGGCTCGAAGTTTCCGTTAGAGTATTCATCCAGATAGCCAGGCTGCCCTGGTCCGAAGACATTTGGTCCAACATGAAGGCTCACGAATGGGGTCGTATGAAGACTGGCGTTCGTTCCAGTGAGGAATCCAGAGAAGAAATAACTGTCAATGGCATGAAGTGCCATATGGAAGTAACTGCCATAATGGGATTGGCGATTATGGTGATGGCTGAATGCGTTCATAGTCCCCTCGCGCAGCATCTCTCGCTCGTGTCTTACCATATATTGGTAGATATTGACAAATTGGTACTTAAATGATAGCTGTAGATCGTTGAATATCATGGTCGGGTTTGATATTTGCTTCACTGCGTTGAGGATATTTTGTGGTTTATGTAGCCTCGGTGTCAGTCTCAGTGAGTTGACTACAATGACCGACCCCGCTTGAGTCGTCCACTGTACCTGAACCAGCGGAAGAGGGTGGTATATCTCTTGCATGGTTAACCAATGGCTGAAAGTCTAGGCAGGTCCGTAGTTGATGCTCTGAGTTTGATGTCGATGAGGTTTCAGTTCAAAATCATGGCGAGCCCTGCTTGACCACCGCGATATATAGTTACAGATTCAAGGAGCACAATTGCTGCGTACTCGTCATCTATATGTCTCACCAAAAGGAGAGAAGTCCTTAGAGACAATGCAATTCTGTCGTCGATGTTTCAAATTGAGATGTTCTTATTGTTTCTGGATAAATTCGCGGCTGAAACTTTCCCGTGGCTGATTTCAATAAAGAAAAGAGCTCGCTCCAGAAAATCACCAATGGGCGCTCGTTTCACCAGAAATCTGACATCTGATAGAGATACTCGAGTTCTGAGGCAATATCTTTGTTCTATGCTCTGTATCACTTAAGTGTTGGGTCAACCCCATCGAGTCAGATTGGCGATGATCGCAAAAAACAACAAATCCTTGCTCAGCTCATTGTGAGGGATGTTGAGACAGAATTCAAGGCCCAGGCCCTTGCTCCACTTTGTGGAGGAATTTGTATGCAATAGCTGACAATCTCCCAACTCGTTCCCCGTTGTTTGTTCCAATCATCACCAAAGCACCACCTTTTTTTCTTCTTCTTGTTCATGACGTCTTCAAAGAATGCAACAGTCACCCCCGACCTTGAGGCAGACCAGCACCGTGGATCGTGTTTCATGCATTCCACCTAGAGCGACAAGTTCCGTAGATGATGCCACTCACAATCAGTGCGACTACACCAATAGCGATCGCACCGGTAGTATCACTCCGCGGAATGGGAGCATCTGTTTCGCCGCGCTCATATTCATCATCCTCCTGACAGCTTATGCAATCTTCCAGCCACTGCCCCTTTCTGATCCAGTCGGCATCTCCAGCATATTGACAGCACTCGCAGGGCTCAGAAGAGCACTTGAGATGACAGTGCGTCTGGAGCCTTCTGTTGTGACAGCCCTCCGACATGCCCTGATAGGGCTGGTCATGGTCGTCTTCCGACCGATCGAGCAGATAATTGACTTCTCGGTCCCACTCTTCATTTGCGGGCGTTTGATATGATGGGGTCTCTGCTGGTGGTATAGTTGGTGTTGAAAACCCGCTGCCAGAGTTTGAAGGTTTCTGATCTTTGGAGGCCATGTTTATGTTTCATCTGGCACTCCGAAGTGTGAGGGTCCTTAGTGTCGTCGTAGAGGCAAGTGTCATAGATTTAGTGTCCGCATGGTGGTCAGTTCAAATCTGTGGTATAGTCGCGATGGAAACAGAAATTATTGTGTATTTGTCCGGTGGGACATTCTGAGAAACTGATTGTACGCGGTTCCTACCTACGTAGGTCACCTGCACAGAGAGCGCTCAGGCTAGTCCTGCAATTAGTGTAGCAATAGATAAATAGCACACTTGTAGGTGTCCATGTTGAATAGACTTTCGATGCAGACGAGGACTAGTTGCACACTGGTGCTTACCAGAACAACCAGACCTCGACCCCAGATGTAGTCGTTGGACGTTGACTACAGCACACAATAAGCTGCGGAGATGTTAGCACGGTCTTTGATTGGTTGCTTCGGATATCGGGTAGACATTCTTCTAGTAGCCCGCGACCCGGGCCCCAACCAGCACGAATCTACACGCTTAGCGTCGCACTGCTCTCACAAGCTCATCAGCTGCTGGCTGCTCGCTTGCAGCGTCGGCTTTGATCAATTAGCAACAAGACCAGGCTCAAACTTGCCTCACGTGACATGTACAGCACATAAATGCAAAAGAAAACCCTGTACGAGTGGCTGCATATTCATGATGGCTTCGAAGTCGGCAAAATGGACGACCACGGGATCGAACCGTGTACCTCGCGCATGAAGAACTACTCTTTAGAAGAGAAGACTGATGCTAAGCGCGCGCTCTACCATTTGAGCTAGACGCCCGTGACATGCCACATAATTTTGTATACTATACAGCTAGTGTGGGCCGGGAATTTCGGACGAGCTCCGGCCCACAGCAGGGATCCCGGAACTGGGTGCTACAGATATAAGCATTTCGGCGAAATTGCACTTATTCCCAGCCTTCGTTAACATCAAAGCTATTGTTGAACTAATTGCACATGATTATATTCACCATTGGTTCCTTCTTCGACGCTATGAGCGCAGCGGAAACTCCAGGAATTTTATATTCCATGCTCTGCTATTGTTTCTCGGAGGGTTAATTATGCGACGTGATACCAGTGGTAATTCGCAGTATTGGTTTGCATGTATAAAGGTATGTTGATCTGTGAGGCTGTAGTGTTATACTGTCATGGCCGCTGAGTCGGACCGAGGTTGATGTCCTGCTCTTCCCCAGTGTCACCCTCCCTTATGTGTAAGTGATCGTGCACCATCGTTCGACGATACTTCGACACCGTTTCATTTCACGCCTCAGGACTAGCGGAATACGATATTGATAACTACATATATTACTATACATACTGATCCTCTTTGCCTATGAGAAAACTCTCTACTTTATTGCATCAAGTCCAAACTAGGCTTACCGAGTTGATCGGTTCCCAGTATCAATAACATCAATAATCACGCAGATCCATCAAGTAACCTCTTCGCTGTTGCGGCAAAGGTCCAGCATCGGCTCACCAGACTAGTACTGGTTTGACGGTGATGCCATCCTCCATGTCCTTAATCGCCTGAAGATAATCTTTGGCGGCATAGAATTTGACCAGCTTATCGGCGGGGAGTTTTCCGGCCTTGTACCACTGGATCAAATTCGGTACATACTGAATACGATTGCAGAAGTCAGTATGTTGTGTAGTCAATGTCATGTGTAATGTCATGGGCTATATCTACCTTTTCAGGGAACACGCCTCCCTCCATTGATCCTAAAATCGACTTTCCCGACTGCATCAGTGTTAGCGAGGCGATTTGAGAAGACAATGACTTGTTATGCGTACCATTATATATGGAACTAGGGCAATTTGCAGGGCCGCGTCCATTGGCGGGACACCGACGAGGATCATCTTTCCCTGATTGGCCGTGAACTCGACGGCTTGCTGAATCAAGGGAACTGCTCCTGATGCATCCACCGTGATGGTTGTCCCGGTGCCCTTGGTGATTGCATGTATTTCCTCCGTCAGTGTGCCTTTGAGATTAGTTGTGTCTATGGTGTGAGTCGCCCCGAGGCTCTTCGCCAACTCGAGACGCGATGCAACCCGATCAATGCCGATTATGGTTCGGCAGCCTCTGATCTTAGCGCCCTATTATGAAGTCAGCAAACTCTTACATCAGATTCGGGAGATATGGAAGTGCACATACCATGACAGCCGCTAATCCCACTGCTCCAAGTCCCATGATCGCCACCATGTCAGCCGGTTGAGCGTTGGCAAGCTCGGTGATCGTTCCGGCTCCGGTCTGGATACCGCAGCCAAATGGTGCCAAGATTTTCAATTCATCGTCGCTGTTCAGCATTCCGGTGACTTTGACGACAGAGACCTCTTTTACTTTGGTCACTCGTGCAAAGCTCGACTGCCCAAAGAAGGAGCCGCCAATTTCCTCCCCGAGCGTGGCTGATTCCGAGCTTAGAAAGACGCCTCTACTACCGCTGAAGTTGATTAGGCCCCACTTCTGACAGAACCCGGGCGCACCAAACTGGCAATTGTGGCATTGCTTGCAGAATGAGAACGACAGGAGGACGCTGTCACCCTCTCGGACTTTGGTGACTTTCGCCCCAGTAGACTTGACGTAGCCAGCACCTGCTCGGCACACAGTCAGCTATCAATATCACACGTAAAACTCAGAAATCAGAATTGACCAAAATAGTAACCTTCGTGGCCGAGAACTCGCGGATAGGGGGGCAAGCCGAGGGCTAGTGCTTCATCCGGGACGCTCCCACAGATAAAGTCAGTGTGACAGATCCCGGTGGCTACCAGCTCGACAACGACTTCGTCGTCTGCTGGAGGCGTCAGAGACACCTCCTCGAGCACCCACTTCCTTTCGCCATTTTCTGGCGGGCGACAGACAATTGCCTGTGTCTTGATTTGTTCACTGATAGAAGACATACTGCATCCGAATAGATAGAGAAGGTGGAAATTGAATCAAAATACAAGAGAAACAACCGTAGAAGGAGTTCCCCTCATATGCGACTTAAATCTGACGGCTAGTGCTCCCGCGGTAATACTCCCCATGTTTACGGACCATAGCCGATTTCACACTACCGCGCTTCGGATGAGGTGTGTGTTCGGCATCTTTCGTTTCACGCAAGCCTTACTTCCCCGCATTAGACAAATAGACCCTCTATTCCCCAGATTATCCCTGGGAAGACCCCAGATGACAATTCACCCCAGATTCTGCGAGTAGCCGAAGCTCAATGGACGGTGCATGTGCCCGAGAATCTGGGGTTGGTATGCATATCCCTGGCCGCCAGAAAATGGTCATGGACGTGACCGTACCCGCTGCCGTCTCTTAATCTGCAAGTTTGATAGCTGTGCAAGTCCATAAACTTCGATGTGGCTTTCATGCTACCTAATATATATTCATTCACGTCTTCGGCCGATCATTAGGGCAATAGTGAATTAATTATCATCACTGTCCAAGATCACGAAGGGTCGTGATCTCCGAAGGCGCGGAGGGAGCAACCGCGACCTGAAAATATAACTGCCACCCCGCTCGCTCGACATATTCACACTGGACGTTGACCAGCTTAAGGTTAGAGAATCTAATGTCGACGATTGAGTGGTTGGAGACTTTGAGAGGGGCTATGAACATGACCTGATTCGCGTTTTCTGGTAAACTGTTTTGAAATAATTATTAAATTTTAGATGTATAAGATGATCTTTCAATGATGTGTATAAATGCCTCACTTGTAGCGAAAAGGTGAGGTAAACATTTCAAACTAAGGAGTCGCCGCCGCTGCACCGCCCGTGCAGGTGGCCGTATTGGTTACAATAGGCGAGTGAGCATTTCGGGACGGGCAATTAGGCAGATAAGTCCCATTGATATCGATGGGCGAGAAGCCAATGATGCCGCCACCGCCATAACCATCCACGGGGACCGTTATGGGCTTCGACTGCGTGCACGTGCCGGCCTTGTCGCACGTCAGGTAGTTGGCCAGCGAGGTGAAGTTTGCCGTGAGCGCCAGGCTCGACAACGCCTTGGTGGGCCTTTGCTCTTGAGCGTCACACCAGTACCACTCCTGGATCCAGAGCCAGGACCGCCCGTCCGAGATGACGCGCAGCAGGCCGTCTGGGTCGCAGTTGCAGTCGAACAAGCCGTTATAGGTGTTGCAATGCCCCGGGGTGTCTGGGCAGCTGAAGGTCCCGTTGCCGTAGGCCACCTTGACCGATGCGGCGTTGTTGCCGTTCGAGTCGATAGTGGACTTCAAGCCAGAAACAGCGAGGGCCGTAGGGAGAGGACAGCCTAGTGAGGCGTATGGGTTATTCAAAGAGGCAGTAGTGGTGCTGGTGGCAACCGTTGTGGAAGCACCGCTAGTGGAAGTTGGGTTTTTGGCCCCGGCAGCTGTGCTGGACCCGGAGGATGAAGTGGGCGTGGTAGCGGCGACCGATGACGACGGCGACTTTGATGTGCTGCTGGTTGCGGGGGCTGGAGTAGTCGAAGACTTTTTGGTGGTCGACGAGGAAGTAGTTGTTGTGGAAGTACTCAGCTTTGCAGCAGTAGAGAGACAGCCACGGTCGTAATACACATCCGAGCTGCCTTTGTCCGCGTCGAAGTTGCCTGCCAGAGGAATACTGAAGAGCATGCACTCGGAGCTGCTATATCCGAAGCTCTTGCACTTGGTGTCCCCAGCACAAGCGGCTGAGCATGCCGAGTACGAATTATACTTGCCGCCGCTGTCGTAGAAATAATTTCCTTCGCCCCGATCGTAGCCTTTGGTGGCGCAGATGTCGGCACGTTTGTGATTGTGATTGTGACGGATGTTGCCGGCTTCGGCAGATCCAAGCAGGACCGCTGAGAGTAGAGCGATAGTGTGCGCCTTGGAAAACATATTGTTTGTTCGGCGGTTTGGGGTACGTCGAAGAAATGTGATCAAACACTGGAATAGTGTACGACTTAACGAAGGAGTTGTTCTTTGTGAGATATTTGAAGAGAATGTGGGCCGAAAGTTGGCTATGGTTGATTGGAAGCTAATATCCTGATCTTTACGCCAGAGACTGCCCTCTTTTAAATAACTCAATCCGCAACACGACGAGCTAAATACCCTCGGAGGTCAGCTCACACTTGTGTGCCATGCCATGCAGTTCTGCAACATCGACTACGGATATGTCCGAACCAGTCCGATTGACACAGCTCCTACGCATGGACAATCGTGAGAAAGAGGTGATGCACAGACAGCTTGGAGTAGACATCTAGACTCAAGAGCTGCCTACAGAAAACTTGACGCATGGACGCTTCAAAGACCTGCGAGTCTTTATTCTTGGGGACAGCCACCAGTCTGTGAGCAGCGACTAAGCTAGTAGCTGCAAGCTAATACAGGGGTAGCTTCAATTTTCATTGCTCCTGCTACCCACTTAGCCCCGGGGTGACTGAAGCCGGACAAATAGCATCGGAATGCAGGCAGCGCGTTGGTGAGGAAGCACTTGGGAGCTCGTGTGTTTCTCCTGTTCTCGCTCCGGGGCAATGTTTCCAATCTCCCGGCCCTCCAGAGGTGGTGACTTCAGCCAAGCGGGTAGCTGTAGTAATCAATTTCGTTTACTTCTTTCTACAGCATCGCATGTTAAAACCTGGACCGATCAATTTTCGGGCCAGTACATGGTACATTCAGTGTATCCAATCAGTCTAACACGTGTCTGAGGAAGGACAAAGGACGAGGCAGTAGAAGCGCTATGCCTGTCTAGCAGTATTTAGGTGCTTTGCTTCTCCCAATATTTGAGCTTCCCGGATCCCAAACTCTGAAATCCTGCGTCATCAAAACCTCTCGATGCTGTACTTGGGTTCGTTTCACGTGCCAATCGGTGTTCAAATCCCAATAGTCAAATATCCCAGTTCCCGAACTTGAGCAATGATAGTACTATTATTGTGAAGCTCGAAGCCGTTGACATAGAACTCCCTCCTGGAGATCTCGCGTCCTCACGTGGTGAAGAAACGCTCAGTTACAGCGACTTGTAATTGTAACCGTTCTGAGACCACTATTTGCTCCAGAATTCTGTTAATGGTTCAGTTCTGCGAAACCGAAGTCGTCACAGAACTTGGCCCACTTTAGGTAATCTTTCTAAATTTTGACTTGCCGATATCGTCGTCACCCAAGATGCTTCGGCTTTAACAAACCATCATAGTTTGGGGAGACCTGTTTCGAGATTCTCTAGGAGCACAAATGTGAAGTGCAGAAGAGTTGAGCTTTTCGCATTTAAGTGCATCTACTCATCTTGTTCTCTTTTTATTTGCCTTTAGCTATGGCTGGAAGCACCCATGGTTTGCACATATTAATTGATAACGAGTATCACTAGGATGGTCAAGTAAATATTGGTTTCAAAGCTTGCTCTTACTGTTATATTTTCTAGATAATTATGGCCGTCTGCCAAACGACAACTAAGAATCGCACCATCCAGCCTTCGAACTGCTGTGTTCTCAAGTCACTTGACGTCAAACAAAAGTTTGGGAAAGTTGTAATGCGTTCGATCTGTACAGTATCATCTTCTGGGGAACTCGTTGAAGTCACACAAACGAGCACGAATTACTGGCGCCGCGTTCGGTCAGGATTGCCGTAATCCGGGAATAGCCACAAAAGTCGACTCAGCTTTCAATTGTGTTTGTTCAGGTTCCGGGAGCAGTGATGGACGGGACGTGGAAATCCACGCGAAGGAGCCAGCTGGCGCGTGAGATAGCTTCTGGTTTGTCAGGTATTGCATGGTTCACTCACTGCCAGGCTTTGACGGAGGCACTTCCGCTTGCTCTCCCTACATTGCCGACATACGGTGGGTGCTTTCGTTATACGTCAGTTCACTTGTTTCGCAAGTGGACGAGATCCGATCTGCACAAAAGGCTCCGTGTCGAAGCTCTCTTGTGGACTCTGGAGGTAAAGGCTCGTATGCAGGCCCTCGGAAATGCATGTCTTTGACCGGGTGGTGATCCGAACCCACACAGGAGTTCTGGGAAGGGAGCTGAGGAGCCAGGAAATGCACCAGCAGACGCACTGAGCTTTAGAGGGGAACCAGATTGGCGCGCATCTACCTTGGTTTAGTCTACCGAGTACCGACATCGAGCTTCCCAGGATGCCCCCTCATTACTCGTCTGTTTTGCAGATCCGAAGAGCCTCAAGCCATCAGCATTTACACATCACTTAGATTTGTGCATCCTTCGTTTTCTCATCCACATCATAATCTGATTGACACAACATCCTCAACCCCAATGACATTTTTCGAGCCAACAACGCCCGTGATCACAAACAGAATGGGGAGCATCAGCACCAACATTCCCCATCTCGTCCAGACAAATGGTTCGAAACAACTTGTGGTGAAGGGAAAGCCCTTCCTCATGAGGGCTGGAGAGCTTCAAAACTCTTCGCTATCGTCGCCCGAGTATATGAATGCTGTTTGGAAGAAGATGGCCGATACCAATATCAATACTTTGCTCGGCAGCGTGACGTGGGAGATGATCGAGCCCGAGGAAGACAAGTTTGATTTTTCGGTAATTGACCAAATCATCAGCGATGCACGGAAGCATTCCATGCATTTAGTGCTGCTCTGGTTTGGATCTTTCAAGAACGGTAAGCCCCGTCTGTCTCAATGGGAAGAGACACAGACTGCTCAACCACAGGACGACAGGATTATCCACATACACACCAGCCTGGGTGAAGACAGACAACACCCGGTTCCCCCGGGCGAAACTTCGCAAAGCGGGCGGTCGCCTCGAAACGGCCAACGTGCTCTCCATCTTCAGCCCCGAGAGCCGCAAAGCAGACGCCAAAGCCTTCGGCCGCCTGATGGGGCACGTGAGAGAGATTGACGAGCCGCACTCCACCGTGCTCATGGTGCAAGTCGAGAACGAGTGCGGTGTTCTGGGCGACTCTCGCGACGGTTCCGACTTGGCCAACAAGGCTTTTCAAGAGTCCGTTCCGAAGGACCTGGTGTGGTTTCTCTCGTCAGAGTGGAACAACCTGCACCAGGATGTCCGAGAACAGAACTTGTCGCATTTTGACCCTGCAAGTCATGAAATTGACGGCAAAAACAGCTGGGAAACCGTGTTTGGTTCCAGTCCGCGCACAGACGAATTGTTCATGGCATACCACTATGCCCTCTACCTGAACCAAGTCGCCGCAGCCGGGAAGAACGCATACTCCATCCCACTCTACACCAACGTGTGGATGAACTACGTCGGAGAAGACTCAGACAACGACTTCCCCGTGGTTGTCGGCGGCGGCGGCATGCCGGGAGATTATCCGTCCGGCGGCCCCGTGAGCAACGTCCTGGACGTATGGATGCGCTTCGCGCCCAAGCTGGACTTCATTGGGCCGGACGTCTACCTCAACGACTACGCCAGCTCCTGTGCTAAGTACAGGCACCGGAACCAACCGCTCTTCATCCCGGAGCAGCGCCGCGATGGCTATGGCGCTCGCCGTATCTGGATCGCCTATGGCACTTTTAGCGCGATGGGGGTTGCTCCCTTCGGCGTGGACACGGTCAACCCGGAGGACAGCGCGTTTACCAAACACTATGGCCTGGTAAAGTCTGTTTCACAGATTGTTCTCGAAGCACAGCGGCACCCAGACACGTCGGTGGGGTTCTGCTTCGATGAGCTTCCGACAGATGATTCTGCAAAGGACCCGAGTCCTTCAATCTGCCGGGTCTGGGGAGATTTCGAGATCTTCATCGAGCGGTGCTTTGTCTTCGGGAAACCTGGAACAGGAGCTGGCATGGTGATCCATCGTGGCGGCGGCAAATTCTTGCTCATCGGCTGGGGCTTCCAGGTCAGGGCGAAGGCGTTGGGCCAGGACAAGAACTTCACTGGTATTCTGAAATTCGAGGAGAAGATTGTGGAGGACGAGGGCGCCGGCCGTCTGAAGACGAGCAGGGTCTTGAACGGTGACGAGACGAGAAGCGGGCAGGCTGCGATGATGCCAAATGAAGACCCAGACTACGGCGGTTTCCCCATTTCCGTGACTATTCCCGCCAGAACGATGATTGCAGAGGTCACATTTTACTCATTATCTGACTAGACTCATTTTGTGTACGATCTGTATGATTCAACATGGCAGCAATGTTCACGTGCTAAGGTCGAGTACGATGTGCATTGTGCCAGCGACTTGCAGATCGAACCAATTCAGACACAGCTATGAGTGCTTTCGTACTCGGTAAGCTCGGCCAGCAGGACTGCGTCATCTTCTTAGTGGTCGAAATCCTCGCCCGCGACGATGTTATTGTGCCTGTTCACGCGATTATCTTCGAATTATCGCCATCATTATGAACTTTCGTAAGGCTCAGGTTCAATATTCGCAATGTACGACCCATAGATAAACAAAGCTACCCTCTTGCGCCAGTTACTCGTAACGGGACTCGACACAAAGCAAAAGAAAAGGAGTCACAGAAACTGTGTGATGGCGTCGGGGTTTCTGAACATGCTTGTCAACGTCAAGCTCAGGGATAGCTGCGAGTGGGCAGTACGTGTATGCGATATCACTTGGCCGTTGAACTTATTAACGGCATTGATTTTTTATTTTTGTCTCATCCTTGATGCCTGTGGGTCTATTGAACTAGCTCGCAGACGACGGCCCGCTGTGGAGAAATGCCGTTTGGGCTTCCCTTTGTCTGGTTCGCACCGGGGCCGATTTTCTTCTTGTTTATCACTGGGGAGACACAAGTTCCAAGCTCAGCGAAAAATGATGGCGCAAATTCCTTTTAATATATAAGGTCGGTATCTCCTGGTGACTTGCTGTGTATAACTGTGCCGGCACACTGTGCCACTTGGCTGCATCAATAGCCCCGCTCCCTGGTCCTTTCATGCCTATCATCTAGCCATCAGCTTTCATTGTGGCGTCGGTCTCTCTCGCACGGTAGGTAGGCTTCAAGGTGGATTCGCACGTTGGCTTCCTTGGGAGTAGACTATTGGTTGCAGTAAAGTCGACTGTCCACGTATTGATAAATCGTGCCAACATTTGCAGCTACTAGTGCTGACCGGCCACACAGCAAGCTGGCAAGCTGAAATGTCTTGCTGTCTTGTCACTGTGCCGCAAAGGAACCTATGAGAAATCGCCGATTGAAATCAGAGCATGAAGTCTGTATCTGTGTGCAATCCCCTGCGTTTTGCGGGTATTTTTCTTCTCTCCTGCGGCTCAGATACACACTCTCCGTGCATCCTCCAAGGTGTAGCATTTCAACCTTCATCGCATCAGTTGATTCGATACTCACGACTTGCGTGAAATTCTTTGTGACAGTAGAAGTCATGTCGACACCCCATCAACGCAAGGCTGACGGCCCGCTAAGTCTGATTCCCACACCTCAGACGCAGACTGGCAAGGTTCGCATGCCAATATTGCGCAGGTCTTGAAATTGGGTCAGCTGATATCTGGAAAACAGAACGACCCTTTCATTGAAGATGCTTCTCAGATGGCGCTTGTGCACAACATGTTGATTCGTGCATACAACAGCATCCATCTGCAGGCAATGCACGTCCGGCCAGAAGATGTGACCGACTTTTTACATTACTGTTCAGCGTGGCACATGACCTTGAAAGGTCATCATGATGCCGAAGAGGAGGTTTATTTCCCAGGCATCGAGAAGGCTACCGGAGTCCAGGGCATTATGGACTCGGAAGTCCACGAACATGGTTAGCAACTACCCAAATCCGCACTCCTCTGCTGGCACACATTTGGTCATCTCATCTTTCTTCTGAGTGACCTTATTGTTATATTTCTTGGCTGACTGAAAGCGCACTGGGCTTCTCTTGCAGCTGCATTCAGTGAAGGTCTGCAAAAGTTCAAGGACTACGTCGATTCCTGCCTAGCATCTCCACCCTCATACTCTGGTCATAATCTCATCAGCATTATGGACGCCTTCGGCGAGATCCTTGCGACTCACCTAGCACATGAACCGCCCAAGATGGCATCCCTCAGCCAGTATGGAGATTTCGACCCCAAACCACTCTCGGAACAGACGGCAAACCACAGCATGAAGTACATGCACGTGACAAATGTGCTTCCAATACTATGGTTCAATTTGGACAAAGAATTTGAGGGAGGCAAGTGGGCCACTTTTCCTGCGATGCCAGGTCCTATAAAATGGGTCATGATCAATATATTAGGGTCTTGGCAAAAGAATTGGTGGAGATTCGGGAGCAGCGGTGCGGACGGGATACAGAGGGAGCTCTTCTGTCTGTCAGAGGAGTACTTCAAAAAATAAAAGATTTTAGTGCTCGTTCTGTCATGTATCTCCCAGCCCCATCATACTCATAGAGAGCCTCGCCGATGGACATTTAGATTTGCGCCATATGTGTCTGATTTGACTTTTCTCGTATCAAAATAGAAATATACCAAAAAGAATTGTTTTTTAATTGAAAGAAAACAAGAGAGACCCTGACGGGTCTTACTGAGCCTCTATAACGTTGTCAGCCCCAGTCCTGGTATTCGCGCTCGTTCGTGCCTTATCTCAATGCGGCTGTGATATCTATTTACCTACGAGTATTTTTACTATATCTATTCTGGATTATCCATTGTGACTGTGCTTATAACCAACGCTCTTTAAATATGTAAAGATAACGGATAAAATCCCTGTATCGCTATCTAATAATCGTCAAACTAAACTCAGAATGGCCGACAACCGGATCGAATTCAAAGTTGTCTACGAGAACAACAACAAACTGTCTTTCAAGTCAACATGATGTTGTTTCACAACATAGAAATAACCTAAAGACGACGTTTCATCTCTGAGTTCGAAAGTACCTTCGACAATGTCCGGTAAATTTATTGGCAGTGTTGTGCTCCTATATAATTATATGATTGCCTCGATTCTTCGGAAACCAAGAATAGCTCACACACTTACATAATCCCTCATTTCGGCCTGGCTTTCACGGCGTTCTAGTAGTATGGCATACGACTGGCTTCTCTCGCCACAAAGCCTCGTCTCAAAAAAATCATCAACTTGAAGCTTGTGTGGCTCATCTTCTTTGCTTAAAAACCCCTGCGTCCCTTCTCTCCAATTGAGACTGTGAGTCAGTACAATTGCATCCTCATGACCAAAAAACACTCTATACTTATAGCCCCCGTTCTGGTATGATTCCCGTGGCCGATCCTTTCGTGCGGCGAAGAGAGCTTTGCCTATAAGCTGAAGCAGACTACCTTGAATGTCCCTAGCGACGAATGCCAAAAGAGCTTCTCGGCTCTCAAATTTGGATAAGGAGGGTACTAATAGCCAGTCTTGCGGTTGTGCCTCCTCCGGCAAAAGTACGTCCGTATTCTGCACATTCCAAATGGTTCCTTTGGACCATTTTTGAATAGTTGGGAAGGGACCGTCATTAGGCATGACTTTTGGGTCCTGGTGTTTGAGTGCTGACCGATCGACCGCATGTTTTGAAGGACGTGATTGAGTATGCCAGCTCGCGTTATGAAAGTAGATACGATACCCCCAGAATAGGTTCGGCCAAAAACTAACTTCTTGGGCCAATCTTGCTGGATTCGCGCGTTGAGGCTCGGAATGCTTCACTCGACGAACTTGTATCTCATCGTCTAGTCGGCTCGATGGTTGGTCTGGCAATCCCATGAGCTTTGCAACCATGATCGTGTCTGAGAGGGTCCGAATGAAATAGTGACCTCGAATGAGATCGTGAGCGTTTATTTTGATTCTCTGCAGGACCTCAACGGCAAGGTCAAACGGGTCCTTGTCGTAGTCTGGTCGGATTGGCTTCTCGTCATGCCACTTGATTGTCGATAGAATTCCGAATACCCGATCTCTAATGTCTTCACTCTGCAGTGTCCGAATAACAGGGATCAATTCCCGCAAGGAAAGTCGTGACTTGTGCTTGACTGTTTCCAAAAGGTATCGCACATCCTCCATCTCCTCCAAGAAGTAGCAATCGATATGCTGCGTTATTTTGGTAGGAAATTGAATCCATAACAGATGGGTCATATATATTGCCCAAAGTAAAGACAATTCGACAGTCTTATCTTCGCAGCATACTTGTATGTTCTTCCCAAGGAACAGCTCCTGGTAAATCCAAACTCGGTGAAAATACGGTCTTCTCAAAAACATGCTCAGTGCCTTGCACAGCCTGATCAGAGTGGACTTGGACCTCAACGTTAGCCAGGGGCGATCTCGAAGATTGCCCAAACCATCGAAGCTGTTGCTGAGCCGTGCCCACCGGCGTTGATGTTTATGCAGCCCCTCGAACAGAAATTCGCTGTCGTTCTCGTGGAGTCCAACACACGCAAGAGTCTGGCGAGCATCCCTAAAGACCTTGCCCATCTTCGCTACCTGGAAGCTTTTTTCGTCATTGTCCGCCTGATTGATACATATCGCATCGATCCAGAAGTAGCCATTTTTGTTCCGACACGGCTGCCTGAGAACATCCTCGCAGTTGCGGCGCACTTTCATCCTCTTGCCATTGATGAGGATGGTGGCGAGCAGGTTTGGATCGCCCCATGTGTATGAGATAGCGGTATATGCAGGCGCGGCTGCCTTCAGCCACGTTGTGAGCTTGCAGTGGACTGAGATGTCCCGTGTCTGGTCAACGCTGTTTATCTCGAGCAACCTGATGTAAGTGCGAGCGTCGGGAAGTTGTTTATGCTTGAAATAATCAGTCTCGACCGTGGACGCCATTGGAACGAGATGACGCCCTCGAAACCGGGTCGTGAATTGCTGGCAGACTGGACTGCTGGAGTCGTGGTCTCAGGCAGCAACTCCTCAGCTGTGAGGGGGGGGGGGGGTCCTCAGTGGACAATTACGTTCCGGAAGGATTTCACCACGCTGCACCACGCTGCACCACCCAGGGCCTGTTGAATGGACTGCTTGAGCGTGCTAGATAACAGCTGCGCCCCACACGCCCTTTTCATCCAGCCCATTCTACCGACAATCAACCATCAAAACTGATATTGATGGAATCAATTGATAAGAATTCTTGCTCGAGCTCCGGGAACGCACAACGTGAGATCATTTTCAACTTGCTCTGGTTTATAGTCGGTCTATGCCGCGCAGGAACTGACACATAGATGCGACAGCCCGATCTGGACAAGTTCGGCTGGCCCCTCCAGGGCCAGACGCCAAATGGGATCCGACCCCTCTCTCAGCTGACGATGAGGACGAGGAGCCGAAATGGACCGAGTTACAGCTGGCATCTCGAAATGGAGATCTGGGACGCGTAAACGAGATTTTGTCTGCGTGTGATAGTATCGCCCGCACGCTTGAGGTTGTAAACCATCCTCCAATGGGGTATTACGGACAGACGGCGTTGCAGGCGGCCTCAATGCGCGGTCATCACCTTGTTGCACAAGCATTGCTGGGAGCAGGGGCCGATGTCAATGCTCCGGGAGGGAACAACATCTACCGCAATGCTTTGGAGCTTGCTTGCGGCACAGGTTGGTCGGAGGTGAATGCCCTGTAATTACATGGTTCAATAGCTCACAGAGCAAAACAGGAAATGTACCTCTTATCCGTCTTTTGCTTGAAGCTGGCGGGATCGTCAATCCCAAACACGTCACGAGGTACCAAGGCCGCACACCTATCCAAGCCGCGGCCGAAAGTGGACATGAGGAAGTTGTGTTAATTCTTCTGGATCTCGGTGCCAATGTCAACGCGCCTGCATCGCCAAGCTCCGGTGTCACAGCATTACAGGCGGCATGTTTCCAGGGACACGTCGACCTGGTAAGGCTGCTGATCTCGAGAGGGGCAGATGTCAACAGCCCACCGGGAAAGTCCAATGGTCACACTGCGCTACAAGGAGCTTGTCTGGCCGGGGAAGAAGATATTGTCAACTTGCTGCTTGATAATGGTGCCGACGTCAACGCCGCTGGGAGTCAGCATCACGGAGGAACAGCCTTACATGCGGCGGTCTCTCAAGGTCACATTAAGCTTGTTAACATTCTATTATCTGGCAATGCCAACCCTAACAGCAAAGCAGGCCATCGAGGACAAACGCCCATTCAAAGTGCAAATTTGATAGGGAGACAGGACATCGTGCATATCTTGAACGCTGCTGGCGCCATTGGGCCCCTGACAGGCGGCAGAATCTTATTCGGCAATAACAGGATTAGAACATGGTTCCAAGATGATGATGGGGCTTGATTAAATCTTCAACTTTCCCCCAGAAGTGAAAGAATTCTCTGTTAACAAAAGTGAATGAACCTAAGCGCGGTTCCAGAGCATTCTTTAGTGGGAGTCTGGCGGGGCCGCGGGCAGTTCCGCATGAAACGCTTGATCCTCCTTCTTAGCTTAGATACACATTCCACGGAAATGAGAGCTTATGGAGTTCTGGGGAACCGAATTATGCCATGTACATGATTCTTTTTAGAAATGATGGGTAGTCATTTTCTTGGTCTGTAGACATCCGTGGACTACACGGCATCAAGACAGGCAACTCTTTCCGTGTACTACTATGATTATCGATCTCAATGGGCCCTGTATAAAATATATAGAACCAGATCGCCGTTTTTAGGACCATGGTATTAGCAACAGCACCTCATTAGTTGATTAGTCACAGCCCTCTTCTGACGAATTTCCCAGTTCGCAAACTTATGAAATTTGAAAGAGTCATTGTCCAACATGGCTACCAAATGGAAACGCACCCCTCGGGCTCCTGCCGAGTCTCTTCCAAAGGCTTCCCTTCCGAAGCAAAAGATACCAAGAGATGTCGATGCTGACACTGTACTCATTTCCTGCGTCGAGAAGCTACGCAATTTGAAGGCAAAGGACCTTCATGTCAAGAGCTACTGGCGGGACCTGTTTGCTCTGACCAACACGTTCAGAACTTTCAGTCTGTCCGAACAGATTATACCTGCATGGACAGAGCTTAGCGCCATCCATAAGCCGTCGGAATTCGAGTATGTGAAAGGCAGCGCTCACTTAGCTCCGCCGGGACCGTCAGCACTCTTCATCGCTGGCCGCTTCACGTTCAAAATTGGAGGGAGTCTGCCAGGAGTTGGGTCAGGTTCTATTGCCGTCGTCGCTGACGGAGATGAGTGGAAAATTTGGTTCTTCAATACCATTCTCGAGGAGATTGATACGTTTGGAAACCCAGACCAGGTTCCCAGAGCCCCTCAAACTTCGACGAACAACGGGGTCACCAATGGAACCGGCGACAAGCCAGTCGACTGCGTTGTAATTGGGGCCGGCCAGAGCGGCCTTGGTGTCTTGGGCCGCCTGAAAGCACTCGGTGTCAAGGGTGTAGCACTGGAGAGAAATGACACGATTGGAGGGAACTGGACTGGCCGCTACGACAACGTGAAACTACACACGAGCAAGTACTACGCCGCCTTGCCTGGCGATAAGACATTTCATGATGATGACTTACCTTACTTGCTCGGGAGCAAAGAGTTGGCTGAAGGATTTCAGAGGTACGCCAATGAGTTCGACTTGGATGTCCGAGTTTCTACGACTGTAGAGTCAGCGAAATGGAATGAAGGCGCGAAAGTTTGGACTGTAGAAGCCAAGCAGAATGGGAGAGATTGGTCAATCCAGGGTCGTCATCTCGTATTCGCAATAGGTGCTGTGGGCCAGTTCCCGAAGATACCGCAGATTCCGAATCGAGAAGCTTTCCAGGGAACAGCCATGCACTCAGTCCAGTACAAGTACCCAACAGCGTGGAAAGGAAAGAAGGGCGTTGTTGTTGGCACCGCCAACACCGGTAAGTGAGGGAAAATGACTATTTCGGGAAGAGTGCTAACCGAGAATTCAGCCCATGACGTCGCAGAGGACATGGTCGACGCCGAGTTATCCTCAGTGACACTGGTCCAGCGCAGCCCCACCGCCGTTTTACCTTACAAGTACTTCAAGACGCTTCACCAACCGCGATACAACAAAGACTCAAACATAGAAGAATCTGACCGCGCAGAATGGGGCATGCCCGCCCCCATCCTCGGGGTCGTTTCTTCGACGATGTTTAAGAAGTTGTATTCTCAGGACCCGGAGCCATTTGATGGGCTAAATAAAGTGGGCTTCCGTGCCGAACTTCCAAACATATTAAAGATCCACGAACGCTCAGGTGGGCATTATTTAGATGTCGGCTGCTCGCAGAAGATCATCGACGGCAAAGTCAAGGTGAAGGGAGGAGAGATCGAGAGCTTCACTCCGACAGGTCTGAAGTTTACTGATGGAAGCACTCTTGATTCGGACCTGATAGTTTTCGCAACCGGCTTCAACACCAACATACGAGAGGAGATGGAGAAGATTGTGGGCCCGGAAGTTGGGAACCTGCTTGAAGACAATAATGGGTGGGACAAAGAGGGCGAAACTCGGGGTGCATGGAAGCGCCATGGGCGTAAGTGCCAGCTTTCCAGCTATCTTACCTCGCTGCTTGATTGCTAACCTGATGACGGCAGATCCGGCAATCTGGCACACATCCGGGGACCTGGGTATGTCCAGGCTCTTTTCCAGGTTCCTGGCATTCCAAATCAAAGCGGATCTCGAGGGAGCCCCCTTTGAACCATACACTAAGACTATACAAGTGTGAATATTTCTGAATCGAGCCGATTTGTTGTTCTGCTATTATTAGTTAGACAATATTCCTATTCGTCATTCAATTTCAGGATCATGTGTCAGAGTATTCTACTATTTATCAAGAATGTCTAAAATTGCATTGAAATAAAACATAGCGGTAATACCATACGCTGCGCAAGTACTGATGCTCTTCGGAACGAAGATGCTAGAGTGGATATGCAGGTCCCGCAGAAACCCGGCCACTCATGCTCACCCTAACATCTCGTACGGGTAAAGATTTCACAACAGCACGTCACTTTCCCCGATATGTGAAGTGAATACTACCTAACCTTTCCGGCATTCTTCCCCGCTTCGGAAACCTCGTATTCCAAGCTGCTCCTCACCACCAATGGTGACTTGATCCACAGCGCTTTTCTCGTGACCGCAGTGAGTATCGAAGATCATCTATCCAGGAACAATTATAAGAATGCACGGGCAGGTTCTCGAGCCATCATCATGTAATCGTTGAAATTGGTTACCAGCTCTTCACTAAGAAATTCAAATTGAGTCGATTGTAATCACGATGACTGTCACATCGTTGGCGCAATCTGCTACCTTCTTGGCCACTGTGCTGTTGTCTTCTGTGCAAGCGGCTCCTTCGCCTACGTTGGCGTTCAAGAGTCGCGAAGGTGGGGTTGGTGTCTTGGACATCACAATACCGCCGAATCGCAAAGACGACAGATATTATACTGTGAGTGGTGCATTGGCATAACGAAGAGCGTGGCCGTTTCCCCTGAGGTCCTTCCTAACGACTTAACTCTATAGGTCGATGTAGAGTTTGAAGGCCAGAGCCTGCCAGTTCTTTTGGATACCGGCTCTGCTGACTTATTCGTGGCTTCGACACAATGCCCTACTACAGATGAATCAAGCGGTTGCCTTGGGCTGGCTGAACAATTTATTATTGATGTAAGGAAGTCTATCCTCCGTTCCCAAGCTCCTGGGATTTTACCATTTGGCCACGTGAACAGGCATACTCCTTTGCCCCGTTTAGTTGACTGCTGAACCTTTTGATGATGAATCAAACGCTGGATACCTAGTCCTCAACGCTGATAGCATGCTAGAACAACACGCGTATCGTCACCAATGAGACTTTTTACACCATTGTTGGGGAAAGCCCAGTAAGCGGAAACCAAAGCCTCTTGGACGTTGGACTGGGCGGTATAGTTGCGGACGATTTTGCCACAGGTGAGTTCGCATTTACCCAGAATCAAGACCTCCAAGATTCACCCTTCCACAGGCCTCATCTACGCAGCGGTAAGGAACGAATTTCAAGGAGGAAGTTTCGCTGGCCTAATTGGCTTGAGCATGACTGCTGTTTCACGGCAGACGTACTTCAACCATCGTCCTCCGCTCTTCGACGCCCTTGTCGCTGGTGGCATCGTGAAGAAGCCCCTGTTCTCTATTAGTCTTCCGCGCCTCGGTGACCCGGATTCCAAACCGATGGGCAAGTTGACGCTTGGCGACATCGAGCCGGAGTACGCAGGACTCAATATCACGTATAGTGATATCATAAATAGCACGAAGTACAGAAATCTGACTATATAGTCTATTGCTTTCTGGGAATTTGCTAATATTATCGAGATAGTTATAACTACGATGACTTCCCACTACAAGCGCAGGGCTGGGCGATCGAGTTGCAAGGTCTGCGTGTGAATGGCATAGCCGTCAACCTGACCAGGGGTCGTAAGGCATCCAAACTCTGAATGTACACGAAATGTCCCACTCACCACGCGCAAATATAGTCCTCGACGAGGGCGGGCGCTACATGTCTCTCCTTGACACGGGAGGATCAGACATACTCGTCCGGTATGATGAGCTTACTGCCATCGCCAAGCTCTTCAAAGGTCCGGTCATCTTCGAGAACGAACACGACATCTACTATGACTGTTCGATTCCGCAGCTGCTCGAGCTCAAGTACAACGACCAGTGGTTCCCGGTGGACCCTCTGGACATTCTCAACCCGAACGACCACGGGAATGTCAACGGGACAGAGATGTACGTGCTTCAAACCCACTGCCTCTCATCGCCTTTCTCTTCGGTCCTTGCGTTTCTGTGTGTCCAGTAAGCTGCTCTGCAAATATCTAATACTTCTCGGTCCGACAGGTGTAAGGCTCAGATCAGCTCTTGGAGCCGCGTGTTCGCCGACTCCATCATTGGAGTGCCGTTTTTACGTTCCGCATTCAGCGTCTTCGATTACGTGACTCCGAATCTTTACAGTATGCAACCACGCGTGGGACTCGCGCCGTTGGTTGACGGGCAGGCGGCTGTGACAAGGTATCCCCAGTTGTACAAGAACCGCCTCCTCTAGGTCACGCCGCGGAATCAACAAGCTCTTCCTTATATCCCAGGGTCAGCAGGAATTTGAAAAGCCTCTCTACGAAATCGTATGACCTTGCTCGAACCGAATTTTTATTTAACAGTAATTGAAAACTGCAGTCATCGCTTAACTCCTCTCGATCAATTAGGCTTACTAGATACTACAACATAAGCGACGCCATGGATCCTGCAGAAGTAATTGAGATGCAGAAGGAAGATCAGCACTGAGCAATATGTCTGGAGGCAGTAGTGGCAGAATTTACTCTCAAGCCTAGCAAATAAAGAGTTTCATTCTGAGATTTCTTCTTGCGGTATTGGTGGAAATGGATGATGAGGTTGACGCAGAAACAGACGTTGCCTGCATAGATGACCAAGAAGCGATTCGAGAGATTGGTGCCATCGTAGATGGAGGATCGTGAAAAATATTGAAGGAAAGAAAACAAACCACGAAGCATAGTCCTTGGTGCGATCTGCTGTAGAGTTCTGCTCACTAGGTACATATAAAGAAGGCCATGAAACAATGCAGGAGCATACAGACTTGCGCAGTGCACCACTTGTAACGGTCATTTCAGCTGTCGAATATTCAGAACAAAATGATCTTACAGTTTTAGAGTTTTCATTTCCCACTTGAGTACTACTTGATCGCGTTCAACCCAATTATGGTTGTGACTAGCTAAAACGTCAGGATATGAGCAAGACTAGATTGTGGCAAGATCAGATAGTCGTGAAATCAATAATCAAATTCGGACAGGTTAGAACAAGCTCAATTTTCGAATAGATGCAGAACCTATACTGATATGCCCTGCGTGCCGAATTGGGGTTGAAATTCTGAAGACATCACACTTCAACTGTCTTTTTCATTTTGCTCGCACGCGTTGAGGTCCCGATGCAAAACCACCATCAACTTCGCTATGCCATGCTAGCCGCTGGTGATTTTCATTGTGGGTAGCACAGGCTACAGTCATGATCTCCTCTCTTTTATTTATTTATGTGTGTCAGGCGTCCACGTTCTCAGGTTGGGGCTATGGGTATTTCATTGATACAGTTGTCTCTTACAGACGAAGTCACTTCCCCTAATCTATGCCACAGCAGTTCGGTCCTGCACGCTCAAATTAAGATTGCGCCCCGAAGATTTTGAAGACCCTTAACGTGACCGATATGGGTTGGGGGGGGGCAGGGGTTCACTTTGCCTGTAAACAGACAGCTGCAGTGCATACCTAGATAGCTGATAAAGCGTTTCCTCGTCCAAATTCAGGTGCGAGCCCGAGCCTTAGCCTAATTTCATCAAACGCGCCTCTGTATTTCATCCTCGCGTCTCACCTGCATCAGGACATCCGCACTTGTCGCCAACCATGCCAGGCTTGTGTGATCTGCCTGACGAGGTTATCCTGTAAGCAATCTCATTGAATTTGAGGGCCTGATCCACGAAATTAACCAGTTCTTGTCGCTGCAGCCTCAGTCTCACCACCAGACTGCTTCGTGCAGCGGATCTCGCTGCATTGGCTCTCTCATGCAGGCGGCTCAAAGCCGTCGCTGAGGACGCGCTGTACACACAAGACAGAGAACGCAATAGGTCTTCGGTTGTTCACTGGGCAGCAGAGCACGGCAACACCGCAACATTGGACAAAGCGTTGAAGCATAGGCTGGATATCAACGAGGCGAGCTTGTCCTTCATAAGCAGACCGAGCCCGTTACAGACTGCTGTTGAATATGGCCAAGACTTGGCAGTGGGTTGGTTCCTGGACCATGGAGCCGACGTTTCCCAGGAAGTCCACTGCCGTTGTCATAGTGGCGTGACTGGCATCCTTCACGTCGCACTCTGCCTCGGCCGCGCCTCCACAGCACAGCTTCTTATTTCTCGAGGAGCTCCGCTAGAGTACCCCTCCGTTGTGGCTGAGACATCTGGGGCTGAATACACAGACGCCCTTCTTGAGGCATCTTTCCATGGCCTCGACGCTGTTGTAGAAGTGTTGGTCAAAGACCATGGTATGAACTTGCAAACGCTGCGTGGTTCTCACCGCATTGATACACTTGCTTTCGCAGCGTTCAACAATGACAACGTGTTGACAATCAGGACACTTGTGGGTCTCGGAGCGAATGTCGACGGAATACACAAAGAATGGCTGTCGAGCCCGCTCCACTTTGCACTTGATGAAGGCAACTTCGCCGTGGCGGATGCTCTGCTCGATTTGGGTGCTAAAGTCACTTCATACGAATATGAATTTGAGGTTAATACTGAGGATGAGCAGGTGGCTATTGCATGGATACAGGTGGAAGCCGCGCCTTTGGTTGATACTATAGCATCGATCATTAACCGGCGAGCGGTCGAAGGTGGGATTAGTGCTGGAAGATCCGTCCTAAGGGAAAGTGCCGAATCGTGGCGGGCTGAGAGAGCTGCTTTGATGAAGAGGCTTGTCGAACTCGGTGCTGACATCGACATGGAACACCCAGGACTCTGGGTACCTGGCTATTCGCATGACATGAGCCCCCTGGGCGTGGCGATCGCAATCGGTGACGTACAGGACGTGGCGGATCTGATCGCTCTTGGGGCCAACGTGAATCCCAGAATGCTAGCAGATGCATGGGACATCTTCGCCACGGGCGAGGACGAAAGCATGGAGAAGATCAAGATTCTTCTGAAACATGGCATTAGGCTCGACGAGCCACTCCGGGGCGGGATGAGTATGCTGCAGTTGGCAGTCACTTACGCTGTTGACTTTGATACTACGTCCGGGCTTCACGACATCCTGCGCATGTCGTCAACAAAAAATCTGTCTAGCGACTATCTGGATGAAGTCCTTGCGGAGTGCCTTGGCGGCATGAGGCGCATTGCCAGCCTGACCTTGGTTCGTCATGGTGCGCGCGTGTCTTGCAAGAACAAGCTCTTCTCAATAGCCATCTGCATCGCTGAGCACCTCGAGCTTGAGACGCGAGAAGAAGATAATTTGGACGACATAGATGTAGGGATGACGTGCCCTGAAACTGAACCGCAGGATTGCATGGGCATCATCCTAGACATGGGACTGTCCAGTGAGGATCAATGCCTTATCTTTCAGACTGTCCTGAACAAGAGACAACTCACTCTCGCACATCTTTTCCTCGACAGGGGACTGGCCGGTAGGCCCGAGGCCGCGCTATACCTGCCCGCCTACTTGATGCTTGCTGCTTCCTGGGGAAATATTTGTGTTATCAAACGTCTCTGGCAGCATGTACACGGAACCCCAGATCCAACTCTCCTGCTGTTTCTCCAGCAGTCTATAACTTCAGGCAACAGAGAAGCAGCTTCATTCTTCGTGGACCACGGCGCCACTGCATTTGAACGTTTGACACCTACCCAGATCTTCCGAGAGCACGAGATGAGGATAAAATCACTCGAGGCTTGTCTTTCAGCGGTAAGGATGCTAAGAGGATTCAGCGGGACAGAAGGATCCTCGGACCGTCTTTGGATGCAAAGGGAGTATAGGAAAATGGAAATTTTCGCAGCGAGACACCCTTTCTACAACCATGCTCTGATCCATTCATCGCCCTTCCAGTTGGCAGTCCGATACGGCCATATAGGAATTGTCCGTGATCTTCTGGAGGCTTTCGATCCGGCTGATGCGGACGCAATCTCTAGATGTGGGAAAGTTCATATACCATGCGTATTACGCAAGGCGAATGAGATCCGGGAATTGATACAGGAGAGGGGAATCGAGTGTGATGGTGACAATCCATACGCAACCTAAGAAATAGCCCTGCTGCAATAAATATCGTGCTGCAAACGTGACACCTTGGGATCCAGTTGAGCTAGATTATTGAGAAGACTTGAGTTGTCGAGTGGTCTTCTGGCTTCAATTTACTCTGCGTTGAAAAGATCTGTTCCAGCGCGAGGAAAGTCAGGAGATGGCCTGCTACACCACCTGCTGACCTTGAAGAGCAAAACCTTAGCGAAAGTAAGGATTTTGGTCACGAGAGAGGTAAGGACGATGCTCCTTGGGCATAATATTGCCAGCAGACTTATGGGTGTGTCTGCTCTAAAGTTCTACGGCGCTGCCAGAATCCGAGATAGGACTTTCGCACTCCGTGTGAGAAAGGGTGAAGTTCTGCGGTGCTGGATATTGTATTGAAATAGAGTTAGTCCGTAAGACGAACGAGGTCTAACTGTCCCCGATTCACGGCCTCCTGAAGCCATGGTCACATCCCACCGCAGACTACCATAATCATGCTTGAAGTCGCCTTAAAGAATTGGTAAAACTACTTTTTCGTACATGTTCCGCCCGGAGATGCGCAGGTCATTCTATCCCCCGGCAACCGCACGACGAGCCTCAAGTGTGAAGGATGCGTTCGTCCGAGCCAAAAGATGCGGTTGTCACTCAGGATAATGCCATCGAATCGCGGGTCTGTGGGTTTGAGACTTGAGCTAACATGTTCTTGTCAACAGGGTTTCCGAGATCGATATCCGTTAAATTCGTTGCCTCCAGCCATATCATGACTTCAGCGGTCCTGCTCGGTCTGCTCGGTGACCCCTTTGAGAAATTCGCCGAAGACGCGTTCTTCAACGTCCATATCCTTGAAGGCGACACCCAAGCGCTTCCGTGACTGACGACGGAAGAAAATTCTTTTCCCAAACTTCCAGGTTTCAACCCCACAGAAGAACAAACCAGCGGCAATAAAAACAATGCCCCACTCCCAAGTGATGCCTTTATGTTTGAAAACAACGGTGTTGATAACGGGAATGTAGAGGAGAGGGAATAAGGTGACGAAGCCAACCATGATAGCCCAGAACAAGAATTGATTTCGCCAGATGTCGTGGATCCACTGGGTGAAATACTTGTTGGAGCCCGGCTGCATGCGGAAAAAGGAACGGCGCATGTCGATCATTTCCCAGGCCAAAAATAAAGCAAACCAGGTGAGGCACGCAAATGTCGTCGCGCGAGCGTGGAATACTAGGTCACAGCTCTCGCTGTAACTTTCATTACAACCGGATCCTAGGTCACCAGTGCCAAAACCATATACAACCAAGGTGAAGCTACCAAGGCACAGGGCAGCAATCCAGAGGCCATAGACGACCATGTCGATGAGGAATTCAGCCGTGAAAATCCCTGTCTTGAGAGACTGGGGCGGGCGGCGCATAATGTCGGGCACAGCACGCTCGAAGCCCAGGCCCATGTCGGGCATACCCGAGGTTGCCATGATGATCCATACAATCTCCACGGGGGCGAGCGGGAAGACAGAGAGGCCACGGGCGTCCTTGAATGCAAGGCCGACGAGTAGTGTGCCAGCTTGGGCAATATTCTCGGCCAGGACATGCAAAACAAACTTCTGGATGTTGTCGAAAATACGACGGCCTTCTTCAATTGCAGAAACGATGGACGCAAAGTTGTCGTCCGTCAGAACAATATCGGAGGCGTCTTTTGCGACGTCAGAGCCAGACTGACCCATCGCTATACCCACGTCGGCACGTCGAAGCGAAGGCGAGTCGTTTACGCCGTCTCCAGTCTGTAGCATCCATTAGTGAAAACCCTTTTCATTTTCAATGTGTACTTCGGTTACCATCGCGCAAAACTTCTTCCTCCTGTGTAGAGCCTCAATCATGCGAACTTTTGTGCTCGGCGCACAGCGGGCAATGACAAGCGGCAGCACCGGCAGCTGGTCGACTTCCTCATCGCTCAGGCCATCGAATTGCGTAGCAGTCATGACCATAGCGCTAGCCACGTCGCGGGCTATGAGATCCATCTTCGAGGGAAGAATCCCAACTTCGATAGCAATTGCCTTGGCGGTCTCAGGGTGGTCGCCGGTTAACATGTGAACAGATATACCAGCCTCGTGGCATTGGCGCACGGCAACGGCGGACTCGGGTCGAGGCGGGTCGTACAAACCGATCAGGCCGCGGAATATCAGATTAGACTCGACCGAAGCGCGCTCCATCTCTTCATTTTTTACAGGTTTCCCGGAAGTGTAGGGTTTGCTAGCCAACGCAAGTACGCGCAAGCCCATGCTGGCGAGGGCAGCCATATTGCGAAGAATTTCCTCCTTGAAGTCTTGAGTCATTTCGACCAACTCGTCCGAGTCGTGGGGAGCATATTGCGTGCAGGTATCAATCACGCGCTCAACTGCTCCCTTAGTGTAGACAAAGTACCCATCTGAAGCGTGCTTCATAATCACAGACATACGTTTGACGTCTGAATCGAAGGGGAGCTCAGCAACTTCGGACCACTCGCCATTTTCACCACTCAGCCGCAGACGGTTCCAGTTGAATCGGGACGCAAAGACCTGAATGGCAATCTCGGTCGGGTCTCCACGAGCATGCCACTGGCCGTCCTTTTCGACGATGGTGGCCAGGTTTGCCAACGAAGCCACGTTCAGGAAATCCTTCATTTTACTGCTGCTTCGCTGGAAGAGTGCTTCGACCTTCAAGATCTGTCCACAGGTGTCGCCCCCCTTTTTAAAATCGAGATCGCCGGGAGGGCGGTTGTCCAAGCGGATATCGCCGATTGAGGGATCGAACGGCGAAGAGCTCTCGATAGTCAAGGTGCCGAAGCCGGGAAGCCAGGCACCACGGGCAAGCATTTTGCCTTGCGTGAGGGTTCCCGTTTTGTCAGAACAGATGTCTGTCACAGCCCCGAGAGCCTCGAGTGACTTGAGATTTCGAACAATCACATTCCTCTTGACCATGCGTTTGGTGCCAGCAGCCATAGTAATTGTGAGGACAACAACCAGACTGGCAGGAATCATGGATAGGCCAGTAGCTACCGCATAGATGATGACCTCCTGACGCGAGTCGAAGTCATTTGATCCGAGAACAATAATTGCACAGATAATAGCAATTCCAAAAAGTAAAATAGCAAGTTTCGACAGCTTTTTTTGCAGAGGGGTGCCAACATTGACACCCAAAAAGCGGCCGACAGCGTCGGTAAACGTAAGAGTGTATGCTTCCAAATATCGGTGAGGCTTAGCTGAACCATCGGGCTTGCGCTTGACAGGGCGGACTTTGGAGTCTTTCTTGTTCAATGCCGAGGCAATGGCGCCAATCTCGGTATACACACCAGTGGCGAAGACGATGCCTTTCGCCCGGCCCTTTGTCACATTGGACGAGCTGTAGGCGACATTGATTCGGTCACCTGGCCCGGTGTTGTCCTCAAATGTTTCTGACTCGTTCTTACGGACAGGGAGCGATTCGCCTGTAAGGAGAGCCTCGTCGGTCTCGAAGTTGGCAGCCTCAATCAGTCTTAATACTAATTAGTCACAATACTTCGAAGCGGCTGTCATTTAGCGGGCAGACACGCGGAGAGGGGAGACACTAATTTGATTTGGGACTAGGAATCTGGATGACGGCAAGTTGAAAAGGCATTTCAGAGCGTACCTAACATCAGCGGGTATCGTATCACCAGTCTTGATCTCGACCAAGTCGCCAGGAACAATCTCGCCAGAGGGTACAACCATAGACTCGCCATCGCGTACAATGCTGGCGGTAGGAGACGAGAGAGAGCGCAACGAATCCATCGTCTTTTCGGCAGAGTACTCCTGGAAGAAGCCAACGACGACGTTCAGGAGGATCACGAAGGTGATGACACCCCCTTCGATGTATGACTTGATTCCAAAACTAACGGCCATCGCCAGGATGAGGACCTGTGTGTAGCCAGTTACGAGAATTAGCTGACCTGACGATTATCGACCAATGGAAATGGAGACACCTACCAGGGTCATGGCATTAGCGATCTGTGCCATAACAATCTTGAGAGGCTGGACACCCTCAGCCTCTCCCAGGTCATTTTTGCCAAACTCCTCGAGCCGTCGCTTAGCATCATCAGCAGACAACCCATTCAAAGGATCTGCGTTGAGCTCCTCTGCAAGCTGTTGACAGGTGAGGGCATGAGCTGGCCGCGACAATGACTTATTGGACTGACCAGACACATGGTTCTGGTCAGGTTGAACAGTTTCCTTTCCCATCGCAAGCAAGTGAAGACAGTTCTTGATACTACAAGGAACACAGAAAGTATTTTCAGGAGGACCAGTTTGTCTCACAGTAGCTGTGGTAGAGCACCCGATGAGATTCACAACGTGGTTCGAATAGTTTGATAGCCGTGTTGAAGGAATTCATCCATTTCCGACAAACAGCGATAAGGAAAGACTAATATGCTTTGTATATTCTAGCCTTCTCCACCGCTCTGCCCACTTGGCGGAGGGCACAAGTGCTGTACGACCCAGTTTTGCCACCGAATTGACTTGGCAGGGCCGCCGTGATAGCCGTGAGCCGCAGGCCAAGACCATATTTGAGAAAATCATCCCTGAATGCCCAGTCTCAGCACCTCTTGGCGTACCAGATGGTGACGAGTGCGGTGGTTTTCACCCCCTGTTGTTCACCCCCTGTGTGGCACGGCGCGTTCTCTGGTACGTGCCCCGGACATCCAACCAAAATCAGCAGTACTTCCTGCCGCTAAGACTTAAGCGAGAGACTTTTGTACATCAACGAAAAACTGAAGTACTTAAAAACTATCACAATCAATCCAAAAAACGCATCTTCTGAACTTTTAATATACAGTCTGAACGGGTTGGACCTCTGGGACTCGGCGGTGCCTACCGGCACCGTCGCCCCTCGCCCCAGCCGGCCCTTTGGATTTAAGTTGGGGTTTCGTCATTTTCAAGAAGTAGGAAAGTCTTGGTTGTGACAAGACTTTGAGGTACGTGTGACAAGACAGGGGGTGAACAACAGGGGGTGAAAATCACCGTACTCGATGGTGACGCATCTGCTTTCCTCGGTGTACTGTCAGCCTGTGCGACTACTGGTGCCTAAGTACCGGCGGCAAACACCGATGCGGACCCTACAAGAGATATTGGGATAGTGGTCACTCGCTCACATCAATGCGTATTGGTACGAATGCACACGAGATGAATCTATAAATTAACTCTAGGTTCTCTACATCCGTGAGATAGGTCTTATTCTCACACATGGGTATGGTCACAGCTACTACAAGACTTGGTATCTCGCTTGGACATAAGCTGTAAGGCTTGAAAAGACGTGACTGGATTTTTGAGCGGCTCACAGAGCCGTCATTAGACCAACTTAGAGTACGATGCTTTTACTTCAGCATCACAGTTTACATATATAAAGCACGTTGAATAGATACCAAGATTAGATCGTACAGAATCGCGTCGGCGAGTGAAGGCATGATTTATTTTTCTGCACTGGCCTAGGAAGCTCTACATAGCCAGAATTATACCTCATATCATGGGCGTCTAATCTGAGTGTCTTCCAATAAGGTCTGTTTCTCAGAAAAAGATCAATTATGTTGGTAATGTCCGGGTTTCTCATTGCTTCTCAATAAACTCCGGCTTAATCCCGATTAGATTCTCTTGGATACTCTCAACCCGATTCTTGCAAAGCGGTCGCACAGAATGCCCAGATTTCTTTGCATATCCAGATCTCTACAATAATGGGCGTAATATCCACCTTACTAGACTCGACTTTGATGAAGCGGTGAGAAGGTGAACAACGGTGAGTCGCAACAAGCAAGGACAACTATGGTCTAGTTCCATTTGTAAATGGTGGTCAAAGGTCATACAGTGGCTTTATGACGCCTGCAATAACTTCAGCTTGTTTCTCATACGTGCTCACACGTCTCAGTATTGGATCACGCCGAGTTCCAAGCCAGTCCTTGCTCAGCGGTATCTGCGGCCACTACGAGCAGTTAAGGACGTCGAAAGGTGGTTGAAATGTAGCCAGGGACATGTTATACAGCACAGAAACACAAAGAATGCAAAGAACACATAGGAAACCGGCTTCATCGTACAAGCGATGGAAAGCCGCCTGGTCTATCACTTGTCATGGATTTCACTTTCAGGAAGAGTTTATGTGCCAGGCTACGAAATGGCAGATACCTTGTAAAGCCTGAACGGATATCTTCACCATCAATGGCGATCTCTCAAACCTTGTGTTGTCGTTGCGTTCTCTCATCCCTGGCACGAGAACCCTGCACAGTAATGTTTAGAAGGTGAGGAGTCCGGCCCAATCATGCAGATATCTGCCAAGTGACTCAGTGATAGCGCCTGCAGAACTCAGAAGAAGCGCTTTACAATTCAGTCCTTGCCGGAGGTTTCTAGCTAAAATTGTCAATGGATATCAAGGGCTTTGCTATCTGGGCACTGTACACTTATGATAAGGGCCAGGAAGCAAGGTCCGTCTCCCAGCCTAACTTCATGAAGAAAGGGCATCGACATTTGAGCGTGTCACTGGTCTTCAGCCAAACAGAAATCGGCTCTCGTCGCCATTCTGTCAGCACTCTATCAGCGTTACTCTGCCGAAATTGTTCGAACTACACTGGTCTGCTGTTCTCAAATAACGTCGAACTTCTGCCGGCACTTTTTTTTGCCAGTTGCAATTCCATTAGCAACACTCTTTGAGATCTTCCATACTACCAAACACGTCTGTCTAAGCTATTAGCCCAATGAGACTGGCGCTGGAAGTATAGAGCTGTCCAGAAGTGACTCGGGGGTTATAATTATTGTGGGGTTGCCCCCATCAGCCCATACAAAGTCTACAAGCTTTGCTTAGCAGTCCGAGTCATTCCTGTCCTGCTGCGTTGTTAGATTTATTACAAACTATCGTAAGGTCAAAATGTTGTTCAACTCAGAGCTCTGAGGGATGTAGTCCAAAAAGCTGCGACGCCGGCATGATTCGAACATGCGCCTCCGAAGAGAATAGATAACCAGAATCTCACAGGAGAAATTCTAGTCTATCGCATTAGACCACTCTGCCACGGCGCCCAGATAGAATTTTACTGCCAAAACATTTTAGTATAGCTCTTGTGACATACTTTGAATGAGCCAAAGCATATTTCAGATTTTCCCTTTTTCCGATCATCTGCGCAAACTTAGCTCTAGTCTTTGTTTGATATTGATTCGTTTAAGCTTTTCTTTCAATAAAAAGGTTTGCAAATATAAGTTTTGATTAGAAACGAGGGAATAGTATTGCCCATTTTGAGGCTACCCTTTGGTCCAGAATGTCAGGGCTCCAGATGCACCCATTCGAAAGAAACCTACGCGGCATCTATGCCTGAATAACTTCAGCAAACCCCCCGAACGCCCAAGCCGCAGCTCTTTCGGAGTCTCGCACGCAGACTTCCTCTCGCCGGCTTCTCGGTCCGGATCAAGCTTGTCTGTCAGATTCTGGGTACGAGCTTACCATGTCTCCTGTGACTCAGTGCTCATTGGTGCGTTTCCTCGGGCAGAATTGGTTGCCCGGCGGTGCTACAGTTGGTTGGTCGGGTGTTGCGGTGGTGCACGCGGGCTTTTTCGACCATCCTATCAAAGTGCAGTGATGCCTGGAGCACATAATGTGATCGGCCTGCGATGTGAATTCGTGAGCGCACCTCTCCTCAGTACGCGAGGCTCTGAACTTCATCGAAAAATAAAACCTCGATTCCGCGACTCACGACACGGCCCGAGACGAGTCGCCAGGATGGCAGACCCTTTCTCGATAGCAACCGGTGCGCTCGGGGTTGTGGTCCTTGGTATTCAGGTCTGCGACGGCGCGCGGAAGCTCTTGAAGGCAGCCAAGGGCAGGCACAAAGAACTGGCCGCCGCATGGGACGATGCGCGCGGGTTGGCGGCCTTGTTCGAGCGCCTCAATGGAATTATCGCTCGATTTCATGCCGAGAGGCCGGAGGATGCGGCTCTCCTGTCGCAGTGCCTCGAAGGCGCCCGAAGCCCTCTCTTGGAGTTGAGAAATATTGTGGCAAAATTGGAGGGTTTTCCAGATGGCAAAATGCCCTCGCTCGAGGACGCTTCATCGTCGTCACTATCAACAATGGCAAGATCATCAGGAGGCATGAGAAACAAGGCGATGGACAAGGCAAAGGATGCAGTGCGCGCCATAACCTACAAGCTGCACCAGGACGATGTCAAGGACCTTCGCGCGGCGTTGCAGCAGCTGAGCACATCGATCAACACTGCAATCCAAATAGTTAACTTGTGAGTCGCCACTCAGAAAACTACGTCCTCGTGTGTGATAGTGATTTATGAAATACACCACTTACCGATGGAGTGATCAACTCGTAGAGACGAGGTCGAGAAACAGAGCCAAAACATTAAGAGCCTACAAGCCTCAATGTTGTCGGTTGGTTCAAGCGTCGAGTCTCAAAGTTCCGATCTTTGCTTAGCTATCTCTTCGCTGGCGTCCCAAACCCAGGCGACGGCTGATGATCTGCAAATTGTTGCCCAAGAAAACGCCGTGAGGCTGCGTGAGCTCCAGGACGGTTTAAGCTCCGATATTGCCTTCATCGAACATCAACTGTCAACGACGAATAAAGCAATTTATGGCGTCGGCCACGAGGTGGGCCTGATGAGAGACGAGGTTCAGGCCCATGGCCAGGCTGTGCTTGCTCAGCTACAACTAATCGCTCGCCAGCAGGAGCATCAAATGCAGAACCCAAGTACTTCTAGTTCGACGGGGACCTTCCAAACAATCAATCAAATTGTGCAGTACGTGCCGCCGACATCTTTCAAGCAGGCTCTCGATGTTCTTCATAGGTGCCGATGCAGGACCAACGCTGCCCGCTCGGCTACGTCTTCCCTCGACCTGTACAACATCCGCGTCTTCTCGCGGCAGCAAAGCTCGTCGCGCCACGAGCGGGACTGCCCCCTTCATGCGCTCACTCAGGAGCGCACCCGCGCCGTAGGCGTGCGGATACGCCTCCAGCTAGGCTCGCTCTTGAGCTGCCTCCTCGAAGTGAACTTTTGGTGCTCAATGGGGGCGGGGGGCTCTTCCTTCGGGCCTTCTATCAAATGGAAGAATCTGGTTCCTATGCACCAGTCCCCCGTGCAGCGCGAATTTTCACGCGTTAGTCTATGGCTTCCAATTGGGAAGCGGAAACAGCAGCCGGCCGAGCTCGTCGAACAGCTGGAGATGATGCAAAGGAATGTGCTCACACTGTACCAGAACGGCGAGGCTTCGTTCAACGACGTCGATCTACGAGGCCACAATCACTTACAGGTATGTTTCGCTTCAGTGCCGTGGTTTCCCTGGCGGATGTAGATATGTCTAAATTTGCCTACATAGCTCTTTATCCATACCGTGGTTCAGTCTCTGGACCATGGACTCTTGACACACGAGGTAGCGAGCGCGGCTATTTCCATGACACAGCTGTATATCGAGATGGGCCTGACTTGCGACGAGCTAGACATCAGCTACGTTACCAACCGAATATCCTCCCAGTGGAGATATCGGCGGTTGGTTGAAACATCCACGACGCTCGCGAGATCGACCGACCTTCTTGAGCCATACAGGGGCCAGATTACAGAACAGAGTGTCAAGCTTGTCTCCTCCATTGCGCAAGCGTCAGAGCCAGTGCTCAAAGATGTTATTCGGAAGGTACCGTACACAGACCCCGGTCTCTTCTTCACTCGAATTCTTGATTTTGAAACTTGTGAGTCCCAGCATTGTCCCAACTCCACATGCACTTTCTTAATTCCTATTCGAATCTCATCACACACGTGAACAATAGGCATGGGACCAGTTTTACCCCTCGCCAGGGCGATCCTGATGAGGTCACTTCGCGATCTCGAGAGTGCCATCAGGTTGTCCCCGGAGTCACTGTTGGAAAAGACACATGGTCTCACGGTACTGCACCTCGCCGTTGGGTGGCCTGAGGGGCTTTCACTCCTAATCCAGACAGACGCCAGGCGTCTCCTCGATACCCCTGATGAGATCTCGCAGGTCAGTGACGAAAGTTCCAGACTCGCCTGGCCCTTCTCTTACGCCGCCGCGGCCCAGTGCACGCAAAGTCTTGATCTTTTGCTTCGGGCGGGCTGTGATCTCTACCCGATAGACCCTCAGAACGGCGCGAGGTCTCTAGCATTCTCGTACGCTTTGGCGGTTACGTCAGCGGAATGCGCTGAGGTGTTTGCAATGCACATTGCCTGGCGACGGCGGAAGCTCTTCGCTCTTGCCAGCTCGAATCTAGACAAGATCGGAGCGCATCTCGCTTGTCTTAGCGAGGAATCGCGCAAGGCGGTCATGGAAGCCCTTGAGCACAATCCATATCTCAAAACAGCCAAATCCGACGCAAAGGCACCAGAGCGGCGATTCCCCGAGCATCTCATCAGCAATATGGTTCTTGAGTGTCTCGAAGACGCCAAGATCCCGGTAGATGCCCAGCTACGCCCCCCACTGTCTATGGATGGCGATATATATCAACTCCCAGGTCTTCCCTTGGTCTTTTTTCCTATATTCGAAAGGCATGGATTTGGTGGATTTAACGAGCCCAACTGCTACGGCCTACGGCCAATCATGCAAGACCCACGAAGCCCTTCCTCTCTATCTTCAGATCCGATAGATAGTGCCCAGAGTGTGCTGCCGTGGTTGATCGAGCACGGATGTCTGGACATGACGCCAGCACATGCGGCGAGCCAGCCACATCCGGAAATGATGCTAAACGAAGGCGCCACGGGCTGGCACTACCTTTCTCTGAAGATAGTGCTCAGCACCTGGGGCATATACTCAGTGCCTGTCTACGGCCAGAGCACATCAAAGGCAAGCATGGAGCTGATGGCGACCATCGCGGAGGGCGAGGCAAAGCGCCACCATGATGGCTGCGTGTGCCTTTGCACCCTTCCACCAACATCTTATGAGGTAGATCATCATACCAATAAGCAATCCACGGGCGGATGCTCGCCCTTCAGCTACCTGTGCAAGCAGTGGCTCCAAACCGACTACACGTGGAACTTCCGCCCCCACAGCTTCCGCCATCACCTGTTCCGACACGGGCACAACAGCGGCTCTGAAAACACTTCCTCAACCCAGGATAAAGAAAGAAAACTTGCATCCGCTATGTCCACACCGATGTGGCAGCTTGAGGTCCTCCGCCTACTCACCTTCGAATCCCTCGATATGACACATACGTGTTGCAGCGCCCATCCACTCCAGTTGGACGCCATCGAGCACGCAATCTTTAACCACCCGGACTCGGAAGGAACAAGGCTGCGGATTGAGGCGGATCGCGTTGAGGCAGACAAGGCACGGCAACTAGAGGAGCTGATGACCGAATTTACAGAGCAGCTGGGGCGCACGACCGGCTCACCACGGGACCTCGAAGACTTTATCTTTGGGCCCTGGCGGGCTCGAGTGGCGGGCCTGTTCGATGAGACTGTCCAGGAAGTCCAAGCGATGGAAGATTTCCTGGGTGGCAAGGTGCGAACCAGTAAGTCGAGCGGCATCTTCAAGCATATCTCACGTAGCAAGTGAACTTTTTGGAGGCTACCTTAGACTGATGATCTGGCTGCTGAATCACTTACCAGGGGTACTTCCGGAAAGGTTGCAGAAATTCTTCGATGTTGATTATCCATTTTTTGACGACAGCAACAATGCTTCGCGTTCGGGTGCTATTGGTCCAAGCAAGGTTCACTCGATGGAAAGGAAGCCACTTCAATGTGAAACCTGCTTTTGGGTGGATGGGTAAAGTTATGATATGGAGAGGCAAAGGAAAATGGCCTCACTGGTGTAATACAGACGCCCAGCATCAATACGTACTAATTGTCAGAGATAGAAGGCGTTGATGCGAAAGCAGGCAATCTGCCCCTTACCGTGCCACATACGGTCGATCTATTGATGAAATCAAATCTCCCACAGCAAGTTAAAACAAGGCACATGAACGAGGGCTGAGTGTAGAAAGGAACTTTCGAAAAGAATGGGTACGAATTTCAAATAAGGGTCCCAAAAGCCGTGTTAGTCTACTGGGAAAGTACACATACAAACGTTTCTGGTTCGGTTGGCCAGCTCTGCCCCTCGATAACCTGTACGCGGATATTCGATATCCATTTCACTACTTGCCTCCAGGACTTGCTTTAATCTATTCTCAATCACTATCGACAGAGACAGCAAAAATTGCCGCTTTGACCAGTCCTACCAACAGTCCTTGATATAAACCAGAGGCAAATCTTTCAGTATCAAAGGCAGCCCATATACAACAATATCGAAAGTCAAACCAATTTTATAGGTCCGCTCGGCGGATAGAGCCCGAGTGCCCCTGATACGATACCATAATGATAAACCTCACCTACAAGAACATAATCCACCTCACCAGAGCTACTGCCATCGCCATCACCAACACCCCGCGTCCCAGACTGCCTAATGGCAAAAGGCGTGCGTATCCCACGAAATACACAAACAGCATCTCCAACATCCGCGCCGGCAGCTGCGAGCCCAAGGTGCCCTTCTGAGGACACGAAGAACCGCCGGCCCCGCGTCGCACGGGCAAAGTGATAAGCAAACCCGGAAACCTCCTCCCTCGCAGCCCTGTCGAGATTGAATCCCTCTAGCGACCACTTCGCTGCGCACTCGCGACGCTCTGCGAGCCAAGTATCGAAGCCTCGCTCCGTGGGTGGCCTTCTCCCGCCTGGCTGCTGCGATCGTCTCCGGCTGTCATTCTGTGGTGCTGTGGACCCGCTGGCGGTCAGGGTCTTCCAGAGCGCCGTCTTCTGTGCCTCTCTGCCTTCGCTGTCATTTGGCTGGTCTGAGCTGGTGAAATCAGCGAGCCCCGCCATGTCCAGGACCTCTTCTATCCAGGCGATGATATCTTGCACATAGCGCAGGCGTCCCTCGCGTCCCTGCCCAAGGCACTCGGAGCTCATTTTTACTATGGTGTCGACGACACATCCATTAAGGGCTATCATACCCGGTATTTGTGAGTCGTAGGACACTATAGGCCTCGTGCCTTGCTCCGTTGCGTGGTAGTTGCCAGCGGCTGCTATCTCGTCCAGGGTCGTTCCCTCTGTGGGTGACGTCCAATCAGGCACCCAAGAGGGGAGGTGCAGGGACCTCCGATGGCCGACACCTGCCGCAGAGAGGATCAGGATCTCTGCATCTCTAAGGAGAATGCGCCGTGTCACTTGTGTGTACAAGTCTTCAACTCCAATTCTGTAGTTGGGATGGAAATCCGGCTCATCTCTGTCAGTGGGCAGTGCCACTAATGGAGCAGCAAACATTTATCAGCTTCTGCAGTACTCAATTTGACCGTCACTTGCTCCACTTACAGGCTAGCAGAGAATAAATCTTGTCGCGAGGATCACTCGCCTGAAAGGCACGAAAACTAAGGAGTAGCTGTTGGAGGATCATCGGGTTCTTCTCAGTACACTGAAGACTGCGAGCGGCGGCGATGCTCAGAGCGTTTCTAAAGGGAGCGTCCCGATGAGCCATCTGGCTCGCTGCAGCGTGATGGTCCATTACTCCGAACAAGATGCCATTGTTATCCACGATCCACCCACAGAGCTGGCAAAGCTCTTTCCATGTCACAGCGTGGTGACCGCACACGACCAGAACGTCCGAGGAGACCGCGACCTCCTGGACGACCCAGGCTCTAGTGAACCACAGCCTGGAGATAAGATGCGCAACATCTACCCAAGATGTGGGGGGTAGGCCTGCTCCGCGTGACAAATTCTCGAAGTCATCGATGCTCATGGGTCGAAGGAAATCGCCGTTGGCCTGGATGAAGCCTTGGGTCAACTGGAGCAAGTCCATCGCTCGGGTTGTTGCATCGTCTGCCATTCCGAGAAAAACAACGACCTGTTGCGCCTGTCTGTAGATGTCGCCCATGATCGCGACCTGACTTGCTCTCTCATCGTGGTCCTCCTGATTGATGCAAATCGAGTCGATCCACAGATGCAGTTTACACCCTGGAGCTACAAGTGTGCTCAAGATCTCAAAAGTTGCCTTATTGTAGCCAAGTGGTGTCTCGACACCGTTCGAATCACGAAAATATCCGGCCGCCGACGGCTCTCCCCATGCGTAGGTGATGGCGAGATATGTTGGATTGTCGTCCAGGGCGACCTGTACTAGTCGTGCGACAAAGGCCCGTTCATTTGCATCAGACTGTGCCAGACATGAGACTTCCAGAAGACGGATCTCTCTCCTCTTTCCATCCAACGGAGCGTAAAGAACAAGCTCCTCCGTCGTTGATTCTTGCGACTCGACAGCGCGACGGCGCCAGTATGAGTCGCGGTCTCCGGCAAGAACACCCCATAGTTTCTGTTCTACCTGAAATACGTCAGCGGAGGTTTTTGGTCTCTTAGGGTGCCAATAGAAGCGACGCCAGGCGAGCATGGCGGCAGTATTGTGTTGAGAAACACGAAATGCGATGGTGCAAAAACTGAAGTGAGCTTATGCTCAGCTTTGTGCTTGAAGTCGAAGGATGCTGGTGCCTTAGTACCACGGTAATCTGCAGGTCTGCAGGAAGCTTACTGCGTCCGCACAGAAAAGGCACGTTAGCTTTCTAGACCACAACTTCGGCAAAATTTTGGGGGCATTTTGATTCTCGGCCCTATCACTGAGTCTTTTGAAATGCGGCAGAATTTCACAAAAGGTATAGGGAGTCAGCCAACGCAGGCTCCACATCGCGTCAAACCATATCCTCAACGAAACATCGTTTTGATTTTTCTCTTCAAGTGAATAGAGCAAGAATGCCCTCAGATACCGTTGGAATCGTAGCGTTAGCGTTTGTAGTGAGCTGATTGGTCCGTTGGGCCTACGGCTATAAGTAGGCCTTGGAGGGATGCAGCCTTCGGCTGCTTCCTGTAACCAATCAAGCAACCCACACCCAAATAAACACCAACATCCCCAAACGCGCATCGTATTCGAATACGTGACCCAGCCAACAGATACTCCAAATATCTCGCTCTGTTACCTAAACAAAGATAATAGTTACACTAGCTAATAATCAGCCTAAGGTCTGGATAACATCTTTCTTAAGCGCTACTCCGCGTCTACTGTTTCTTTCTTTGTCAATACCAATTGTGAAAAGTTGCTGCATAAGGTGCATAACAAATTTGCTATCTTCAAGCCTACCTAGGATCCTAAACCGCCCTGCCGTTGGCTGTCTTTGTGGTGTATTGGGAACAACATGCTGTAAAGCTGTGAGTCTCTCTTTAAGCTGAACAGGTTGCAGGATCAGTTTATTGCATAACTATTCTTTCTGGCCATTACAAGTTTGGAATTGTGGGAAGTAGAGACTATCCGAGACAAATTATTCCAGCATGGCAATACATTCTATGTGGTATATTCTACTGTAATGTTATGAATTTACCTGGACTGCAAATGTATATACTAATTCCACCATTTAGTCTTGTTGGGAACAATATAATTAATTTTGAGATTGACCACCGTCTCGACTAAGTGCTCAGCCCATAACTAAGTGAACAGCCTGAGGCAGAGTTCTTGGACGGCTTCCTCAGCAACGTCGGGCGGGCCCTCGAGTGCGGCTGGAACGTCGAGCCCGTTGGCTGGAGACGCAATTTCTCGGACGCCTGGCGCAACCAAACTTTCCAAGCTTTCCAGGCCACGTGGGCCATGGGACAGTTTCCGCCTTAATCGAGCTCGCCGGTTTTGCCGATGAGCTCCTTGGTTTCTGGCTCCTTCGCGCCGGCCAGCGGGGATCCCTCTGGACCAACACAACCAACTGTACAAAGCTGCTCCTACCCTGGGATAGTTGTTCCAGGGTTACCTGGTTTCGGCTCCTTAGTCGTCACGTCCTGATCAGCAAATGGACGACCCTGCCTTGAAATCTGGGGATCTGCCCTTCGCATCTCAACATCATGTTCGTCGTTCTCAACGTCTACCAATTCAATCACCCAACTTTTCGCCCACACACTGTAGTGTCTACAACCCTGATGTTCCGCAAACTCGTTCTCGTCGCCCTCGGCGTTTCATCCGTTCTCCTCTTCTCCAAACTGCTTACAAGAACGTCTCTCGGGTCCGAAGTTGTATCTCGAGCCATTCAAATAACCCATTCCAACCAGGGCCCCTACGAAGCACCGCTACGGATATGTCAGTCTCCAGATGTGATACCGGGATCATACGTTGTGTATCTCGAGCGTGGTCATACGTTAGAGCAACATATGCAGTTTGTCGGCATTGATTTGAAACCACTCATGGACGGCGATCCATTCCCAGAGAATTCCCGTCTCGGGCTTGTTTATTGCGCAGAACTTGACGATGCAACATTAGCAATGGTTCGGAGGGACACCGGTGTGACTTTCGTGGAGTGTAACTTGAAGCCAGAACCAGTAGACTTAGAGCTCTGAACCTCTGAGCAGAAGCCTCGGGCTCCTTTCGTTGATCGGCCATAGACAGGAGGATTTTGCTGGTGTGCAAAGGGGCGTTGCGTATTGGCAGTTCAACCAGAGAAAGTAATTCAACAAAGGAGCGGAAGGTGTTGCGACAGCAAAAAGCGAGTCCAATTGGTGTGCTATGCCACTGCGATGATCTCACAAGTCACTTATACGCAGTTGAACTCTCTTACTAATCGAGCTATACATGAACTCGCCGTCTGGTTGGGTTGGCCGGCGTCAAGATTCCAATGGGCAAGTCATGCGCCCCACACAGCGCTACGCAAAATGTCAACATGGACGACCCGCCAATCTGCCCGCCTCTTCGAAAAGAAATGGCATCAAGTCATACTCCTTTGGAAGGGATAAGAGAAGGTACCGGTTGCAAGCTCATCTCTCATGTAATCGTAATGTCAACAAAGCAATATTTTGAATTTTCTCTTCCTGTGCCCTGTTCCAGTTCCAAGCGCCAAATCAAACCATCAATTCCCCTTCTATCTTAAGACCAGGACTCCAGCCCCTTCAGGACGCATCCTTCACCACCCTCACTCCTCTTCACAAGTCGACCGATCCTGTAGACCTTCTCACCCTCAGCCTCGAGCATCTTAACAGCCTGGTCCGCATCCGCAGCAGAAACAACAGCAACCATGCCGACGCCGTTGTTGAACGTCCGGGCCATCTCCTTGGCCTCGACGCTGCCAGCCTTCTTGAGCCACTTGAAGACAGCAGGGGCCTCCCAGCTGGCCACGTCGATCTCGGCGGCCAGGGTCTTGGGCAGCGTCCGCGGGACGTTCTCGGTCAGGCCGCCGCCTGTGATGTGCGACAGGCCCTTGATCAGGTTCTGGCCCAGGACTTTCAGCAGCGGCTGGACGTAGATGCGCGTTGGCGTCAGCAAGCTCTCGCCCACGGAGCCCGCGGAGCTGTCCCATGGGCACGAGTCCGTGTATGTCAATCCGGCCCGCTCGACGATGCGGCGGACCAGCGAAAAGCCGTTGGAGTGCACGCCGTTGGACCCCAGTCCGAGGAGGACGTCGCCCTCGGCCATGCCCGCCAGGCGGGGCAGCCTTGCCTCCTTGCGCATGACGCCGATGGCTGCGCCGGCTGCGTCGTAGTCTTCCCCGTGGTAGATTCCGGGCATCTCTGCCGTCTCGCCACCTACCAGCGCGCACTTAGATTGCCGGCAGCCCTCGGCGACGCCGGAGACGAAGGCAGCAGCGTCGGACGGCTCAAGCTTGCTGCAGGAGTAGTAGTCCAGGAACATGACGGGCTCAGCACCTTGCACGATCAAGTCGTTCACGTTCATGGCCACCAGGTCGATGCCGACGGTATCGTGTTTCTTCATGCTTTGCGCAATGATCAGCTTCGTGCCGACACCGTCAATGGCGCCTACCAGTATGGGCGCATTAGGATAGCCAGCGGCTGAGAGGTCGACCTCGCCACCGAAGCCACCAATCTCTGCATCGGCACCGGGCCTGGCGGTTGACCGCACAGCCTTCTTGATCATCTCGACGAGCTCGTTGCCTGCATCAATGCTGACACCAGCCTGAGCATAGGTAAGACCTGCGCTGGGAGTTGCGCCGGATTTCCTGAATGCACGGTGCGCAATATCCTTGCGGTAGAACATGTTCTCAAACTGAATCAGCTTGATGCCCTCGTCGTAGGCCTTCTTCACGGCCTCCTGGAGGCTGGATCCGATCGCGTTGGCAGCAATCACACGGCCACCCGCTGTCTGCAGCTGGGACCCTGCCAGCTTGGTGCCGGCGTGGAAGATGGTGATGTCGCTGCCCGCGGCAGGGGTTCCCACCGTCATGGGAGTCCCCTTGGCGTAGCTGTTGGGGTATCCGCCAGCGGCGACGACCACGGTTGCGCTGAACTTGGGCTGCACCTTGAAGTCCACGGAGCTCAGGTAGCCCTTGGCGCAAGCCAGCATAATCTCGGCCAGATCGGTGTCCTCTGACAGCAAGGGCAAGACGGTCTGTGTCTCGGGGTCACCGAAACGCACGTTGTACTCCAAGACCTTTGGACCGTTGGGTGTGATCATGAGGCCGGTGAAGAGACAGCCCTTGAAGGGCATGCGGTCGCTCCTTAGACCGGCAATGGTAGGCTCAAGGACCTCCTTGTCGATGCGTGCCACCAACTCAGGTGTGGCGATGTTCGTTGGCGCATAGCATCCCATGCCGCCAGTGTTGGGGCCCTGGTCACCGTCAAAGATGCGCTTGTGATCCTGGGCTGGAGGCAGGGACTTGATGGTGTAGCCGTCACAGAAGGACAGTATGCTCAGCTCGTCGCCAGCCAGGAACTCCTCAATGACAACCTCGCTGCCAGCAGAGCCAAAGGCTTGATCGACCATGATCTCCTTGAGTGCCTGGTGGGCCTCCTCCTTGGTCGTGGGGATGATGACGCCCTTTCCGGCGGCCAGACCAGTCGCCTTGATGACGACGTCGTGCTGGACGGAGTCGATGTAGGCCTTGGCCTGTTCGTAGTCGGAGAAGTTCTCGTAGGCGGCAGTAGGGATGTTGTGCTTCTTCATGAAGTCCTTGGAGAAAGTCTTGCTGCCCTCGAGGCGCGCAGCGGCCTCTGAGGGGCCGAAGCACGGAATTCCCACATTGGTGAAGAAGGTCTCGATACCGGCGACAAGAGGCGCCTCGGGGCCGGGGACGACGAGGGTGACCTTCTCCTGCTGAGCAAGGGCGACAAGGCCGGGGAAGTCCTCGGCAGACACGGAGGTGTCGTTGGTCACCTTGGGGCAGGTCGCGGTGCCACCATTTCCTGGGACGGCGATGATGGACTCGACGAGGGGAGACTGGCTGAGCTTCCAGGCGAGGGCGTGCTCGCGGCCTCCGTTGCCGATGAGCAGGATGCGGAGGGACTGGGAAGCCATGGTTGGAGGGGAGGGCAGAGAATCAATTCGAGAGGAAAAGATCGCTCAGGGAGGGTTGTGGCAGTTTGGAGCTGGGCAATGGAAGGACCACGCCCTTGTGAAAGTGATCCTCGACATCTTTTCTCTCTTCAACTGCGCGAAACGGAGGAAAAACGCGGCGGAAACGAGTCGCGAAATTTTAGCTGCCCGCAGGACCCCTCCCCCGCAATTCTGAATTCTGCCCACACTCCAGCCCAGTCTTCAGTCCTTATCGGTGTCTATCTGCTGCTGATTGTGGAAGGCGTACCCTTGCACTACTGGCTGTCCCTCCATTCATCCGCCCTTCCAACTCTTCTGAATGAACGGGGGTTTAACCCTTCAATCACTCATACTCTTTTCCACTCCAAACTCACTCAATGGAATGAATACATAGAATTATTCGACTTATACGACCCCTGAAGGTCCTCACCTGCAACTTTCGCATCCACCTCGGTTTCTCATGGCAAACAGAATAAAACCAGCTACCACAAAAACAGAACCCCCCGACCTCCCAACCCGCCAAACCTCCCTCTCCCGCCTCGCAACAGCCGCCCACCTCCTCGACGGCTTCGTCCACCGCAACAAGAACCAGCACCGCGGCACGCGATGGTGGGCGCCCTTCGACATGCTGCGCCGCAGCGTGCGCAAGCTCCTGCCTGACCTGGAAGGCGCAGTGCAGCGCGCCGAGCTCCTGTGCTCTTCATCAACAGCACCAGGAAAGCGGAAGAAAACGAGCGACAAGGGAGGAGCCGCCCGCGCGGCCGTGGCCGCCGCCAAGCAGCCGGAGCTGGACAGGGTCGAGGTCAGGGCGCAGTGGCTGCATGATATTGTGGCCGTCAAGGCATTTGAGTGAGTTTTCCCTCGCCATGTGACGCCGCGGCGCGCTGAGTTTGGATATCTCACTAACGCGTGCGACAACAGGGCCTTCACGCAGCTCGTGGCAGACAGGCAGTTCGCGCAGCTGGGCCTGATGCTCATCGGCGTGCTGGCACAGGTGGAGGCGGCGCTGGCCCCGTTCGTGAAGCCCTCTGGGCCGGAGGGCGAGCCAGAAGGTGGTCCTGGGCCGGAACCCGTCCAAGTAGCTGCTGGTGTGGCTGTGACACAAGACGCTTCTGCTGCGACGCAGAAAAGGGAGGTGGGCGCCCAGCAGGAGGACGACCTGGGAGTTGCGGTCTCGCGGGACGAGCTCGGTGGTGATGATGACGAGGAGGACGACGTCGCGCCGACAGCCCGGCGTGCCTCACCGCCGCCAGAGCACCCGCCTACCAAGGAGAAAAGGCCCGAGAAGGGCGAGATCAAAGGGAAGAAGAGGTCCAGAGCAGATGACTCAAGCTCATCGAGGATAGGCAGGCCCGAGAAACTGGTACGGCCGAAGTCGTCGAGGGACGAGGGGAAGGTCAAGAAGAAGAAAAAGAAGAAGGGAGGCGATGAATTCGATGACTTGTTTAGCTCTCTCGTATAGAACAGACAGCCCTGGAAATTGCTACTGCTATACGTCACCTGCTCTGAGCAAACAGACCTTTGCTATGCTCTCAATCACACACTGAGTAAGACGAACACTCCGGACGGCCAGGGACGACACGTCCGGACGGGAGCAACCTGCTTACTGCAAGATGATAATGCTCACTTACAATTTCAAACATCGAGCCGGGAGTCTCAAGCATACACATACAGCGTGGAGGAGAATATCATTGAAGATGGAAAAAACACATCTAGTCATTACGAAAGTCACACTTAGACACATGCCCAGGATGAATTCCCGGTGCCTGCCCATGTCCCATCTCATGCACTTCCATTGCCCAACAATCCCAGACCTGTCTCCTATCTCATTTTTTTTTTCTTCTTTTTGAATACACAGACGCCCTTCCAACTCTCTTACCCAATCCTGGAGATGAAAATTGCACCGGGAAGTCATCCTCCAACCATACGCGGGCTTCCCAGGTCATATGTGGCCAGCGAATTGGTACAAGTCCAGGTGCCACCAGCGACGACAAGAGAAGGCTTGGTTGTGTACCTAAAGGCCAAAGGACGGGTCTCGTTCAGATGCTGCCTGGAAGGTCGATTGACAGGATTGAAGGAGCTCCCAATCTTCTCATCCCGCTCCTATTGATCTCGACTGTCCACTGCCAGTACCAGAACTCTTATTTATGTCGCTTATGTGTGGGTTGTCCTGCCGGCTCGTTTATGGGCCGGTGCGGGTGTACGACCAGATACGAGCACGCATGTCTCCAGAGCCAGTGGCGAAGTAGTTTCCGGTGGGGCTTGGGGCCACGGAAATGACACTGTTCTTGTGTCCCTGCAACATGACCTGAGTATTTCCGGTCCTGGGGTCCCAGAATTGCACACCTCGGTCCTTGGATCCTGACATGACCCACTGGGCATCTGGTGTCAAGGCAACAGAGAGAACAAAGTCCTAAGAAACGTTAGATTGAGAAAACTAAAGGTTCGCTTGGTGACTGAACTTACCCGGTGGCCTTCGAAAGTCTTGACACATCGTCCGCCCTTTGGAGCCTGGTTCATTTGTCCAGGTCGGGATGAGCTGAGCTCCCACATCTTGATAGTCCTGTCCAGACTACCACTGACAAGATCCTTGCCACTGGGGGAGAATGCAACACTATAAACACTGTCCTTGTGGCCGTCAGGGCCCTCCAGACGCTCGACAAGGTGGCCAGTAGCAATATCCCAGACACGAACACTCTTGTCCAGAGAACCAGCAGCGACGAGACGGCAGTCGGGGGAGATCGCTACGGTAGTAACGCCATCCTCGATAGTGAGCGTCAGCACGCTGTTGGACGTCTCAATATCCCAGAGTCGGACTGTTCTATCGCCACTGCCTGATGCAATCGTCCGACCATCGCGGGAAAAGTCTAGACTATAGATGTCCTGCTCGTGGCCGGAGAAGGTGTTTCGGATGGTGCGAGACTGGATGTCCCAGACCCGAATCAACTTATCCTCGGCACCGGTGGCAAGGTACTTGCCATCAGGACTGAAGCAGACGCTTCGGATGTACAAGTCGCCGCCAGTGTCGGCGTTGTCGTCCTGCAGTACGCAAATCTTTTCTCCAGAGATGATGTCGTAGATCTGGGCAGACTTGTTGCAGCCAGTTGCGACGTACTTGCCATCCATGCTGAATCGAACACAGCAGACAACACTCTCATGCGCCAGAGTGTGAACCAGGTCCACATCAAGCATGCGTGGAACGGTCGGGTTGAAGACGACGAACCAGTCATCTCTGGCCTTCTTGTGTTGAGGGGCCAGGCGCTCGACGTCGAGATCACCGAGGGCGTTGTTGGGAGGGTGATGCGGCTGGGCCATCCTGGCGTGGTCTGGAGTCGGGTGCGTGCCAACCTGAGGAGACTGGCCTGGGCCTCCGGGACCCGGATACGGAATCGGAGTGTTGATCTGAGGAGTCGCCGGGCCACCAGCCGGCGGTCTGCCAGGCCCGCCGCGCTTGCCAGGCCCCGGGCTAGCGGTGCTCTGGGGAGGCTGGGACGGGAAACCACCCGGAGCTGGGCCTTGGGGGTATTGCTGCTGGAAAGGGGGCGCCTGCGACGGCGGTGGAGGGGGCGGCGGGGGGCCCTGGAGCCCTGGAGGAGGCTGCGGCATCTGGTGAGGAGGGCCCTGCTGCTCCTGAGGGGGAGGAGGCGGCGGCGGGATAGGGCCACCCTGGCCACCCTGGCCGGACATGATGGCGCTGAAGGCGTTGGTGCCCATTCCGATAGCTGGGGGAGGGGCTTGAGGAGGGCCTTGATGGGGAGGCGGACCGACCATAGCACCCTGAGGAGCGCCACCTCTGGCCTGTTCGAGCTGTCGGCGGAGGTGGGCGACCTCTTCTTCGAACCTGCCAAGCATGGTTGTCAGCGGATGCGTGCAGGCGCAACGGCGAGCATCGGGGGGAGGGATATCATACTTCTGCTTGAGCGCCATGTGGGTTTGCTCCATCGCGTAGACCTTCTCACGAACCAATTGCATTTCATTTACCTGGGTTTGAACTGTGACGAATGTTAGAAGCTGGGACTAAATTGAAGAGGTCGCGCCGAGCCGGCACCGGCGGCCATTCCTCGCCGCAGGTTTAGGTGTGCTCACTCTGGTGCTCGTAGTTTTCGCATTGGCGAACCTGGGTCTCAAACTCGGAGCGGATGTTGTCGAGCAGCTCGTTCAGGCGAGGCGCGCCGTTCCCTCCGGGCGGGACACCTCCCATGCCTCGATGCGGATACATGGACATGATTGCGACGCCTCAGCTGTAATTCTGCTATTGACAGTGTTGTTGGCGGCGGCGGTGCCTGGTATCGACGCTATAGCGAAGATCAAATTGGATGATGCTTTAAGATGTCGTGTATTGCTGGTTGAAACAAGCGCCGGCCGGGCCACAAGGGCTGAGTTGGGCCAACGGTGGTTGCGGTGCTTTCAAGTCTGAGTCGTTGTAGAATTGCGATCCGGGCGCGGGCTCGTCGTGTGTTTTTTCCCGTAGGCGATGGCGAGCTCCACCGTGGATCGATGACGACGTCGGAGGGAAGAAAGGCAGGGTGGCGGCGAGATGGTCGCTGATGAAGAACAAGTCGCCGTCCGAGCCTCGCTAGATTTGGGTCTCGTCGTGTCGTGTCGTGTGTCGTGGATGAGGAGGGCGGGAGCAGGGCAGGGGCAGAGGAGAAGAGGAGAGGCGCGCGAGATTGAGGAAGCAAGAAGCAAGCACGCACGACTGATTTTAGGGAACCCGAGCCAGGCTTGGCCTGAGCACCATGAGCACTAGGTGGCCCTGGCGGCCGTGCCCTTGGTGCTGAGAGGGTACTGGTAGAGGGTGGGAATGTGGGCATGGGGCATGGGTGTTGCAGGTGTGGTGGGTGTTGGTGTGGGTGTGGGTGTGGGTGCAGGGGCATGGACATGGACATGGGCAGGGGCATGGGGCATGGGGCATGGGCGTGGATGGGCCGGGCAGGGCAGGGCAGGACGAGGCAAGGCAAGGCAAAGCTGCAAAAGCTGCAAAGCACCAGCGCGCACAGTAACTCACCTAACCTCCCGCTTGGTTACTGAAAAGAATGGGGCGGCGCGACCTAGCGTGCTAGCGCAACCGAGTGGGTCCCCGCCCAAGACAAACCCTGCCCGCAGCCGAATCGGGCCACCCACCGCACCCCTGCAACCCCCCAAGGATGCCCCTTCCTTTCCTGGGCTCGGTGGTTGTGGTGGTTGTGGTTGCAAAGAGCAAGAGAGCAAAAGAGAGCAAAGAACCTGCCTGGGTACTACCCGCCACAGGTATTTTATACCGATCAACAGCTCTTACTCGACCCCATACGTTTCAATAACACTTACCGGCGGACATACGGTGCTACTGTGTATGCGTGCAATGTGTGCATTAAGCTATACGCAATACATACACATTCACAAAAGCCCACGGTTTCTGTGGCTGCCGCTACCGTGTTCTGCTTAATGATTATGTATATGTATCTATACACGTATTCAATGGTGTAAGGTAGAGCAAGAGAGCAAAAGAGAGCAAAGAACCTGCCTGGGTACTACCCGCTATAAGTATTTTATACTGATCAACAGCTCTTATTCGACCCCATACGTTTTAATAACACTTGCCGGCGGACATATGATGCTACTGTGTATGCGTGCAATGTGTGCATTAAGCCATACGCAATACATACACATTCACAGGAGCCCACGGTTTCTGTGGCTGCCGCTACCGTGTTCTGCTTAATGATTATGTATGTGTATCCATACACGTATTCAATGGTGTAAGGTACGTTGTATCACAGGACGGAGATCCCCCCCCCCCCTCCTTTTCCCTCCTCCTTGCTCTTTCAAGCCAAATGTCACGAAACCTGCATTCAACCAGATGGGAACAAGACAAGCACAGTTGCACACCTGGGTATTACTGTGCTGTACTGTTACACGCCCTCATTGCTAGCAGGTGCGGAACCAGACTGTGGTATGTACATCCTCGGGGCCGTTGGGTTTGCGCCGGATTGATTGGCAAGATGCGACACACATTTGCTTGTGGGGGCCGTGACTGCCCCAAACGGCTAGCAATGGAGGGCAACCGTCCTGGACAAGCTGCCTGATGGGGGCAAGCCCCGATGGAAAACGTGGCTCTGGCGGGTGAGGCACGCTCGGCTGTTGCCTGTGCTGTCAGGCTGGCAGGCAAAATAAGTTTCAGCTAGCACCTGGGTATGTACATATATACATACATACATACCCAGGTACACCCATCGGGCCCGAATCCAGGTGGCAGGTTGGGATTCAGGGTTTTGTCTTTCTGTTCAGGAGGGCCCCCTGGCCCCCCGACCGGCGCAGGCGCCCCAACCCTTGGATGTTTCTGGCGTCTGTGCGCCCTCAGTACATTTCATCACGGCGTCTAAAATAAAGTTGGGGCCGGATGGGATGTGAGCGGCACAGTCTGACTGTGCTTCGCTCTAGTACCACCGTGTTGCGTACGCGACATCAGATCTCTGTTCCATCTCCGTCTCACTCATTTGCTCTCCAAGGGAGCATCGATTCATACACTGTCATCTCGTCATGCGGGCTGCGGCCACGGGACACTCTGCCCGTGCAATGCTCGAGATGATCGGATCGGATCGCTTCAGACAGAGACCAGGGGGGCCTCTGTCGTCCGTCCACCTCGGCCCAGGGCTCGATTCGATTCGATTACCAAAGGTGGCACAAGGCGCAGTACCCATCGATCAATGACCGCACTTGGCGAAATCCACCGTGGTCCCCAATCTCCCCACAGCCGGTACGAACCATGTACCGTAGACTACAGCTTACCGCAGGATGCAGGACATGTCACCGTACCATTATCCACCACGGGGCAGGACGGCCAGTGGCCAGAGTGCATGTTGACCAGTACAGTGCTTATTGTATCACCACCGTGAGGAAATTCCTCCGGGCGTGGACGTCGGCGGATCCAAAACAAGGGGGCCGCAAGAAACTGCGCGCTAAAACGGGCACCCTTGCGCTGTGGTACTGCAAGTGTTGGTGCAGCTGCAGCTGCAGGACTTGGTAATGGAAGTGGAGGGAGAGGAGGGTAAGGGAAGTAAGCCCGGGGAAGTGAACGGTCAACACACCATCCATCACGATAGGGGACACCCAGTCAGTCTAGGCAGACAGCCGTGCTTTGTACGGGCAGTATAGCAGCTGCTAGTCTACTGCAGAATGTTCCGAAGCCGTGTTTTAGAGGCTGACCACACCACACTAACCATCCACTCCACACGCTTCGTTTCCGCCCAGCTCATCCCGTCTTCCCAGACCAGACGACTCATCGTCCCAACTTTAGCCGATACCTGGCACAACGCGACACCATCGTAAGCAAGAACTCCTGTCTGAGCACTTGGCCCTAAAGCGTGTTCGGCACCAGCGAAGGCAAGACGGACGAAATGTTGTGGCACGTGACAAGTCGAGGACCAGGAAATCGGCCGCCCATCGTCTTCCCTTGTGCGAGGTCGCACCACAGCTTCTCAAGGGCGAAAGGGTCGCTTTTTCTTGCATTCTAAAATCACCGGAGAGCCAAGAACTTGGTCCCATGACAACCTTTCATCCTGTTATAGAATGATCACAGGTTTGACGTAGTAGCATCTTCTCCTCTCCCCCCCCTGCAACATGTCGGTTGCCATCTCTCCACAGGTGATCCTCCTGGCCAAACAGCCAAACAGCACGCTTCTGATTACAAAAAACTGACAACCCCTTCCACATGTATACACACAGCTCGTATATAGAGGAGCTGTCCAAAACCAGCCCTCTACCCGAAGTCAATCCACACAAGCCATGGCGCGAAAACAGCGACTGTCAAACTTCGCCGCGATGCCTCCGGCCTAGAATCAGGCGGCCAATCAAATGCGGATCTCGCGGTAGTACCCACTTCCTCAACAAGTGTTGACGGTAGGGTTGTACCGTCGGAGCCGACCATGACTCCGTCCCAGTTGCGGCTCTGCCGCTTCGCCCTAGTGTCAGACTGACGGCTTATATATCGTCGCAAATAATGAGTGTCCGACGATCCGACCGTTTGGTGAATCTAGCAAAAGAAAACACACAATGTCCGAGCAGCCACTGAGTAAAGCTGATGATGCTAACGAGAGCGTCGAGGCCACAGGGAGCTGCTGGGAAAAAGACGGATGTTCGTGGTCTTTTTCGTTATAAGGGAGGAGTGAGCCTTCTCGGATGGTTCAACACGATTTGAGATGCTGAGAGAGACGCATCGCAAACGTTTATCCGGTAGAAAGGTTCGAGAGCGAGCGTGGGAAACCGATCAGGTGCATGTGCGATGGGATGGTTTCACATGGTTTCTGTCACGTTGAAACGCCTTTTCGTCCCATGCGTGCATAGCTTTCAGTCCGGTACAACCCCGGATATTCCGAGATCTCTGGCCTGCCATCCCTGATGGTTTTCCCCTATTTTCTTCCACGGCCAGGGTGTTGCTCAGGTGTAAGATACATAGCAGGATTTGAATGCTACACGTCTCAAACGGTGACTATCACAAGAGCAAGCCAAACCTTCTTACAACATGCCAGAAAAACATTTTTGCTGATTTGCTGTCATTCACGGCAGGCACGCAAGCCGGTCACTTTGCCACGGCATATGTGAACGCAATAACAGCTATGGTGGCTCTTCAAGTTTTGATCTTTTCTGGGATGGCTCATGCTTGGACGGTGCTTTTACCCATTCGGGAGATAGCATCACATATTATTAGACGTGAATCCAAGTCTATTTGAGACTTCAGCGCAGAGCGCGACATCCTTAATCATTGACTGGCTGCCCTGGACGCATGCTCCGAGCAATTGTAGCCATGACCATGTGAGGTGGCCTATAATCAGCTGCGCGAAGTGAGCAGTGAGATTCGGGACTGGCAGGCTTCGATTAATCGAAATCCTGGGTACCTGGGGATTGCCGCTTCCCGGAAAAGATAATATGGTGTGGAGATGCTAATTGAAGTCATTGTGGCTTCTGGGTGCCGAGCGAATCAAGTGCACAAAAGAGTTTAGACCAGCAGATGTCTAATCGTGTTTCCATTCTAGACTGGCTTGTCGGCAGTTCTTCCCATATGCAACTCTGAGCGGAAAGCTTGTCGTTATGTAGGGATGGTGGAATAGGAGTCGGCCGGAAGAGCGCTGATAGATGTTTTCTGAGCATGGCCGCCCCCGACATTGTCCCAGTATAACTTCCACTGAAGGCTCACACACGTGAGGCTTCAGATCAATCTCTATTGTCCTGCTTGCTGGGACGTAGCAGCTTCACCATTGCGAAGTAAGGCTGGACTGGCAGGGTGTCAAAAATATCAAGCCCTGGCTTTGACGTCGAGATGTCCTTGCCAGATCGAAATTGAATGCCGTTGACTTCTTTCAGCTCGCTCAAGTGTACTCAGCTTCACCTTTGTATCTCTTCGCGACAGGAGGGTTAACAATGGTGTTCTTTACCAACAATATCGAGGCACAATGGCACATGAATATAATCACGGCAAACGTCATTGAATCTGCTCTGCAGGACAGTATTCTTTCCTCTATAATTTGAGGCAACATAATTGTTTGTGATAGAAGTCGTAGGTCGAATTCCAAGTCTTGAAGTGGAAGCAACTTTTGGACTGAATGAGCTTGTCAAGATCTGTGCCGACCTAGCACTTATTGCTACAGATTCTGTGTCTTTGTAATCATCAGATTATGCAATCAAATTTTTGTGACCTGGATCGTTTAGTTGTAGAGCGTTGTGTGCGTATCTAATTTCGAAGGCTTGAGGTGCTCCATTGTTTCCAGCAGACGTGGAACCCAAAGCAGCGGGAATAAAAAGTAAGCGAATTCCATGAGATTCAACTTCTCAAGCCCTCCAGCAGGAAGGGAGGGGTAAGATGTAAATGATCATCAAGGGGCTCAAGACGGTGAGACATTTTGTTTTGGAGTTCGGCCTATAGTAGCTTCTCCCGCGTTTCCGGACCAGCACACTCATTCTTCCAGGTTCAAGTCAGCAAGCTTTGTAATATTGGCCAATGAATTGACGGAGAAATGAAAAATGCAATGTGTGTCTTTTTTTTAAAGATACGAGGAATTCCTCAGGCAACCACCGTAGTAACGTAACACCGCAGCCAGACCGTTTCGGCCCCCACCCAAGGTAGACGCGCATCAGCCTGGAAGCGACGCTTCACCAGATTCCAAGTCGAACCAGAGGTGCAGTGCAGACTTTCTGGTACCACCAGGCGGCCTCCGGGCAGCTAAAAGTAGTATCAGCATCATAAGGCTCCGGACAATGACGACTTGTTACAGTGCGTTAGCCCACCCGCAGCCCAGTAGCTGACGGATTGGAAGAGTGAATAGCTTCAGGCTGCTAGTATGCATACTCAAAACTGGCTCCTGCATTGGACTCGGACGATTGCGACGCCTTCGGCCTAATTCTTTGCCATTGAACCGGTCGTCCTCCCAGCCCTAATGCATCTTTGCATCGGCGACATTTCTTATAGAGGATGACCAGACCGAGGCTGAGAAAGGCAACCACTTTCAAGCTGCGTAGGAAATCCAAATACGCATGCGCCCAGGACAGCGCCTTTGTTCATATAAAAGGACTTCAGAGTCTCTGTGTGAAAGTCGGAATGTGTCTCAGTTCTCCGAGCTTTAGTTGCGGCTATGACTATCTGAAGTTTCTATTCAACAGGTTCTCTAACTTTACTGTTTGTTATGTTCTCTTTCTCAGCCTAATTTAATAAATATGTAACTTTGAATCGATCGGCATTCTTACTCTCTTTCATCTACCTTCGTCGGATGTATCTTTGGCATTTGGAGGGCTCGATATATGTAAAGACACTTACGGACCACCACTCCAAAGAACAGTCCTGAGCATGTAAGCAATACTTTGTTGCTCCTTGAACCGTAAAGTTCTGAGGCTAAACCTAGCTACAGGGAGTCATCTGGTAGCAATGATCTGCTGGGGGTGGGAGCATGGGATTCTGGTGCAAAGCCCGCCCGCGCGAAGCATTCGTCACACAAACACACCAATGACAACAAAGCAAATTCAGGTGCGAAAGACGACAAAATGAGTGTCCCGCTCGCGCGTTGGGTGAACAACTCTCAAGATGAGCCCTGGAGCCACGTTGCCGGAGGCGGCAGGGGCAAGCCCACAGACGGCGCGGCAGAGAGAAACCCAGGCGCTTAGATATGACGGCGTCCTGTGAACAGAGTCTCCAGAAAAGCAGAGCAAGCCTCAAGTCGGATGAACACCTCACATGCAAGCATGGTGTTGGCTATTATTGGATGCGTTATTGAGTCCCGAGCTGGCACTCGGGACATTTTACTTGTACCAAGCTGTCTTTGCATGTGCAGCTGATAGGCTGTGCAAAATAATGAGATAGGCAACTCTTAACTTCAATTCCATCCAGAAGACAAGTGCTTCTATACCTCTTCTAAACCTCCCCTATTCAATGTTCCGCTTGTTAGTATCAGAACAACTATACTAAGAAGGCTTAAAGCAGCTATGCAATGTTAGATACAGACATCTTCAACGTATAGAGTCACATATTCCCATACCTAAACCCGCTAATACTGTGGTGTATATTGCGCCCCCAACTGTCATTGCCTCTTTGTCCTGCTGTCTTCGAGCTGGAGGTCGCGGAAGTGATGATGGCTGCTCTGTCGGAACCGGATTTCCTGAAGTTGTCATGCTAATCATGGACGGCTGTCTACTAATTGCAAGATCCACCGGTGACGCATTGGATAATCCTGTAGGCTCAGAGCTTGAAAAGGTTGTAGGAGATAATGCGGTCGATGTACAGAAACCTGTTGATAAAGTATTCGACCCAATTGTGCAAGGGTAAACAGAGATACCCAACGTTGTTGTCAGTATTTCCATGCTGAAATGGATAAAGATATAACAATGCAGGGCAAAGACTAGAGTACCATGTATCCAAGGTCAGCCGCTTGTGAGTTGGGGACTCTTGAAATGCTAGGTCCCTTTGTAAGGATTTCCTGTACTGATATGGCTTTGTAGCTCCTAGTTTTGTTGTCTCCTCGAAAGGTTACTACTAGATTTGCTTGCTATGTCATCTAGAGCTGACTTGTTTCAATTTGAACGAGTCTTTCTCTTTTGAGAGTTCTTAAACCTTGTTGCAGGCCTCGATTCATCTGTGTGCCTTCGATGACCGCATTGCTAACGATGGATACCACAGAAGCGGCTAGGGCGTGCTCTCTAATTACTGATATTAGGATAGGTTATCTTGGCAGAGATGGTCTTCGCGCGCACATTCGTTTCAACTCAGCGTATGAGGTCACTGGGCATCGTCGCTACGTCTTTGCCGCATCTAAGCCTCGGGACACAAGGCCCAGAACACATCGGACGAAGAGTTGATGATCCGTGCAGCAAAGCACTGAAGCTAGCCGAAGCTCTCTCAAATATCATTACCGCCACAAGCAGTCACTTCGTAGGCACACGATGTAGGTTTATTGCTAATTGTCAAGAAAAGAAGCAACTGAATATATGCGGACCATGTCGAATGTACTTCAGATAGATGAGTATGGACCAAAGAGGCCACCGCTGCGTCCGCAACAGCCGCGCCGGAGAACTACCGGAGGCGCCGCTGGACGAATTACACGCAACGCTTTCTCATACTTTTACACAACGCCAGACTTGGACCCCGATCGCTACAATCCTGATCGTCGTGGACGAACTTCTCGCGACACTTCGAGCATCAAGAGCACTTCAAGTGGCAAAGATTCCGAAAGCAATACGGAGGAATACAGTGCATTCCCAAAACTGCAGAAGCGACTACTTATAACATTAATCGCTTTCGCAGGGTCAATTTCCGGACTCTCATCCAACATATATTTCCCCTCGCAAAATGCTATCGCCAGGGTCCGTCTATGCTTCCTACAGTCGAAATCTTCTGTGCTAACAAATGCAGGATCTCAACGTTTCCATTCAACAAGTCAACCTCACGATCACATCTTACCTGGTCATCCAAGGCATTGCGCCGCTGATTTGGGGTCCATTGTCTGACACTATCGGGCGACGGCCGATCTACCTAGCGTCCTTCAGCATCTACGTGATATCGAACATAGCACTTAGCTTCACGCCAAACTACGCCGTCCTCGTGATCTTCAGGGCAGTGCAGGCCGCAGGCGCCGCATCGACGGCCAGCATCGGGAACGGCGTCCTCCAGGATATTTGTCCTATCTCGGAGCGAGGAGGCTACATAAGCTTCTACCAGGCCGTGCGGAACTTCGCGGTTGCCTTTGGCCCCGTCTTGGGCGGCATATTCGCGCAGTTCCTGGGGTTCCGCGCCATATTCATGTTCCTGCTCGGGCTCTCCGCGGCGATCACTATCCTCATCGCTATGTTCCTGCCCGAGACAATGCGCAGCCTGGCTGGGAATGGCTCATGGCGATTAAAGGGCCCGATCTACCAGTCGTTGTGGCGCATGATTCGACCACCCAAGTACATGCGAGACCCAGACGAGAAACCTAGCAGGAAGAAGGTTACACTGGCCACTTTTGGGGGTCCATTCAAGTTACTTGTTCGCAAGGAGGTTGCTTTCAATGTCTACTTTTTCGGCCTCATATACGCCGTGTGGAGCATGGTCACTTCGAGCACGACGAACCTGTTCGCTACTGATTTTGGCCTCAACGAGTTGCAGCTGGGACTTATATACCTGCCAAATGGTAGACATCTCATTTTCTTACCGTGAAAAGGCCACAGCTGACAACGCTCATAGGTATTGGCACCGTTGTTGGATCAGCAGTAATTGGGAAACTGTTGAACCGTGACTTTGCCGCCGCTTCACAGGCCTACAAGATGGCTCACGACTTGCCGGACTCTCACGAGCTCTCCCCTAAGAAGATTCCGGTCGACTTTCCGGTCGAGCGACTTCGCTTGCGCCGATTACCGTGGGCCTTGGCCCTATTCGTCTTCACCCTCGCTGGATACGGCTTCTCTTTATCTTTTCCCGCCGTGTATCGCCGACCCGGTTGGATCGCCCTACCACTGACGCTGCAGTTCCTTATTGCGGCTTCGGCAAATGCGATGTTCTCTATAAATCAGACCTTGGTGGCCGACCTCTGTCCCGGGAAAGGCGCGAGCAGCACCGGGATAAACAATCTGGTGCGGTGCACACTAGCTGCTGTCATGGTGGCGTTTGTCGAAGAGATGATTAATACATTAGGTGCAGGAGCAACGTATTTGGGATTAGCGTTTCTAGTTATAGCTTTTGCGCCACTGTTCATAGCTAATTGGCTTTGGGGCATGCAATGGCGATCATCTCGAGCACAAAAAGAGAATAAAGAAAAAGAATGGAATTGAGAGAGCATGTGCGTAGGTGCACAATGTAGCCATTAAGCAGCTGATTAGCGAATAGAAAATCTTCAACACTTATAATCCTTGATTCACTTTAAATCCCACGACTTTGCGTATTATTGTTTTGGCGGAGTCAATATCTGTTTGGGAAATTTTGAACAAAAGACCATCAATTCAAATTTTAACCTTTTCAGCGTCCCAAGTTGTCAAGCGACACATGCGCTGCTACTTTTCTGAGATAAATCTATTTTCTATCACAAGTCATTGGCTAGAGTCGAAAAATATAGATGATGATCAAATGACCTCTGGCCAGTTCTTGCTGCCCCAGACATGATCTGTAGAAGTGAAATGCAATTGTCTAATCCAACTGTCTACGCCACTCCCCACTTCCCACTCGAATTTTGGCTTGGAAAGCTTGTGATGCCGGGTATTTCATTTTTCTTGGCAGGACCTCCACTACCCGTCACAAAGTTTCGGGGCAATTAGATGGGGGGCAAGGGTCTATGTTCATAGGAACTTCATAGGAGCTGGTAATGTATCGCATTTCTCAACACCATTCACCAAACCCTGAATTTCAAGTTGGACCGATTATAGACACGCACATTTGCATGATGACCTGAGAGCCAAATACACGGTATTTATAAAGCTCTATATATGCTAGGTATAATCGGAAATTGAGATCAGGCGAACGAGACATTTACTGCCCGAGTCCAAACATCACTATGATACCGCTCCGCAAAACGAAGGGCCACCAGTGAACCTCCTTATAATTATGAGCAGCATTGGCACTAGTAAGAGGGAAGTGTTAGAAAATGCGTAACGAGCCAAGGAACATTCATGCGAGGTAAGCCCACTGTCACGGTGGCGCCGCTCAGAGTGCATCCGGAGGCGGTCTCGGTCGAGCCACAGCCTTGGCCACCACTGATAATGCCCTGGCAAACGGACTCGGGAGACTATGGTGTAGTGAATTGGTCAGTTCTGAAGCCCAAGGTTGGACACCGGGTGGGAAGGGCAACAAGGATTTCAAACGTACGCAACCTGTCTCCCGGGTTTGGCAGGCCGCCTGAGCGAGGCCGACGGCCAAAGCTGACACGAGAAGACCGGTGATAGAGAACTTCATGATTGCGATATTGTTTTTTTGCCGTGCTGTACAAGGGATATGGCGTGCGTGAGTGTGGGAGGAGTGATGAATAAGGTTTGAAGGATGATTCAATCGGCAATTATTATAGTTTTAGATCTGGTACATGCCGTATCGTTCGCCCCTATTTCGCATTTGCACGATAATCAAGAAGATGGATTTCTCGTAGAATGAGCGGTTCTTCAGTCGTCCGAATTCCCTGTTAACCCGCATTATTGCGAGTCAGCGGACCGAAGCGAAAACTCTCTTTTATTGCTGTGCCGAAGGGCTGAAACCGTTGGTTCTTTTTATGTGCTCGTAGTTTCGCCTCGTTCAGTCAATGGCCCCCACCAAAATCAGTCTCCTTACGGATGCCAATCAACAGCCATGGAATTGCTTTAAGTGATTGCCATACGTGCGCTGCTCATCAGGTTTGATCGGACCCGGTTGGCACATGTGGCAATGCTGCGTCGCATTGACAATACATCAGAGAGTCGCAAGTGGTGGACAGACGAGCTGTTACCGATGTGGTTAACCACTTATAATGTGGGAGGTAGGTAGGTTGAGCGCTGTTATGGGTTACGTGGAATGTCGATGATAATTAGAGACACGACTCATTCCGCAAAGAACCATGGTGGCTTGCCCACACAGCCAGGACTGATATGTGGGCCGGCTTGCGTGAGAGGGTGTAAGATGTACGCGCCTCGCGGAGAAAGATGCTGACCCGTCTGAAACGAGCAACAAACCCCCATTGGATAGCTATGCAGGTGAAGTAGCCAGAAAAGCTCCAGACTTCAAATAACAGCACGACTTTTCGTCTTGAACTCCAGGGCCACATCTTTGCGCTGAGATGTAGAAGTAGCGCTGCTTAAGACCTCCTCCGACCATTGGGGTTTAGTGACATCCGGTCCATAGAAATACGAATTGAGCGCCAAATGCATAGATTGAAGGTTATTTTGTTGGTAAATAACGCAGCCCACACAACATATAATCAAACCTTGGGATGCTCTCGGTCACTCAGTACTGAGGTACAAACTATTGCTCTGTCTGACCTTGATTAAATTCAAACACGACTTTAGAACATCCGGAATTCCATACGGTGATCCGATATTCGGCGGGAGAGGTCTTCCGCCAACTGATGACCATATCATATACAATCCAGAGCTGCCCACAATGTGTCACTAGTACTTTCAGGCGTGGACGTCGGCTCGACACGTGCTTTTAATACTGTTTCATGTGCTATTAAGTGATGGAGAGCAGATCAAAGCATGTGAAAGCGCTATATTGATTGCTCCGGTATTTATGTTGTCAAAGTTGTGCCTCCAAACCAGTCCCTGTAATCAGCTGCTCTGTCTACTTCGGTCTTCTTGCTGTACATCATAGCACAATGCAGACATGTCTTGCTCAACGCACAGGGACTTGGGGAGACTTGTGTGCAATAAAAAGGTCGCCAGAAGATTGAACGCCAGCTAATATCGCACCCAAAGACGTATGATCATTCATAACATTGGCGAGCGCTCAAAAATACTTTTAGCATGCTAGCGCTCGCCTCTCGGACAGTCTTGACTTAAACTTGTGTAGACCCACGTAACTCATAATTTGAAGTCCTCTATGCGTTTTCAACACCACCTCACTCGATCTCAAGTTCTACATGTTGGAAACGTCTCGGCACTGGCGACAGAATGCCACGACCGTTGTTGCGGGCCCCACTGAAGCCCCTTTTCAAAATCTTGGCTTCGCACCTCCGCTCGGATCTAACGTTTCTCGTGATAAGTTTGTAGCTCGATGCTCGCACAATATTGAGCATTTTATCATGCTGCTTGTTTGGAATAGGTTGAGGGACAACGTCAAACGGTAGATCTCGATGCCATCGCTCAGGGAACTCGGGGTCAGGGAGGTGACGTGAAATTGTGGAGCTGAGAAACTCGCTTGCACTGATGACGGTATGTTAGGACAAGTTCACTCAGCGACGACAGGAATGAGAAAATGTTCAAACCGGGGCGGCGGCCAGCCATTAGCTCCTCGGAGTCAATGAGGCAAACAAGGAGTGAGTATACGACCAAATAATCTTGGATGTTTAGATCGGAGGTACCCAAATCTTGCACTGTTGTTGTAAATGGTCATCTGCAGCCATAATGTAGAATTGCTGACGACGGCATGTTATGCAGGCCACATATTATACCATACCAACTGGCATTGGCTGGGTGTATAGGACTGAGTATCAACACCATTGCTGATCACATTCTTCTGTGGCTCGACCCCATATCTACCAGCTTGCTAAAGGTGATGCCAAGGAGAGGTTTGCCTTTTGGAGGGGTCTAAGTACCGTAGGGATCATTTCTGAGGTCCTTTGGGGATGACTTGTGCTTTCTATGATTGCGCATAACCTTTTAATTACTGACATAGACCTAGAGCTTATGCTTTCAATCATGTGGTAGAAATCTTGCTTCAGTTGCCATTGATTCACGAAGCTACGTGAGGACGGAAGACGCAGAGACAACGGGGTTCACATGAAAGAATGATAGGACATGTTGATCCGTTGTATATCATTATAAAGTCGCTATATTCTCGGCGCCCGGTTGCCGAATGCAAGGTCCGGAACTTCTCGTTCTATACACACTTCAGACAGACCACAGCTTAATCGAGTGTACCAAACAGCTGTTTTTCAAGCTTGCTCAGCATCTTCCTGCTCTTTGGCGAACTTCCAATATTTCAGGACAGCGTGCCTTGCTGATGATGCTCCCATCTAGAATGTTGTGAAGATGTTATGATGCGCTCATACATCATGGGTCCAGGACACCGTGTTGTCAATGGCCCATTTGTGGATGGCGTCAAAGTTCCGGCACGTGTGCAGCGTGCTGAAGTCGGGCCAGAAGTCTCCGTCCTCGTAGCCGTACTCTGGGTACTCGCGGAAGGTGAATATGCCAATGTCAGAGGTGCACATCAGGTTGATTCGGATGGCCTCGAGACAGTGATCTAGTAGGAAGCGATGTCAGTACTGGGTGTTCTCCTCGGGCGTGCGACACATTCACTCACCGACATGGCCCTTGAGCCCATCCTCCTCTTCCTGGATGTCACTGTAGATGTTGACGTAATATTCTTTGTATACATATTGCCTCAGTAGGTTGAGGCAGTGCAGTTGGTGGAACACTTCGACCGCAGCGCGGTAACCCTCCTTGCCTGTCTTCGGGTCCGTCACTTTGAGCGAGTTCCTGGGCAGTCCTAGCCTGTCCAGCTCGGCTTCTGATATCATTTGGTCGCCCACTGTAAAACAAGCTTAGCATGTAGCTTCAATTGGGGCCTGAAGGATGTCTCTACTCACTGTCGTTGGCGATGGAGTCCCATGCTTCATCGACCTTGGGACCATACCCAACAAATGGACCCTCCACCATAGGTGTGAGGTTGAATCTGACAGTGTCGTATTTCACGGTCGAGGCCACCGGTGCTGGTCTAAATTAGTACAGACTGCCAATATAAGAATATGAGGATGTTTGATCGGTGCCTACAATAAGACGAGAACTGTTGTGTGACCTGCAGGTCGGATGGCCTCGCCGTCCTGTTGCAGAAGGACAGCGTAAACAAAGTCATCGACAGGGTGAGCAGGATGGCGTGTCCTATCCAGGCCCAGTGCTTGGAGACGAATTCCGATGCTCGTGTCCTGGCATTTCTTCCGAATTTGTCGTCTCCTAACCTCCTGAGTGCTATCCTATCCTTCTCGTATATTGTGGACTCGGAGCTGCTTCGACTCTGTTCCTCATCTAGAGGGACAGCTTGGTAGTCCTTCGCCATTGGGGAGAGTAGAGGGTATTCACACGCAGAGTATGTTAGGAATCTGAATGATGAGGGCATGCCAGCTGCTCGGACAAGCAGATTAGAAGTGAATGAGGAGGGAAGAGATGGAGGAAACACCAGGCTTCCTAGAAGGCCGAACGTCAGGAGGGATTGTTGGGACTTGGCTACCGTCCAAAGATTCTTGAGGCGAAGATCATACGGCTAGACTTGCTTCAGATCGCTTCGTCCTGCCACGTCAATGAGGCCAAGCCTTCAAGAGTGTATGATCAACGTGAATGACGGGAAATCAATGATGGTTGTTTCTCAGTGAGAGAATGTTCGCTCGGTAAAAACGGCACCAGTGCAACGGTAATGGGAAACAAAAAGAAATGGGAGCGGCGTAGGCCATTACAAACCATTATGCCAGAAAGCAGGCACATAGGCCCCTTTGAGGTTGAGACGTCTGATGTTGGCGGCGACATGGGATGAGACAATGTTCAGGGCCAGGGTGTGTTTGAGAGGGGAGGAAGTGGACAGGACGAGCAGGTGGCCGCTCGGTCTCGAGTTCTCGAGTTAGCTCCTCGCTTGGTCGCGTGGCAGGCCCTTAGCGAGGGGAACTGGTGGGTTTGGGGGCCCCACAAAAGCCTTCATGACGGGCATTAAAGTTGGTGTGTGTGGGAGTGAGAGGCAGAGAGACAGTGATGGTTCCGGCATTTGGGCGGCTCTAAACCCAACTCTAACTCGGGTGAGATGCGTGCAATGCAGTCAAGTTGATTGTAAAATGCCCGAATGGAGCGGGCTGAGTGGCACCATGACCAAGAATGGTCTCGAGCCTATGCAGTCCCAGGGTTCGCAGCCAAGCCGCTGTCGTGGGAAGTTTGAGCATGGGTTCGACTCCAAAATGGGCGACCTGTTAGAAGCACTAGGCGTTTCACCTGGGCAGACTTGGCTCGGACCCTGCCAAAGACGTCAACCGCACCCCCTCCCCGTCCCCCCCTCGCCCTTCGATCTTCCGCTGGGGTTCGTCAGCCATGCCGCCTCTACTGTTACGCTGCTCTAAAGTACGGCTTGCCTTCCCCACAGTGACCACGGTACTGATTGGTGTCTCGGGATGAAAAGGCGCCAAAAGTTGCAGTTTCAGCCGCATCCCAACCTCGAACACTCGCAACGGCAGGTTGTGCCCAGGGCGGCTAAGACTTGATGGACATGATCCACTGAATGCCAGTGTGAATCATGTTCACCTTGGATCTGGCTTGGCCTTGCCAGGAAAATGATGGGCGCCCACCGCTGATCTGGGGTACTGGCGAAATCGCGCATCTCATTTGCGAGATGTGTGAGATCTGAACCTGACACAACATTAGCCGTACCACTCAGCGCCTCCATCCATCCCTGACGCTGCTCCTCGTGAGTTTGATGGAGCCGCAAAGCTTGGCTCCTGCAAGCTTCGAACCTTGTTGTCGACCACGGACTGCCCGACCACTCCCAGGCCGACCTGTTCGCTCGCTGGCTGGCTGGCTGGCTGGCTGGCCTGCACAACACGTACCCACACACGCATCCACATATTATGCTTAAGGGGTTCCTACAGCATCGACTTGGACACGGCCATGGACATGGGCCGGCCTGGCGCCCTCATCCCTGCCAGCCCGAGAATACAGCAAGTAGTGTTACGGTACATGGGCAGCGTCGTGAGTCTGCCGTCAGGCATCGCACTCGGTCCTTCTAACTCGCTTGTGGATCGTGGAAGAATATTCGACCTTGAAGCCGGCCTGCAGACTTCGTCCCATCCCCTTGGTCCCAGCATCTGGTCCACGATCCAGAGGCAGGGACCAGGCCCGGCCGAGACACCCCAGCCTCGCTCGCTTTCATCACCTTGCTAACCGCTTGTGGTGGCGATCGAGAGGCGCCCTGGATGAGACCTCCCGCACGCGTTGCTCCACTGCCGTCATTGCCGTGTGCCTGGGAGTCAGTAGCCATCATGAGACGTGACTCTCAGACACCTGGCTTGCGCAGATCAGGTTTGACATTGTCGCTTTCGTCCCAACTCCTGATGATTTCGTCCAGGGACGAGGTCTAGGGCTGTTGGTCTCGTTCATCTTCGTCTTGTCCATCGGCTAAACGGCCAGCCTCACTCACTAGGGCACCAGTCCCTACGGAGTTGAGTTCAGGAGTTCCCAACGGGGTAGACCAAGTGGCCACCTTCGTATATAATACCTCAAAACCTGCTCACTCCCCAAACCTGCTCACGCCACTCTTCCAATTCTGCAGTTGAGCTCATTTCCTTCTTGGCATCGTCTCATTCCTTCTCCTTACACCAACTCTAAGTCACTCTTTGACCCGCTGCCGGCCAGCTTTGATAGTACGATTTCTCAGGCAGGAACATACGACGCCATAATGCACGCCCCATCAGTCATCAGCCTCCTGGTCTCTGGCCTCGCCGCGTCCTCGGTCGCCGGCTTCGAGCTCAACGCCCCAGGAGTTTCCCTGTCTCGCCGCAGCGTCGCCCTCGTCGCTGCTGCTGTTGGGCCCGCTCTTGCGCTCCCCGCTGACATCTCCATCGAGGCCCGTCACCGTAAGTGCTTCAACCCACAATTCTGTGGAGCAGCCGTATACTGACAAGTTTCTAGACCAGGGTAAGGGCAAGAAGAAGAACAAGGCGGCGGCTGCTGCTGCCAAGCGCCAGGAGGATGAGGACGAGGATGAGGATGAGCTCGAGGAGCGCAGCCTTGAGGCCCGTCACCACCAGGGCAAGGGCAAGAAGAAGAACAAGGCCGCTGCTGCTGCCGCTGCCAAGCGCCAGGAGGATGACGAGGATGAGGAGGACGACCTAGAGGAGCGCAGCCTCGAGGCCCGTCACCACCAGGGCAAGGGCAAGAAGAAGAACAAGGCCGCCGCCGCTGCCCGTGACGTCGAGGAGCTCGAGTCTCGCGAGCCCCACCACCAGGGCAAGGGCAAGAAGAAGAACAAGGCCGCCGCTGCCGCTCGCGATGTTGAGGAGCAGCTCGAGACCCGCGAGCCCCACCACCAGGGCAAGGGCAAGAAGAAGAACAAGGCTGCTGCTGCTGCCGCCCGCGACGTCGAGGAGACCGAGCAGCTCGAGACCCGTGAGCCCCACCACCAGGGCAAGGGCAAGAAGAAGAACAAGGCCGCTGCTGCTGCCCGTGACGTCGAGGAGACCGAGCAACTTGAGACTCGCGAGCCCCACCACCAGGGTAAGGGCAAGAAGAAGAACAAGGCTGCCGCCGCCGCCGCTCGTGACGTCGAGACCACTGAGCAGCTCGAGACCCGTGAGCCTCACCACCAGGGCAAGGGCAAGAAGAAGAACAAGGCTGCTGCCGCCGCCCGTGATGTTGAGGAGCAGCTCGAGACCCGCGAGCCTCACCACCAGGGCAAGGGCAAGAAGAAGAACAAGGCCGCTGCCGCTGCCGCCGCCGCTAACTAAATCCTTCACGCCTGACTTCTTTTACTACCTTGGGTCGCTTGGAACACCGGGAGCGATACAAGAAGAGGCCACAATCTGACAATACGGCGGCTTCTCATTCTTGGATGGGTCGTTCCAATGCCACTTTCTATTACACTACGTTCGAAATAGTTCTGCTCGACGATACTGTGTGCTGTTAATGGATGTGTTTTGAAGCACATGGTCGTCCGTGAGCTGTGCTACGAATTGCGGATACTAGACCCGAGAAACTACAAATGTAACGAATATTATTGACCGAATCTGTGCTTCCCTTTCCATCGTGAGATCCAATGGTGCAATTGGCATATTAGCACGCAATTTCGTAAGGAAGATTCGCCTTCGAAGTCCAAACTATCACCAGACGTCGTCGTGTAAGTCAAGCCCCACAAACAGGGATCCTCTCCTAAACAAATTTTAATCGCTGCCGCTCATCACACGCAGACGGCTCTCGGCATGTTCTGGAAAATGAGCTTAATGGTCACGGCAACCAGCATGTCTTGCACAAGCCTCTCTTGCCGCTCATCAATGCTGGGCAGTACCAGGCTCTGTAACCCCCCTTTACGCAGAGAGGGATCCCCGGATTGACCTCAGGCCCCCCTCGGGGTCTGCCGAAACACGCTCAATGCGACGGGGATGTCGTACCGGGCCCCAAATTCAGACCCGACAGGCCCGGCTAAACTCCGAGACGGTTATACTGGCGAGGTGCATTGATGTTGCCATTTTGCTTATGTGAAGTAATGCGCTGTCCGAGCCGGAGTACCGCCAGGCTGTCGTGTCGGCATGGACGCGAGAGCAGCCGTGACGGCTGTCTGCTACGCAAGCACACTTTGCATCAGCACGAACAAGCTTCTTCTGGCAGATACGCGTTACACCACCAATGTCGCCACGCACCACCCTCGACCAGCCCGGTCCGATGATCCAGTCCACCCGCCACGCACCACCTCGAGGAACTAAACTTCGCCCTGGGGCCGGACGAGCACTCAAGGCTGACCTCAGCCCTGCCAGGCGCTCAGACGTAGACGAGACTCCTTGGGGACAAGCGCAGCGACCACAATAATCACCACCACCACCCCCGACAGCCCTGCTGGTGAGGTCTTGTCCTCCCATCTTCTCTAACGGGTTCATGACACGGACGCGGCCCCTCAGAAACGCTGCCGAGCCACGGTCGGTGGTGCACGTCGAGGCACGACCGGAATTCCGCTCCTGCTCGGGATTGGGGAGCATATGGGCAGGTAGGGCTGAGGTCGCTTGACCATCTCCTCTAGGTGCAGCGTTTCGTCCGATTTTCGAAGGGCGACGTATTGGTAGGGTTTGGACCGTCCAGAGAGGACCGCAGTGTTAATGGGCTTGCTACCGTGAATATCAGATGGAAATTGGAGAGGCGCGATTGGTGAGGGTGGTCGCCTCGGAGCGGAGAGCCCTCTTAGACTGCGTCATGCTTCCACACGAAACAATTTCTACCCGCGGGACAATTATCCGTGCACAGCGCTTCTGGTGTTTGTCTGAACGTCTTCCCTATAGTTTCCTCTCCCAGGCTACCTTCTATTGAATCACCACAAATCAGATACTGGGTGCTGCCATTGAGGATCCTCCTCCGGCGGGAAACCACGGCGATCACCCGTCCCGTGGGCTAGCATACTGCGCCAAGGTGATCCTCCAAGATTGACTCGCTTCTTATGCCCAAAGATAAATCTGTACTGCCATGTGACTACCAAGTCTCACCGCAATTGAGTACGTCGGGATGAGGCTGAAGTTCTTGACTCGAGTGCGGCAGCCAAGTCAAAGCCGCCCCCGGAGCCGGAGGGATGCGATTAAGGTTCCGGGAGCCCATCATGCTCAAATCCGCCTTCAAAGGCCATCACTGGTCATCAATAACGAACCTGACCGAGTCAATAAGTCCCAATTATTGACGGGATCAACTCTGGCCTCGGAATCGCATCGGCTCGGGCCTCGGAACTGCCTCAATGTCAGCCGTAGCCCTGGGTGAGCTTCCGGGGGGGTCGAAATTCGCCAGGTTCTGCCCGGAAGCATCACAGAGAGTGGTGCACAGCCAACGTTGCAATCTTCTTCGGCGTGACCTTTCTTGTTACCGACCACCAGATCGAGACGGCACCAGCCGCCCTTGAACATATAACAGTGGTCCAGCTAGTGGCCGGTCTTTCTCTGCCGGCCGTTCTCCCGGTCCGATACGTAGTCCGACGGCCACAATCTTGTGAGTCGCAGGAATCTTTATGCCGTAATCTACAATGACATCGCCTGCCGTCATTCTCCAAAGGACAGACTACAGTCGTTCTTCTTCGTCCCCACGGACGTTGAAGGTGGCGATGATGTGCAGCGCAAGCCTCGCATCAAGCACCACTCCGCTCTAGCACTCCAGGCAGAGATCAGATACTCATGGGCGGAGGATGAGCATGTCAACGGACCTCTCCTTCGCAAAAGATGTCCGAGTAGGTCCATATTTGTGGGCCCCCGGGAGCCCTGACTTGCATGCTCAAGGACGGGAGATACTGACCCTCGCCGCGTAAGCAAGATCCAAACGACGCATAGCTTTGTATGACAGACAAGCCTGGTAATTACGGGCGATTATTGCCAGCCGTGGATAATCTGGATACAATACGACGACGTCTGTGACGGTGAGGCCGTCGGCAGGCCGGGTGGGACGGCAGCTCTGGGATCCGGCGCATATACGCACGCAACTTCAGTAGCTTTGCGCGAACCCGTGAGTTCTGCTGATGCATGTACTTTGGGTGTATGCATGCATGTTACGTGGCGGATGGGACGAAGTTGTCTGGGTGGGATTGGTCTTCTTGAGGAGCTCGGAGTCCCGAGCTGTCCGCATCGACTTCCAGAAGGTTTGCCTAGTAGTCTACTGCGGATCTGGAGCAACCTGGGGAGCATTTGCCAGGCCCGGTAGCTTGGGGCAGGGTAGCATCAACGAGGAGGAGCATTGGCGAATGGGGTCGGCAGGATTTATCTGATTGGGAAAGGGAGTGTGGCGATCATTTCAGGAACAGACCAGAGCTGTCGAAGCTGTCGAAGCTGCCACTCAGAACCTTCTTCAAGCTAGGGCCGGGCCCAGCAGGCCGGAGAGGGAGCGACTGGAGATTGGCGCGCTGGCAATTGGCAGCGAACAGCGAGAGGATCTAGTGTAGAATGAGACCACTTTCTAGCATCGCTCCCGCCAGCTTCCGAACGGCGCCACAGCAGGCCAGGGACGAATGAAAAGCCAGCGAGGAGGGCAGATACTCCACCCGTCGCGCAACTCGCTGGCGTAGTTGCACGACTGACAGCAGACGGTCATGTCAGACGCATGTCTTTGCCCGATCCGGGCCCAGTTCGCGTGGTTTAAGCGGTCGACGGTGGGAGCCATCCATCTAACATCGTACTATGATTGCCAGGGGTGCGCGAGCTGCGGGTGGGGACCTCTGTGCTGGTTTGCTGGTTTGCTGTTTTGCTGGGCGACCGCGACTCGAATCGAATCGGAATCTGGGTTGACGCAGGCAGGGTAGCTCACTAAACTCTAAATAAATATCAGAACAGACGGCCCTCGCATACTGCATTCCTCTCAGATCACAAGATCCTGTGTTTGCCACCGACTTGTGTGAGACCTGAGACCCTCCCTGCCTGCAAATTTCCTTGCTTCGGCTCTTCGCTTGGGAGGTACGACAAACCGGGTGGTGTTGCTTTCCGCGGTCGTGCATCGTCGACCACGACAAGGTTAACCCCTTGTTTGTTTCCCATTTTCCTGATGAGCGGCAGCTTGTCCTCGACTGGATCGACAGCTTACAGAAAATCCAAAGGGAATCTCGTCGGCCCGGAATTTGTGAATCCAGGAATTCTGCCGCGCGAAAATTGCAATTGCAATTCCCATCCCATCCCATCCCCGGAACGAAAGCTGTTTCTGGGCCCATAGTCACCTGGGCTCGTGTTGGCAGTTTTTGTACTTGACGGTACACAACAGCGTAGAAGAAGGCGGAAGCACCCCTTGGGACACTCAGTTACTTCTTTCCATTCAATCTGCCTCATACGCCTCGTCTCGTTGACGTCGGCAAGGTGCCCCGCGACACACTCACCTTCCCGCAACCCAGTACGCCCTTCGCAGAGGGCAAAAGGAGCTGTCATCCACAAGAAGCGACACTACGACCACTCATCACAATGGATATCGTTCTCGAAGTCGCAGACACCCTTTTTGGGGACTACTTATACGCGAGATTCCACCCAATCCAGCCTGCACCATATGACTTCCCGCACCCTCCATCCAACGACACCGTCAACGACCGGGCGTTCTCAGCATGGACTTACAAGCCAGCAACACACTATTTCTCCCTTGAGCCGTCACAATATGCCTACATGAGCCAATGGCCGCGTGATAACATCTATCGTCAGGCCTTGTCTCTGTTCCTCATTGTCTGGTGAGCACCCTCCCAAATCAACTTATATCTGGAGAGCCTGCAGGTTAACACGTAATTTACAGGTTGTTCGGCCTGGTCGTATACTTTATATTCGCCACGCTATCATATGTCTTCGTTTTCGACAAGAAGACCAAGGAGCACCCAAAGTACCTAAAGAACCAGATCGCCCTTGAGATCAAGACGACCATGACCTCGATGCCCTTCATGTCCATCTGCACCGTACCCTTCATGCTGGCCGAGGTGCGCGGCCACAGCAAGCTCTACGACGCGATGGCCGAGGCACCTTTCCCCGCCTACAGCTGGGTGCAGTTCCCCTTCTTCGTCATGTTCACCGACTTCTGCATCTACTGGATCCACCGCTGGCTGCACCACCCGCTCATCTACAAGAACCTGCACAAGCCGCACCACAAGTGGATCATGCCGACGCCCTTCGCCTCGCACGCCTTCCACCCGCTCGACGGCTTCGCCCAGTCCTTCCCCTACCACGTCTTCCCCTTCTTCTTCCCGCTGCAGAAGGTCTCGTACGTCTTCCTCTTCGTCTTCGTCAACTTCTGGACCATCATCATCCACGACGGCGAGTTCGTCTCCGACAACCCCGTCGTCAACGGCGCCGCCTGCCACAGCATCCACCACCTCGCCTTCAACTACAACTACGGCCAGTACACCACCCTGTGGGACCGCATGGGCGGCTCCTACCGCAAGCCAGACCCTAGTATGTTCGACAAGCAGGAGAACATGTCCCAAGCCCAGTGGGAGAAGCAGAGCAGGGAGATGGAGAAGATGGTCAAGCAGGTCGAGGGCGTTGATGATAGGTCGTACCTGCCCGAGGCCAAGAAGACCAAATAAGGCACACCAGGGAAAGTGCTTCCAGAGGCATGGGCCTCCTGTAACGAAACCCTGTCGGTCCACGGACTGACAGACATGATCATTCTCGCATCCCCTCTGGATTAAAATAATGGTGTGAAAAGAATGGAGACGAGATTCTTGTATATATTTCTGGCTCCCGCCCAAATTATAGGGCTACATGTCATAGGAAGGGATGGCTGCTATGGCTAGGAGGTCTTCAATGACTATGCCACCGCTATCACAGACCAGTCCGATACCTCTACCTCATTTTTGGAGGAGGAATCGGGAACATACCTATTTTAATAATATGAAAATGATACGAACAACATGTCCAATACATTCTGACTCTCCATGGGTTTGAAGTAATCCGACGTCTTGGATTGGCCATGAAAAAAGCTGCTTAAAACTGTGAGAATGCAACTGCGGAGGGCATACGCAAAGTTGAAGCAACCTTATCACACGAGCGTCCCGACGGTTTTTCTGGATGTTTCCTCGTGCAGGTGGGCTTTTGGCTAGGATCCACGATGACAAGTCAATGTATGCCTGTCCCAGCATACTTGGTTCTCTGCTCCTGGTACAATTCTTGAGTCCTATGAGCAAAGGGTTCTACTGCCCTTACACCATCTACTTTTCAGCCCACACGTACCCAGCATGCGAAGAGGGTTCAGATGTTCGAAAATGTCAAACCTGACGCAAGTCTCCACGCTGCTTGATGACAGACTGATACGCAGACAGCCTGGCCTATCTCATTGATACCCCCATGCAAGCTCCAGATCCTCCAACAGCTTCAAACGCAGCCCTGTGACCATCTAGAAGGGGCGAGGACGTTCACAAAAGTAATCGTGCAAGACAACGCGAGAGATGCCTTTATTGACGCCTGGTAAAGAGAAATACATAGACGATATCACTGGCTCCAAAAAAGAGCAAAAGCATCAGTAGCTGCAGCAGGTCTTGATCCTGCGACCTCCAGTTGATCAGACTGGCGCCTGGGAAGATTCATTAGTATCCTGCCTGTTGTTTATTGCGATTAGGTTGACTCACTCTCCACTGAGCTATACAGCTGACTTGGTGTATGTTTTGGTTGATTTGGGGTGCTTTTGTGGCTGTGTTGTCTGAATTGGTTCGGCTGTCATATGTGCCTTGAGTCGCAGTAGCGGATGGGCATGACATGAACATGCGAGAATGCCTGCATAAGATACCGACTACACGCCTCGATCATAACCTGCTCTATGTCTCCCCTCGTCCAGACGAACTCACGTAGCGAGTCCTCCACTTCTCCGGCAACCGCGTGCCCATTTGCAACTCCCACAACTTCTGATCGAACCCCCCGGCCATGAGAGCCTCGTCGTCGCCGGCGTACTTGAACGTCATGCCATCCCCGTGTGCTGGTTCTCGGCCGTCCGCGAATTGCATCTGGCATGGAGCCACCTCGTAGGCACTGGGCTCGTAACGCGCGAGCTTGCGCTCGTCCTCGGGCGACTGGGCGACGTAGGCGTGGCCCGTCACTTCCTGGCCGGGCTTTCCGTCCACTAGCATGCGGTACTGGCCCCAGTCTGTGAGTGCGTAGCCGGTGATCTTTGCTGGCCGCAGAACGGGCTCTTCCTGGAGGTCGAGGATGTGCTTGAGAATATCGGGTTGGGTGAGGGTGCCATAGAAGAAGTAGTATTTTGGTTTGTAAGGCTCTTCCACCAGTGCCTTTCCTATGCACCAACTGGGATTGCCATCTGCTGGCATCGGTGTAAGGCTATGATGATATGCAGGAGTTTCAACCGCTTGTTTACTCTTGGCTGTGATGGTGTGAGGAGCAGGAGGAAGCGGGGGCGCTGAGGGCGGTGATTTGTGCTCACCGGCGTCCATCTTGGCGATTGATTATTGGTTGGGACAAGCTAAGGATGTGGTCATGCCTTGTGCTGAGAGTTGGTAGATGATATGAAATTCAAGGTCGAGTGACAGATTGCAACCGGGGGGGGGGATCGCTGTGTTGGTCTTCGCTCGTGGCTTGAGACGTTGTAGCCTGAGTCCCACCCACAGCTCCTCGCCTAGATAGATTCCGGTTGGCTGGCGCAGTTTAGAGCCTCTCTCTTTCGATTTTGGGGCTATGAAAGGAAAATGCTGCTCTTTAAAGAACCAGTTGCAAAGTGCAGAACAGTTCCAGAGAATCATTCACCGACAACTCACATATAACACGCCTTGGCACAATCGTGAGGCCACGAGAAAAGATGCCAAAAGGATTTGAGCATCTTAGTAGGTAAAATTGAGAGACGAAAGACAACTGCAATGATTGCTCGAACGTCAACCAAGAATCTTGCAACAGAAGAAAAGTTAAATATAGGAAATCCGGCGTCTGCCTCGCACAATGTGCATTACCATCTCCCTATCCGGGAATCAAGGGCTGAAAATGAATTTGCCAAACCAAATCAGGCCGCCCATACGAGTCGAACCATACGGTATACCAATCCGTCAAACGCCGTCGCAAAGCTGCCGGTCAAAAAGAAGATACCAAAGTAGAGGGCTTGAGCAGTGATCATTGCTTCCCGATCCTCCCACGGCCGAATCCATTCATCCTTTCCACACGAATACCCATCCCTCAAGAAAAGCTCACGAACTTGGGATCCTTGGGTCGCCCGTCCGCCCCAATACCATTATCGCGGAAGCGGTTCTCCATGTAGACCTTCCTGGCCTGGTCGAACTTCATCCTGCGCTTCTTCATGATCTTGAGTATCTCCTGCTTCGCCGCGTCGTCCAGACCCGCACGGCCGTCACCATCCGCCACGTTTCCAGAGAGATCAAATGTTGTCGAAGATAGACCGGCCTCGATGTCGCCGGCAAATGAGCCGGGCAACCGGCTGTAGAGGTAGTTGCTACCGGGGAGGCGGATTTCGGAGACGAGGTGTGACCACCGGTCCCGTGTGAGGTACAAGGCGGTTACGGAGACGAGGAAGAGAAACACGGTAGAATATAGAACGTATGCCATGGTCGCGGAGGATGAGTATGTGATGGATCTGGGGTCGGAGATCGCTGGGTTGGCTTCGAATTATGCGGAACGTTTAGTTAGGCTTCGAGTGACGTCTCGGGTCGGTCGGGTGACTGAAGCGCTGATGAAAAGGGCGAATTGTTGGTTGATTGAAATGAAAAACACAAAGGAGAAGTATTGTTTGATTTCTGTGAATTAGAGACGCTATGCCTCGGATTTCATTTCCATGTCCGGAGAGCGAAGCCTCCAAAGGTGCATGATGAAGACGCGAAGGCGCAGGGACGAAGGAAGAGTCGGTTGGTTACAGAGTCTCAGTCGCAAAGTTCCAGCGGCCCGAGGCTGACGCAACCAACCAACCTATCGCGTATCACACGCGGCCGCTAAATTGGACATTTGGCAACCCCCTCTCTGCTTTGCAGGGGGGAGGGTGCCAAGGGGGGGGTGGTTCCTCCAGAAGTTGGCATTCATCCAAACCCTCTGGTCCATTATGTAAGCGGCTCCCACAGAAAGAATCTCCTAAGCAAAATATCACCGACACCACCACGCTGTAGCGACGACAACGAGATCAGCCAACCGCCCTTTGACGCCTACTTCCTTTACGAGCTCACCAACTCTCACCACAGAACCGTCAAGATGTCTCTTCCTAACGTCTCCGCCGATCTCGTCTGGGAGATCACCCGTACGTGTCACCGAGCCAGCCAGTTTGGGCAGAAAGAAAATGCACAAGCAGAGACACCACTCAGAGCGCGGCGCCTAACATTGTGTCATAGGCAACAACAACTCCTACCTGGTCAAGCGCAACACAGGAGGTGGTGTTCAGTTCTCCCGCGACCCTCTCAACCTGTTGAACAAGAACAGCCGCAAGGTACGAATGACCTGATGGGAGATCTCGCTGGCCCAGGGCATAGGGCAACCGCGGGCAATTGGCCACTCACCGGACGATGGAGGCTAATTAATTGGTCCACAGCACGCCGGCTACGTCAACGAGAAGGCCGTCGGTATCTCTGCTGAGGGTGACAAGGGCGTCCACGTCGTCTCCAAGACCAAGACTTCCAGCCAGCCCGCAAAGAACGCCCACAAGCGCACCTTCGGCTCGCACAACCGCAAGTACGTCTACAACATCTACGAACCTTGACGGTCGTCTCTCAAGTCTAGCGCCGGGCAGTCCACAGCTAACGAGATCTCTCCCCACACAGGACCTTCAAGAACATTGCTTCTTCCACCGCCAAGTCCGGCTACCGCCCCGATCTCCGTGAAGCCGCCATTGCCCGTGCCTCTGCCATCCGCCGATCCCAGCGACCTGTCAAGCCCGAGCCCGAGAGGAAGCTGCGTGGCAACGCCGCCAAGAAGGCTGCTCAGGAGTAAATTCCACCGAGTAGTATTGGGGAAGACATGCTGGACTGTTGACGGCCAACGAGCCTGAACAACCTTTAGACGTGGCCATGGCATCGCGTCTGAATTGAGGACTACTTGGGTCTCGAAAGAGCCAACGTGGTATGGTCTGGCGGGATATGCGGCATATTGGTATCATTACAAGGAGTCAACGGTGAATGGTCAATGCGAATGATTGAAATCCACACGGTCTGGTCTCCTGGATTGATGCAGTCTGGCAGGCTGCAAGGCTGGAGTGGCAGGAGTATTGCTTCTCAGGCAAAGGGCCCAGGGCTCCGTATCAAAATAAAGTGACAAGACAAAAGCCCGACCAAGCGGTACTCTGTTCATTGGCCTAAGCAATGTGCTTGTTGTTCCGAAGAGCCTCCGAGGCTCGTGCTTCACAAGCCTGCGTGTTCCAGCTGTCAGCGTGAGCGAGCCGACCCACAGGGAACCACAGGGAAATGCCGCACGTGGCTGTCCACTAACATGCCTCGTGCTCTGACATCCCGCGCAATTGACGCCATTTCAATCAAAATGGGCAACTTGAACATAGATGGCAATTATCGGAGATCAGAGATACCGAACATGCCCGAAGTTCAACACAGTAGCCGAGCCTGAGCCTCGGGACAGCTCCCGCTAGGTAATGGAACCTTGGAACCTTATCGTTTTCTAGGCTTGGTTGTGACTGTAGCTTCAACACATGTGGACTGCTTGCCTTGTTCACATGGCTGGGATGTATCAGAGAGTCATGCAAAGCTCCAGTTCGAAGCTGGACCCTATCGCGTTTGAGCCCAAAATATCGTGAAGATAGGTATCAGATAACAGCCGCCAATATTGCGGGTTTTTCTTCTCTCGGTGCCCGGAGAGACTTAAATATGGAGAGCGAGCTCTGTTGAAACCTTGCCCAGCTGGTCCTGTGCATCCGTTTCCCAGGTTGAGACTCGACCGTGCAAGGCCGTGTCAGCGAAACGGGGACTGTTCTTTCCAATCTTAGCAGCTGCAGCCCTTGCATACCCCGCCATCTACCCCAAAGCGCCCCCGAATCTGGAGCTCTACCCCCTGACACGACCTCCTTCGCCGAGCCTGCCTGCACCGGGAAGAGCCAAGGTGTAACAGGCACGGGAACTGCCATCATAACCTCAACAACCCCTCTTCATCACCGCCCCTCAACATTCTTCCCTCTCCTGTGATACCTTGAGCAACTCTTCACTTCCCTTTCCGACGAACACTCATCAAGAAAACGTTGCAAGTCAACACCAACAATCATAAGCCTTGTTACTGGCCAACGCCTCTATCTACGATACCCCACCACAGCTCTTTTCGCCGTGCAATCGGACCCCTCCCCCACCACCTCACAAGCTCAACTTAGGTCAAGATGGTCAAGGCCGGTATGTCAACATAGGATCACAAATAACGCAACGCTGTAGACTGTGTAGGTTGACATGTATCAACAGTTGTCGCTGGTGCCTCTGGCGGTATTGGACAGGTCAGTAGACGGCCATAAAGAAGAATCTGAACTCTGACTGGAGAGCTCCTGCTGACCGCCACCTATTGCTAGCCTCTGTCCTTGCTCCTGAAGCTCTCCCCTCTCGTGGATGAGCTTGCCCTATACGATGTTGTCAACACTCCCGGCGTTGCCGCTGACCTCTCTCACATCTCCTCCAACGCCGTACGTTCGCCTCCCAACGAAAGCCCACACACACCCCGCTCCAAAACACACATCCACGCACATAGTGCAAAATATCTTACTGAGTCGTTGTGTAACAGAAAGTTGCTGGCTTCGTGCCCGCTGGTGGCCCCCGGGACCCCGACACTAGCCAGGCCAAGGCTGCCCTGAAGGATGCCGACATCATTGTCATCCCCGCTGGCATTCCTCGTACGTTCTGCAAACATAAATTCCGTGATGTGATGTCGAGGCCAGAGTAGCTTACAGCCAGCAACAGGCAAGCCTGGTATGAGCCGTGACGACCTTTTCAACATCAACGCTGGCATCGTCAAGGGTCTCATTGAGATCGCCGCGGAGGTCGCCCCCAAGGCTTTCATCCTCGTTATTTCCAACCCAGTCAACTCCACCGTGCCAATCTCTGCCGAGGTCCTGAAGGCCAAGGGTGTCTTCAACCCTCAACGCCTGTTCGGTGTCACCACCCTCGACATTGTGCGCGCCGAGACATTCGTCGCCGAGATTGCTGGCAAATCCAACCCTCAGGAGCTCACTGTTCCTGTCGTTGGCGGTCACTCTGGCGAGACTATCCTGCCCCTCTTCAGCCAGGTCACTCCCAGCGTCACTATCCCTGATGACAAGTACGACGCCCTCGTCAACCGCGTCCAATTCGGTGGTGATGAGGTCGTCAAGGCCAAGGACGGTGCCGGTTCGGCCACCCTGTCCATGGCATACGCTGGCTACCGGTAGGTTGAAATTTCGCGTGGTCGATGGAGTCTGAGCTGACAAGAACACAGATTCGCCGAGAAGCTGCTCAAGGCCGTGAAGGGTGCCAAGGGTCTCGTTGAGCCATCTTACGTCTACCTTCCAGGCGTCCCTGGCGGCGAGGAGATTGCCAAGCAGACTGGCACCGATTTCTTCTCCGTGCCCATTGAACTTGGCGTGCGTACTTCCGAACCCTTCTTGCTGACAATCCTGGCTGACCAAACCTAGCCCAACGGAGCTGAGAAGGCCATCAACCCCCTGGGTAACATCACGGAGAAGGAGAAGCAACTCCTGGCCAAGGCCATCGAGGGTCTCAAGGGCAACATCGACAAGGGCGTCGCTTTCGCCAACGCTTCGCCTCAAAAGTGATTTCCCCTTTCACCTCTATTTCTCCGCCGTCTTTTTTGGGCCTTCTTCATCTTTTCAGCTTTTGACAACGCAAACATAACACCACGGCCAGCCCTCGCGACTAGGCAGAGTGAATCTTGCAATGGATTTGGCGAATTGAATCAGTCAAGAGTTAGTTGCTGATCTGTTGTCCCTTCTCTTAGGTTGTGAGTGTGTTGTCACATTGGTCGGAAAGATGCTTTTGGGTAGTCGTTTTTTATGACGACTTAACGTGTGGAGGTCGGGTGAACGAGACCAGCGGCTCTTTTGCGCTGACAAGGACCATGGAGCCAAACCGTTCGGGTCTTCTCCATGTGAATGAAAAGGGGTATAGACGGACCCCAATCAGAAATAAATGCCGTCAAACACACCAAGTCTTCCTTCACCCAGCGTAAATGCATGACCGCTATGATTCGTGTCGCTTTTGCTTCTGATGAGTGAGAGCATGGTGAAGGTGAACGCAAAACACAAGACCCAACTCGGAAAGACTGTTCATTTCGTTGGCACAGTCTTGATCTGAAACACCGCACCAGGCAACTCGTTAGTCTCGGCCTGTACTGTCGCGTTGACGCCCATTGCCGCCAATGCACCTCTAACGACGCCACAGGGAAACCATAGGAACTGTTACCTCAGTGTTAGCGGTCTATTTTTTAAGGGAAATTGAGGCGTGGGTAGGGTAGGCATCTAGAAACATACCGGCTCCGCTCGTTGAACCGCCCCTCCTCCAGTCTCCGTACTCATTCTCGAGAACGGCCGGAAGGCATTGTCTGTCAGAACGTAAACTCCCTAGACATCTGATCGTCAGCAGGCCTGCGACCAAATATGCCCAGGAGAGGAGCCACCAACGTACCCGGTGGTTCGTCTTCAGGTTGTCGATCTGCTTCCGGAAGACCAGCATCCACAGGTCCTTGCAGAGGAACTTGATCACGTCGAGGGTATCGTTGAAGCGCGGGCGGTCCCTCGAGAAGCTGCAAGCCAGAAGGAAAAGCACGGGACGGTCAGCTCATGTTCCCACTTTTCCCGCGGATATTCTCGGGACGTGTGTTGAGGGAGGGGGTTTATGGGGGGGAAAGGAGAGGATAGGAACGGAACAGAACACAGAAGAAAGTTTCCCGGACATACCGCTCGACGAGGCCCTGTCCCACCCTGTAGCCCAGGGTCTCGAGCCGGTAGAACACCGCGTCCCTCTCTTCCTCCTCGTCCATGACGGCGCGCGGGCCTCCTCCGCCTCCTGCCGCCGTGCCCGCCGTCGACGACACGTCCTTGTCTGCTGCTGCTGCTGCTGCTGATGACGCTGCGGGAGGTATGCTTGAGGTCGCCGCCGCTGATGCCTCCAGCTCGTTGGTCACCCGGTAGGCCATGGGGACCAGCTCGATCAGGAGGAAGTCCAGGCACGAGGCACTGACGAAAGTGGCGGTCGGGTCGCTCGCATTGTAGGGCGGCATCACGGCTTCGAACGACATTTTGCCTGGTTGTGTAGCCTGTAATGGTGATGTGGTTTGCTGTCTTCTGTTCGTGGCCGCGGGTGTTATTGGATCAGGCTTCCTGATGGTCTGGGCTGGGGGCCGCTCTCGTCTGGTTCGGCGAGGGCTTCGAGGTACTGTCGGGGTGGACGGGTATTGGGTTGGCCTGTGAAGTCTAACGAGTCTAATTGAGAGAGAAGAGACGTTGTTGCGCGTTTCCTGACGGGGAAGCTGATTCTGGGCCGAGCGAGCGAAGGTGATTGCCCTGAAGAAGCTACGTCGTATGCCTCCAGTACACACACACACACACACATGCACCTGTCGGAGCCGCTGCGACCAGACCCCCTGCTCCAGCGAGCTAGCTTATCTTATCGCCCATGGACCTTCCGGTGACTAGGTGATCCCTGAACCTGAGGGGTCTCCACAACTTCAACTCCATCCGACACTATCACGGAAATGGGGAGTTGGCCGGCAACAAGTAGGAATTCTGGCATAGGGTCGGGTTCTTGATCATAGTAGAGTCTTTTCCCAGCATCTCACAGGTGACTCCAAGATAGCCGCTTTTATCGTTCCCACTTATCCAATCCTGATTCCTTTCTGGCCGGAGAGCATTGCCCACCAAGACATTGTCTAATCTATTTCCTTGTCCTGTATGCACGTGTATATGTGATATATATGCTTTGTTTCTGCTCAAATGACTTATATCATATGGTCATAGACTCTGAGACAACACGAATCCCAGATGGATTATAAAGCCCTACCTAAAATCGAGGTGAGAACTACATTACGGTTGAGGGACACAGTGTGCCCTCACGGAAGCCTGCAATACATCTGGGAGTCCAGAATGCGCGTTGCCCGCTTCTCCCAATTCTTCTCGTATATTACTGGCTGACAATGGAATTGTACTCATCCAGCTCCACGCTCACTTGAGCGGGAGTATTAGCAGGCAGTGTCTCCATGAGGTCTGGCTCATGAAGAAGGAGGCCGGCGAGACTGATCTCGCAGATCCTCTCATCGAGATGCCTGACGGCAAGCACGATTACAACCTCAAAACGTATGCGAATAGTAGGCAGACTGCCCACAGCATGCCCACCCTCATATTTCCATCTCAGCCTCAGGACTCCCAGCTAACACGAGTAATCAGCTTCTTCCCCCTGTTCTCTTCATACATCTACCACCTCGTCAACGACCTCGTTGCGGTGCGGCACACCACCCTCTCAGTACTCCACGACTTCGCCGCAGACGGCGTCGCCTACCTCGAGCTGCGAACCACCCCGCGCGCCCTGCCCAAGTCAGACCTCTCAAAGGCGGACTACGTCGCGGCCATCCTGGCCGTCATCCGCGAGCACGAGGCGCAGCCGGGCAACACGCTGCACACCAGGCTGATCCTGTCGGTGGACCGGCGCAACACGCCCGCGGAGGCGGCCGAGGTCGTCGAGCTGGCGCGGCGGTTCCGGGGCGGCGGCGGCGTCGTCGGCGTCGACCTGTGCGGCGACCCGCTGCGGGGCGGCGTCGCGGCCCTGCAGCCCGCGTTCGAGGCGGCGCGCCGGGTCCCCGGCCTGGGCGTCACGCTGCACTTTGCCGAGGCGGAGGCGAGCGGGTCTGATGAGGAGCTGCTTATGATGCTGCGGGAGTGGAGGCCGCAGCGGATTGGGCATGTCATTCACCTTAGTGACCGTGTCAAGAGGGAGGTTGCCACGTACCCCGGTGGGCTGGGGCTCGAGCTGTGTCTGAGCTGTAATGTCCATGCTGGGATGATCAGTGGTGGGTTTGAGGCGCATCATTTTGGGGAGTGGTGTAAGTGCCGAGTTCCATACACGGGACCCAGAACCTGAGTATCTGGCATGTGGACGAGGCTGACGGCAGACTGTCAACAGGGAAGGTCGATGAATGCACAGTAGTGCTATGTGTGAGTGACCTTGACTTACTTCCAATTTGTTTTGTGGAAGAATCACCGCTGACAAGGAGACAAATAGACCGACGACGTAGGAGTCTTCGGCAGCCCCCTATCGAACGAGTACAGGCTGGTGGCTGAGCACTTTGGCCTGTCGGAGCCCCAGATACGTGCACTGGCAAGGAAGGGTATCGAGGTCATCTTCGGCGGGCCCGAGGAGAAGCAGAGGCTGAGGCAGATCATGGCTTCGGCGTCATAAAGTTCAGCCAATCCACTAGACGAGAATAGATGTCTTACAGTCCCTTGCCTGGAATCGTAGCGTTGGATGCATGATGCGATCAGGAATTCGGTCCCAGTCACCGTACACCCTGAATATTGTCAACTTCGAAGCGCGTCATAGATAGCTATCATAAAGATTATCTTAATGGGCTGGCCGCTCACAGAAGCATCTTGCGCCCTCTTACTTCTAGATGTATAACTAGCCATTTTGTAGCTGTTGAGATCTCGCTTCGATCGTTCGAGTTCTACTTAGAAAGCCACAACAGTACACACCTTGAACACATTACTTTGTTGTTGAGTATTTTATTGCTCTAAGTTGTCAAGACGCTATATGCACACGCTGAATACCAAAAGATACCTCCTCAAGTCCCCCGTACTCCGTCCGAATGCATGTGAAAGCGGTGCAAGAACTGTGGCGCCTCTCCATAACTTAGATTACTCCTCAGCCTGGTCCAGCTCCGTTGATCGATACTTGATCTGCAGGGCCCATTTGTTGCCAAAGTCGATCCCGCGGCGAATCTTGGTCCCCGCCCTCTTCCACACGGCAGCCCCAAGGCCGATGTCGACCAGGAACAAGCTCCAGTCGAGAACAGAGTCGTCCGTCACGTGGCCCGTGACGGTCTCGTTATCATCGGCGTCCCCGTACGATATCGCCTCCAGGAGACCCTTCTTCGGCGCGCCGACGGAGACGACATACCGCGGCCGAATGTACAGGCTGTGGCCGTCTTGCACCGTGGGCTCGCCGGTAGTGTGGTCGATTCCGGTCGGGACATCGACGGCGAGAACGAATGCCTCGTTCCGGTTAGTCCACTCGATGAGCTCGTAGACTGTGGCTTGTTCCGACGCGCGCAGATCCTCAAATGGCGTCACGTGGCCGAGCAGCGCATCGATGATCAGGGTTACCGCCATAGGCGGTGCTTGCGGGCGTACACTCCTTGGAGCGTCCATCGAGATGACAGGTATCGATGCTTGTCTCACATGCTCGAAGAGTTCGCTCTTGCTGCACACCTTGCCACCGAAGTTCTTGAATAGCCGAAGTTGTCTGGTCATGTCCACCGATAGGTCCCGCTCTCCTCTTTCTATGCCGACCACGCACAGGATAACATTAATTCCTTTGCATCGTAGATGACGGCCTGCAGCTATTGAGCGGTAGCCAGATTTGTTGTTGCCCGCTAGGATGACAACGGTCGGTGAGACTGAGGCCGGATCGCTGTCCGCAGCCGCGAGCCGTACCTTGAGAGCTGGGTCCGTCAGGGTGTGGAGACCGACTTCAGCAATTCCACGGCCGGCGTTCTCTGTCATCATGTCCTCCGTCAGGCCCAGATCGTTTTGTGCTATGTTCTCGAGATTGAGCATCTGCAGCGGAGACAGGACCTCAACCCGGCGGTCGCTCTGAGCAGCATAGAAGCCGGCAGAAGACGCTGCTGTCGGCAGCTGTTGTGGATCAGCATTTTTGGCCTTGCGCCTGCCTTTGGCAGCATCGCGAACACTTACGCCAGAGTTCACCCGGCTTGGCGCCTGACCCACGGTGGTAGCACTGGCCTTTCTAGATTGCGACCTCCGGCCGGAGTTCTTGCCTTCGCCTTTGCGGGAGCCCTGCCTGCTTCCAAGTTCTCTCCCGCTGAGTCGCTCGCTGCCATTGCGCATACCGTCATCGGCCTCGCTCTTCCAGAAATCATCTGGTGGGGCTTTGTCTGGCTTCGAAGCTGGAGAGGGCATGTCCAACACATTCTCGGTGGGATGCAAGTTCTTGCCTCCAGCTGTGCCCGGCTTTGGCCGCCTATTATGGGATACTAGACGTGCAGCATCCTCAATCTGGTCCTTCTCGCGCATTTCAGAAAATAAAGTGCGCTTGTCGAACTTTTTCAAGCTTCCCTCAAAATCGAATTCAGGCATTTCTTGTACGTCCGTAACGTCTTCAGAAGCCCATCCATTGTCGTTGACGTTGCCCTGATTCCGGCGCAAAGCTTTGTAAGGTTGGAAAGAGGCTGTGTCTTCCAACATCGGAGTCTCTCGCCAGCCCTTGCCCTTCTTTCCCTGACGCGCGCCCTTGGATGGAGTTGCGTCCTCCACGGCACCTTCTTGGGCATTCTTCTTTCGATTTCGCTTGCGGTTCTTCTTGGATGCGCCAGCTTGGTTTTCCTGCAGTTCGGCTGCGGCTTCTTCCTCAGCCGCGCCGGCATCAGTATCAGCCAGCTCAGCTCGCACGTTCAGACTTTCCATAGATTCCACAAGGGTTCCCTTAGGCGTCTGCTCCCTGGATGTCTCCCCAAATGTGACTTTCGGGATCGGCGAACGCTGCGCCTTGTTGTTCGAGAGCGGGCGATTGGACATTGCCGATAAAGGTTGGATTGATTGAGGGGAGGCGTTGACCAGAGGCGCCTGGCTCGTAGCTCCTGGCGAAGCTCTGACTGGCGGCTTTCCCATCGAGAGGATCGCAGGGTCGACAAACGCCGGCTTGGAGGGCTGAGGCGCTGCGGGTGCCTGTTCTTGCGCGGCTGCTTGAAATAGTCCTTGCAATGCGGGAGCAAAAGGTGCGCTCTGCTGCTGTTGCTGCTGCTGCTGCTGGTGGTTATGGCCCTGATACATGGAAGCGTATTGGGTTGGCGCGGTGGGCGTAGTAGGCGAGCCCATGCTCTGATATCCAGAAGTTGCCGTATGCTGTTGCACCTGCGCAAGAGGCGCTGCTGGCGGGGTGGGCTGCTGGTACGACTGCTGGGGCTCGGATTCCTCCTGGATCTGAAGATCCGCGATATCACTAGAAGCGATCACGATCCGCCCGCGCCATTCCTTGTTTTCGATCCACACGTTGACCAAGGTGACGTTTTCGCCGGGGACGAGCCGTTCGATCTTTCCTGTCAGGCTGATTGGCGGGTTCTTGAGCCTCACAAAGACTGCCCAGCCCGCCCACGACTGAGGATTCTCCATTTTGTTCAATACCGCGCGGGTCAATGCGACTGCCTGGCACGAGTTTTCAAACTTCAGAGGCACGTGAGGGTGCACAAAGGGCGATGATGGGGACCTTGGAAGGCGAGGCAAAGGCGCAATCAAAGTGCCGGGTTTGTTTGAGCGTCTCGCGATCCGGTGTGGGGAGGTTGGCGGGGAGGATGATGACCGTCTGGTTTGTGGGATGCGGCAAAGGACGTCGCGCGACGGACTGAGAGCTTGGGATCTCCCTCTACACTTTTCGTTATCGATAACCGAAGTACCCACCAAGAGCTTCTGACGCGTCTAGAACCGACCAGCTGCACTTAGAGGGGACCTTGATGAGCACCCTAACTCTCAACACTTTCATCCCTTTTCCTTCCCAATGCTGACCCTTCGTTGGGTCTACAGATGACAGCTCCTTTAATTCGTGTATCCAATGATGGTTAGTGTAGCAAAGGTTCAAACAAGGCACTCAAACCGGCATCCTTTCTACGCCTCTGCCACTTACCTACACAACACAGAAAGCCTCTCTTGATTCTAAGTCGCCCGCAGAGCGCATACTTGTTTCACACATAGCAATATCTCAGCCATGCCTAAGCTTTCTTTTCAGCTGTTGTGTGATACTAGTCTTACTCTTTCCATAGATGCGAGAGCTGCCGAATAAAAAGTTGGGATTCGTCCATCGGACGAGCGTTGCTGCTCGAGCGTGAACGTCTCGCGACCTCGGCTACTCTCCTTCTCTGCCTTGAAATCGCAGTGGTCTAGAGTTGGTCTCATTCGCATTGATGGTCTCTGCAGAGCCGCACCAGAAGCTGCTGACCCAGTCTCTTTTTGTTTCGCTGTCTTCACATGCATGCCTCTGGAGCTTTTAATACCTGGTGAATACGGCGGTGCAAAGGCTGTAGGAAATTCAATAATTGTCCATCATCAGGACTTGGGCCACCTCAATCCCTTTGGGACACTCGCATATTGTTTCTCTCCGGCGTGGACCTGAAGACGGCTTATACGTATATTTATATTTGAGACTAACACACAATAGTTCATATAGGCCACGGAACAATGACTTCTGCATGCCTGAGGAAGATACCAGAGGTGGATTGAGCTGAAGAAGGACATCTGAGTCCTTCCGATAAATATTTAGGTACACACCTGCGCCACCTGGCTTCCAAAGACGCCTCCCAAAGACGTCGTCTTAATCATGCCCCAAACACACCGGCCATAAGGGTATTATTCTCCTGGTTCCCGCATCAGGAATCCCCTAGGTCTAATACCCATATGATGCCATCGCCTCCTCCTCATCGTCCTCTTCGGCCATGGTCGTAGTCTTGGACGGCCTCGCTGATTTGTACGCAAAGTTCGCGATGGATGAGCCAGTCTTCTTCTTGAGGGCCGATTCTGCACTGTACAGCTTTTGGTAGAACGACACGACACGAGGGTGCGCCATGACCTTTCTCCTGTCGAAACGAAGGACCTGCAGCCCTTCTTGGGTGACCGCACGACTGAGGGCAACGTACGCTTGTCCTTTCTCAAAGACCTTGCCTAGATCGACCTTGACCCGTGCGAGGGTCTGGCCTTGTGCCTTGTGGATGGAAAGGGCCCAGGCCAATATAAGCGGCAACTGTTCCCTCGATGCCTGCACCTCGCCAGTCGGTGTCTCGACTTTCCAGGGCTCCGAGCAACAGAGCATAATCCTTGCTGTTCCATCAACAGCATGGAACTGCACCAGTGGGAACTTCTTCTTGTCGGGTCCGGCATTATCGGACAATTGTCGACTGAAGGCGGCGAGTCTCTTCTTGACTTTCGGGTCAACATCATCTCCATTTTCGTGCTCCTCATCGAAAAGACCGCCCGAAATCTCGAACGCACTTTCCGTCGAGAATCCAATGACGGTGCCTAAAGATCCGTTCACAAGAGTTTCGTCCAGGTTCTTGATCAGCATCACTTGGGCTCCCTTTTTCAGCTCCAATACCTTAGGAGCCATCATGTTTCCTAACAGTTTATCGCGGATGTTCGGGTCGCCCGCGTCCAGTGCCTCATACCGGTGAACTTCACCGGGAAGTTCTCTTAATCTCCTCTGGTTTGAGTTCTCAACCTCTTGCCTTGTTGGGAACCTAAAGGAATATTAGCATTATGCATACTGGTGGGGCGGGCAAGAAGACGGGGACAGGGGACGCTTACAGCTCGGTGACTTCCAAACCATCATTGAAATGGATTGGTCGAGACATCTTTTTGAAGGTTTCAACGGTCTGTTCACTAATATGACCGAGACGCATCTCGTTGAGCATTTGAGCGAAGACTATTTGACGTCAGTAATCCACAGTATATGTCTGAGGCGTATGACCAGCGTTTCGTGCTTACCTGGATCCTTTTGACGGAAGACCTCAGTAAGTCCTATCGTGTGATCGATAGAAGTATTCCAAGTAGCCGCCTCGAAGGCGAACTTGGTATCTCTGCTGTGGCTGTCCGGCACGGGAGGCAACTGAAAGAAGTCTCCTGTGATGACGAGCTGGATACCGCCCCAAGGCCGGCCATTGTTGCGGATGATTCTTCCTACCTGTGACAGCTTGTCAAAAAGGTCGCCGTCCACCATCGAAATTTCATCTACAATCAAAACCCTGGTTCTCATCCAACGGTTTTTGGCTTTGCCGTTGCGCCGAATCTTCTTGACGAGAGTTTGCGCATCATCCTTGCCCAGGCCAATTCCAGCAAAACTGTGCAGAGTCATGCCCCCGATGTTGCAAGCCGCCAGGCCAGTTGAGGCAGTGACGGCAAGACGCTCTGGATCCTTCGCGTACTTCTTCTTGAGGTCCTGAATGATAGCTCTCATCAACACAGACTTTCCAGTTCCTGCAGGACCTGTGAAAAAGACGCTTTGGCCCTTCTCACACACCAGCTTCTTGACGTGCTCCTGTTCGCTGCTCAAAGAAATGGCGGATTGCTTGACTGTGTATGATTTGATGGCTTGCTGCATGTCTTCCGCAGACGCTTCAGCGCCAGATACTCCAGTTTTCTTAGATTTATTCTTCAATAGCTTCTGCTGTTCCTTGATGGCTCCGGGAGTGAGGTCCCACGTCCGTGACTCTTTTGGTTTTGATTGAGGTTTTGCCGCTGGAGTTGAGCTGCCGTATTTGGAGGACGGTTTTACATCATCGTCATCATTCTTGTGAAGGTACTGTGGTGGTAGTGACCGCTTCTTCGCAACTGGCTTGGCCGGTGGTGCATCAGCGTCTTCGGTAAACGCCCGTTTGGTAGCACCCTGGGAATTGGTCGATTGTGATACAGATCGGGCGGGCTGAAAGTGAGTCGGCGAGGATTGAGACCAAGATAGCACGCTTGTACTGTCGGTGGGAGGCGCTTCGGCGACTCTCTTGGCTGGTGTGGACTCTGGTTTTAGAGGCGGGAGGGCGGAAGGGCATTCGTAATCCAGATCGACTTCATCACTGAAGTCATCGTCGAAATAGTCAACTTCGTCGACAAGCTTCCCACGCGTGGAAGCTTGGACATTGCCACCAGTCAGATCTATGACATCGGGGCTTTCGAACGAGTTCTGACTGTTGTACAGCGAAGCAAACGGCTTGCTATTAACCGTCCGGTTGACCTGTGGAGGGGGATTCATCGATTGGGAGGAGTTGGATGATCGAGGCTGGAGGGGCCCAGTGGGCTTCGAGGACTGGCTGAATTTGGAAGAGCCATAGGAGGAGCCGTTGATGTTCTGGAACTGGTCTTTGATGCTGGCATCGCGCCTGGGGCTCGGGCTGCTCGAGGGGAAGAGCTGCTTAGCCAGAGGCTTCGCAGGCTGTGGGGCTTTGTTCTGTGCCGCGTACGTGGCATTGGCACGCTTGAACATGCTCATGGTGGACGGTGATTGTTGGAATCGGATGAGGGCATGTGCCTGGGGGCAGACACGGATGATAGCAGTCCCAGCCCAGGTCCTAGTCCTCAGCCGACTCAGAGATCGAAGGGGGGAGAGGGAGAGGGAGAGGCTGGATACGCCTGCAGTCATGCAGCGCCGGTGCAGATGGACTGGCGAAGAGACTCAGGTGGGGAAGTCGTGCTGCAGCATTCTCTGCTCTTGCTGGGCCTCGAGAATTGGTCGCTCGGTCCTGTCCCAGCCGGTATAGAGTTTGGATCGCAGCACGCTGGGAAGGGGCAAGCGCGTCACCCTGCGTTGACGCGACTTGTGCGTGCGATTAGATAAGGAGGGGCTGCGAGGATGTGACGGGGTCTGGCACCATCGCTCACGTATTCATGCGGCCGCGGTCAAGGTACAGTCAATTTGGCAACTCGTCAGCCAGAGGCTCACTTCAATTTATGGACTGGTGGACTGGTCTATGCGAAGTGGCCTTCCTCCTGTCTGTCTCAAAATTCCTTGGGGAAGGCGTACATCAAAATGGGGCTTATCCAGCCCTCATTCTTCACGATAGCCAGAGCTTGCCGTTTCATCTCAGCCTACTCAACTTGGTATGATATGCAGTTTAGAGCGAGTTTATGGGCTCTCTGCCGACTGACATCCAGGCGCTGACATATCTCTACTACCGTGCTTAGTACGCAGACAACAGCATGCACCTTCGTACGACATTTGGAATCCTGGGTCCAGTGTCTCTTCACAGCCAAATACAGGAAACGGCTTCAACACCCACCATTTTCTAGTAAAGGATCAGCAACTAAAGTTGCACTTGCAGTACGGTCTTGCCTGCTGTCAGAACTGCGGGCCAATCAATACGCCTGTCAATCAGGGAGCCAACTGGATGTCGAGCTGACGCTGCACGCATCCGTAAGCGGTAATGCAGCAGCAACCTGGAGGGGGCCGTCCAAACAACGAGGAGGATCTTCTCAACCCGCTGTCTCTTAACGCATAGCACATAGCCTTAGCAGGGCAGCGTGGCCGACAACCCCCACGCGCAGTTCATCACTCCGCAAGCGGCTGCCGGGGTACAACGGCCGGCCCAATTACCAAGCGCTGGCACCTTACACAAAATTCTCAACATCTTCCGAGCCCGAAGCTGCGGTCGAGGGACTCGTCATGGGCCGGTCGTGGGGCCGGTCGGGCAGTCCGCTCACCTTGCATGCTCATCTCAACGCAAGCTTCAAAGTCCCAAGACCTGGGCTGCGTACTGTGTATAATCACTTGGCGAGAAGCACACAAAAGGGCTCGGCTCGCCGCTCGATCAATCAGACACGTCTGCCCAGGTGCCAAGTCTGCGCCGAGAGGCTTAGACCGGGCCCAATGGTCGAGGAAACGACGACACAATCGGGCATTCGGCTTGAAAGCGAGGCATGCTGGGCAGGGCGGTGTCCTGGTGGGTCTTCTGCCCCGTTCGTGACGTTTCGCGCCCGTCGATCGCCTCTGGCCGCAAAGCGGGGCCGCGGGGAAAAAACGCAGAGAGTAACGACTCGTGCACGTAGGAATAAAGCCTGGCAGGCAGGAAGAATCTCGCCATGACAGTCATGAATGCGATCAGATTTTTGTCGAGATGTGGACCAGCTTGTCCAGACCTTCGGATGGCAGATCCAGGCCCCTTGTCAATTCATCAATTTAACAGTGCATACGGGCCCAGGGGCCTCGACATTGGAGCCGGGGATCCGGGGCCCTGGGTCAACAGTGGCCTTCTCCCTGGACGGCATGGACGACGCCGTGCCGTTATCCAGAGTTTTCCAGGGTGCTCTTGAACCTGAATGGCCCAGGACGTGCCGTGCGCGGCCCCACGAACGTTGAGCCGCAGTGCTACCGCGTTCAATCGCAGACCGTGTTGTGCTAACGCATGCTCACTGCCGTGGTGTTGCCATTTAGCTACCGTCACCTGTCAGAGAATTGCAGAGATATAGATAGACATTCAAGTATTGCGCATCAGAGGGCTGGAGGGGAGCAGCCAAGGCAGTACATACAGTATGCATCAGCTGCCGGATGGCTTTTCTTAGATCCTTGGGAACCAACAAGAGGTTGCTTGTTTACCACGAGATTCGATCCCACAGGATGAACGATTCTCGCTTGTTCTGGAGCCCCACAGCGCCTTGCGATCCGTCACCGTCACCTTCAGCTTCACGGACTTCCGAGGCTCAGCCCAACCAACGATTGTGGATGCGAAGCAACGGTAAGTTACGGTAGAGTGCATTGCTGTGTGCGCGTTTGGCCACGTTTTTTTTTTTTTTCCATCTGCTTCCTCTGAGGGCCTTGGAATGCTTGTCTTTGCTTGTCTTCTCTTGTCTTCTCTTGTCTTGCTTGTATGCACTTGGCATACACACACATACACAGAGCGTTGGCTGGGCTCATGTGATTGATCACACGTACATCCGTACGAGGAAGCAGAGCAGGAAGATCACGGTGTGCTGCACCCTACATCATGACGCTTATCGGCCAATGTGCGTTGCCTCGTGGGAAGAAGTGGGAAGACTGCAGAACAGCCCGCCGTGCCGCGGTGGAGCATTGTTCAGGGGCCGCCCTGCTTGCAGCTCCCGTGGCGGTCGGGGACCCCACCCTTCTGGGCCCCCATCCACTGCCACTAAAATAATCAATAACATGCAGCTAATCGCTCGAGAACCAGAACCTTGAAAGGCAAACGCATGGGCGTGGCGTAAGTTTTTTTTTTCTGCCCTCGGATGCTTGAAGTTTGCTTGGCCTTTCGCTTTATATAGGTGAAGGATCAATCCTCTTGCCAGCAAGCTGAGCTTTCCGGGGTTTCTTTCCACACGTCGGCAACAGAACCCCAAAACAGCTTGGTGGTAATACCTAGGTACATTGTTCGATCTCGACCCAACCGTTGCCGGGTCCGTTTATTATCTGGTTGGACTACGCAGCGCACCGCAGCGTTTTGTTGTTGCTGCTGTTATCCAGCCAATCTAGTGCCAAGTCGAGGCAAAAGTCAACGACTTGGTCCGACTCAACTCAACTCAAACTCACGATCTCGAGCTCGATGACGCTGTCATAGCAATCTTGCTACTTCTCTCAACTGGCCCCACGACGACAACCGAGTGCTTCGGCTCGCGCGGTCTAGCTCACCCCACAAACTTGACAAACTCCCGTTGGGCCGTCCACTTGCGATTTTCATGTATCGAAAGACCTTCGGATTTGGGCCACGATCGATCGACTGGGGAGTCGCAAGCCCACTGCCTGGCTCTGTCCGGCTGTCGCAATCCTACGACGACATTCTCCAGCTCTCTCAACCCTCAAAGGGAGCCACTGTCCGAGTCTGATCCAGCTTACTGGACCTGAAGACCCTTTTCCCCTAGGTGCCCATTGCTAAGCCGCCAACATGGCTTGGGACCACCTGTCTATCACCAAGCCGCACTTGGTGTATATCATCCTCGGTGGCTTCACCAGCCTGTTCATGCTCTGCTCCTCCGTCATCAAGGAGCGCGCCTACATCGGTGAAGCAACCATCGCGACTCTGTGCGGAGTCATATTCGGGCCTCATGCCGCGGACCTCATCAACCCCATGTCATGGGGCAGTACCGATATCGTCACCATCGAGTTCTCCCGGATCGTCCTGGTCGTGCAGTGTTTCGCCGTCGGTGTCGAATTGCCAAAGTTCTACATGGAGAAGCACTGGAGATCCGTCGTCTTCCTCCTCGTCCCGGTCATGACCTTTGGCTGGCTCATCACCAGCCTGTTTGTCTGGTGGATGGTGCCCACGCTGAACTGGCTCGAGAGTTTGGTCGTCGCGGCCTGCGTCACCGCCACCGATCCCGTCCTGGCATCCTCGGTCGTCGGTAAGGGCAAATTCGCCAAGCGTGTGCCCAAGCATTTGAGAGACTTGCTGTCCGCCGAGTCGGGCTGTAACGATGGAATGGCCTTCCCATTCGTCTATCTCTCCCTTTACCTGATCCAGGATAAACTCTCAGCCAAGGACGTCACCTTCCATTGGATCGTCTACACTATCCTCTACGAATGTATCTTTGGCGCCGTGTACGGCTTCCTGATCGGCTACATCGCTCGGCATGGCATCAAGTTTGCTGAGAAGCATGACCTGATCGACCGAGAGAGTTTCCTCGTCTTCTACTTCGTGCTGGCCCTGTGGTGCGCAGGTTCAGGTAGTATACTCGGCGTTGATGACCTCCTGGTCGGCTTTGCGTGCGGTGTGGGATTCTCCAACGACGGTTGGTTTACGAATAAGACCGAGGAATCCCACGTGTCCAACGTCATCGACTTGCTCATCAATCTGGCATACTTCGTCTACTTTGGTACAATCATCCCTTGGGAGCAGTACAACAGCGCGGAGCTGGGCCTGACGCCGTGGAGGCTCGTCGTCATAGCAGTATTTGTCATCTTTTTCCGCCGAATACCCATCATGATGGCGCTGAAGCCGTTGATACCAGACATAAAAACCTGGCGCGAGGCCTTGTTCGCCGGTCATTTTGGTCCCATCGGAGTTGGCGCGATCTTCGTCGCCATCCTCGCACGTGGAGAGCTGGAACACGATGAACCTGTCCCTCTGTCTGACGTGCCAACGGACGTGAACACTCCTCATTTCTATCTACTCACACTCGTGTGGCCGATAGTTACATTCATGGTGATCTCGTCCATCATAGTCCACGGCTCATCTGTAGCCGTCTTCACCCTTGGCAAACGGATCAACACCCTGACCATCACCATGTCGTACACCACGGCCCCGGAGGATGGACCATCTTGGATGAACAGGCTTCCTAGGATTTCGTCTCAGTCCAAGTCGCAAGCCAGGACCATGTCCGATACCGAGGGCGACGAACTCAAGATGCCCGATTACCCCCCTGGAACTTTACCTCCCATTGGATATCCTGGCAATTTCTTGAGGCGTCAAAAGGAGGAAGACCAGCCAAGTCGACAGGGCAGCCGTGCGTCATCGCTTGCGGGACGCCGACGTAGGAAGAAGTGGGATGATGGCATTGGTCCTGGCGGCCCCGTGACTCAGTCGGCGATCTTTCCGCAACGACGAAGCCAGAGCGAACAGACATCGACTACTCTTCGTGACAGCCATTCGCCACCTGACCAAGACAAGGAGACTCCCACGGCGTCTCGCAGGGGATCGACCATGGAGGACCCCGAGAAGCGTGCTGCTGAGCAAAGGGCTGAGGTTGACGCCGAGGAGGAGCTGGAGAAAGAGGCCAGCCAGCAGGAAGCAGAGAGAGGACGCTCGGGAGAAGCAGGTGGCTCCCATGCAAGAGATCCTGAGATTGAGATCTATGATGAAGGCGATCATATCATCGTTGAAAACCGCGATGGTGATGTGATTGCTGTTGAGGCACCAGTCGAAGAACAACACAAAGAAGACAAGGTCCAAGACCTGAAACAAAAGCTGGAGAAGGAGGCAGTACATTCTCAGTGGACCTACGATGCGCTGAAGAAGAGGCTCGGCCATTGGCGTGATGAGGAGGTGCAGAAACGGAAGGACAAGCAGAGAAATGACCGACGGCACGAGCCAGCCCGTGCATACCAATTTGGCAACACCATCATCGTCGAGGACGAGGACGGCGAGGTCGTCAAGAAGTATGAGCTGCCATCCCAGAGGGGCGAGGGCAGCGGTGCTATGAGCCAGGGTCTTAAGTACATGGGCATGGGAGGCCTGATGAAGGGTGCCCAGAAGCCAGATGAAGCGGGAGCGTCAAGCGCTGCAGAAGGTGAAGCGTCTCAAGGGCGGCCCAGATCGGACAGCAAGCCTGGCGTGACCCGGAGGCCAACGTGGGTGGAAGCCCTGGGCGGGCGAGCCAACGAGGCCCAGAAGGAGAAGAGGAAGAACGTGGCCGAGCAGGAGATGGAAGACGATCTCCACATCCGCTTCACGATCGACGGCGTCGGCCAGCGCATGACCAAGGACAACTTCATCACGGAGATGCGCAAGCTGGACAAGAAGACGCGGCGCGAGGTGATCGAGCAGTCCACGGCCTCGGAGCGTGTCAAGACGCTGGCGAAGCAGGAGCCGCCCACGCCCGAGCCCAAGTCCGCCCGCGGCAAGGCCATCAGCTCGCCCCAGGCAGGTCCCAGCAACTCCCAACAGCAAAAGGCGCCGGCCACCAAGCCGTCGCCGCAGCAGCAGCCGGCCGCCATGTCCGGCGGCCTCTCGTCCGACAACTCATCGCGCGAGAGCTTATCCAAGGCGCGCGCCTCTCCGCCCGCCTCCTCATCCTCGGGCAACGTTTCGCCCCTGGAGCGCCGGTCCAGCGACGACGCACCTAGCCACGACGTGCCCGAGACGGCGGTCGAGCGGCGGCGCAGGCTCGCGGTGCTGAAGGGCCTGGGCGGCGGCGAGGGCGACGAGGAGGGCGAGGCCGGCGAGACGCCTGCCGAGAGGCGGCGTAGGGAGGCTGCGCTTGGTGTCTCTGGCGGGGACGCGGGAGATGACGAGGAGGAGGACAGCGATGATGACGATACCCCTCGGGTGCCTCCTGCGCGGCGAGGTATCAGGTTTGCCGAGCCGGAGCGAGGGCGCAAGTAAATGAATGAACCCCTGGGGTGTTTTGCATGTTGCTTTGATCTGTTATGGGTCGTTGGGAATGCCTGAATGTTGTGTGTTTATGTCTTAGTCCGGCCTGATGCTCGATGCTTCTGTTGAAGATCTGGCTGGGCTGTTCATTGCATAGCGATGGGGCTTCATGATGGCTTGCTTCTTTAGACGTCGACTAAATCATTCTTCGACTGTAGGGATATTGTTTTATTACGGGCATGAGCTTGGATGTCATGTGCTCTTTTACGTATGGTTAATATATCTAAAGTCTAGACTGATACTCTGGTACTGTCTTGTTGATTATGGGTTAAATGGGGTTTCCACCAGACTGCCTTTCTTTCCTGCGGACTGCGCAACGAAGGAGCTAGATGTATATGGACATTTTCCCTGACCTTGAATTCTCGTTCTCACGTAGCACTGCGAATCATGATTTACGGACTAAACCTCCGCTTCATATTAGTTGCTATATATGTTGACAAATTCCAAGTGACTGTGGTTGGTCCAAGCATATCTCCATGGGCCGCTACAGTGATCACTCAGTTGTCGCCATCATTGCTAGTACACATAAACATCGTGGATAAGACAAAATTCAATGTTCAAAATGGCTTTCTGGCTAGTGACCTGAAAAGATTAGGATAATAAACGCCCCGGCCTAGCAGTGAGTGATGTTGGTGACTGACTTGGAAAACGGACCGCGACATCCTCAATGATCCCGGAACCATCCACGAGCATAATCAGCTGATTTTCAGTACCATTAGAGGGTCAAGGTCCAGAGATCGGTCGTGGCTACCACAATCGCGTATCCATATTCAATATTGTTGGATTAGGCACGCACTTGCCGACCGTTGATCTCACCCACGTCTTCCTTTTGGTTTCGCATCAGGCTTTATTCTTTTACAAAAAGCCTCCAAATTCTCTGATATCTTGCTCTACTCCAACCTGGAATTTGCCATTCTCCTTGATCTGTAAGGTAACTGGCTAAGCTGTTTCCCCTAGTGATATCTCCGTCCTTCTCCTTACTAGTCACCTCTCCTAGCTGTCTCATGAGAAATACTCCACGTTGGCCAGGACCTCATGTGTGTCCGTGATTGCCTCAGTTTTTTACATTTGGTCTCTGTAACAAAAATCATGCTAAGTGTGTTCAGTGACAAGGCAGGAGGAGCTGAGTGTTATGATAATATGACATTCAAGAGCCGGGCCAGTGGGCTCATGCGCCTTTAGACATCGCGACCACTGCCTTGTGGCAGTGACCCGCTTTTGTACATTCAAAAATAGTATTCTAGGATCATTAAAAGTGAAGACAACTATTCCAGCGCACAGAGTTTTGAATATCAAAGTTCACGACTCTTTTGTCACTTGTAATATGCTCACGCCCAAGCGTGTCCCTAGCGTCACCATTCTATGGGTCTCTGTGGTCCGTGCACAACCTTGAAAGATGGATTTTAGCCTTCGACACCTTCGCTGGGAGCATCAAGCTCCTCGCCGTGAACCTGACCCTCAACCTCGAGAACCTGCACTTGCCGCTCGCCTCATCTCCCCAATCCCCTTCGAGCACGAGATCGCCGCTGGCCTCTTTACGCCTGACCGCCGAGTTGAGAATCCGGTCCTGCAGCCAGCGACTCCGAACGAGACAAGCTCCGTCGACCTCAAGACCGACGACGCCGACCGTGACTACGACTTTGTCAACGACTTTGCCAACGACCCTGACAAATCCGTCGACGACGAAAAGATGGTGCAGCTGGTCGAGGTAGAGGACGAGCACTTCCAGCACGTCCAGGAAGGCCCTGTGGAGGACGATGGCGACTACACGGATACTGGTAAGTGTCGCTCGTTCCAATTTTCAGCCTCCAAGCTCGCCCAACTTTGCGCCGTGAGCTTGTGACGCAATCCGTCAAAAAATTGAAAGCATCACGGTCGCACCCACAACCTCGCCCCCAGAACACCCACACAAGCGCCCTTCATGTCAATTCGTCTACCTGAACCTCAAATTGGGCTTTAGACTAATCTTGCAATGCTGCACAACAGACTCCGAAATCTCCAACGACTCCGACTACGACCCCACGCAAGAGTCCCTCGCGGAGCGGATTTCTGCCCTGCGCGACATCGTCCCGCCGACGACTCGCGCCTGGTTTTGGAACAAGTTTCAGACGACCCAGCGCGTCGTCAAGGGCGTCATCTTCTTCGCCGGCCGCTCCATGTGGTCCATTTCCGTCTCGGCCCTCCTGATCGGCGTGCCCTTCGCCCTGTGCTGGGCTGAAGAGCAGCAGGTCATCGCCATGGAGCAGGAGGCGCGCATGCGCGAGATGGGCGCCGACGTGCTCACCGCCGGTGGCGGCGAGGGCGGCACCGCTGACAGGGTCGGCCAGGCCCTGGGCAAGGAGGGCGGTGTTGAGACCAAGGCTGCTGGACTCTGAGCGGCTTTCACTGCCTCATTCACTGAGCGCGATGGCGACAAGAGAAAGTCATGCGACTAGGGGGCCGTTGTGGCGAGCTCTCGAGGAGGCTCGGTTTGCATCATCAAATTGTACAGTACAAACAACATCGTCGGCTTGGCTGAAGGGGAACGGATTGATTGGTTCCTTGCACTAGCCACTACGACAAAGTCTTGCATCTTGAGGGCACATTTTTCATGAACGGCGGCGACAAAATAAGCATCTTGCGGCAGATGGACGAGAATGACAACGCGAGAATGCCAGGCGAGACTTTCATGTGCGTGTACAATAGCTTTGGATCTGCTTGGCATAGCAGCCAAGGATCATAGGGGAGGGTTTGAACTCTCTTCTCTCGCGACGGGCCGTGAGAGGGCTCTCGTGTTACATAACCTGGTTTTCTTTTTGCATGACATGCCTCAGCTGGGAAGGACTTGCTGCAGGTAATGATAAGGGAATAAATGGAGTTATGAAATCCAACATCATCCTGATTTCGCACTGAGTCTCGTGACACGTGATTTGACCATTTTTTCAAATACTTGGGAATGAGATGGGTGCAATGCCTTTGGCTACTGCGAGGCGATGGGCATTACTGTCTCGAGCCAAGTAATCCTCGACTGACACGTATCCACCCGGATTTGAAAGTATTTCTGAAGCATATTCTGTACCAATGTACCATCGAAGAGCTACTGAAGTGAAGACATTGGTTTCTTTGATTTTATAGTACGATTCTGTAACTCCTCTCGTCCATCCTTGTGTCCGTCACACATTAAACCTCTGCCAATTTTCGTACCATCTCAACGCGGCCCACCGAGCTGATTATCATGCACAGAGAAGGAGAGGGGCCGTAGTTACACGTGACAATTTCATTCTCTAAAACGCCATTCGATGTGCTGTTTCGTTTTTTCTAAGAAAGTGAAAGCTAGTCTGCGAGGGACTGAGTAGGGGGTATTCTTTGCATAGCAACGTCATCAAAAGAAAAATATTCCACCGGGTTTCCGACATTGTCCTCTGTCTCGAGTGCCAATCATTGCGTACCATTGGGGTGGTTGTCCAGGTCGACAGCCTCGACCATCGAGCGCTGCTGGGCGCTGTCCCGCGTGAGGTTGGTGAAGTACTTGAGCGCGTCGCTGCTTTCCTTCTTCACCTTCAGCGTCTCCTCGCGCTTCTTGCCGAGCTGCTCCACCGACCGCTGGAGGTTGAAGACGACGTGGTCCTTGGGCGTGTGCAGCACCTTGCGCACAGAACCGGATATGCGGTGGGCATTGTTGTGCGCGTACTCTATCGACTCCAATTGGGCAGAGATCTTATTTGAAAGGCGGTGAGGCAGGGAATGGGGGATTTGGCTGAGCACGTAGGCACCAGCTGCGACAGCTATGTGGTTGTTAGCGGAGAGCTCTGAGGCAATCATTGGGGGAGATGTTACGTACCAGCAACAACGATGCCAGGAATGATCATCCGGCGAAGGTTGTCGTTGCCCATCACACGGGCGACGCTCAAGGCGTGGTTCGCCCACCCAACACCACCAATCATCTGGGTACCAACTGCTGTGGCCACCGTCAAGGCCATACCCGTTCCAGCTACCTTCTCCTGACGCTGCATCAGAGTCGACCAGTCGACAAAGTCCCACAATTCCGTCGGGATGTCAATCTGCTTGGCTAAGACGTCGCGTCTGCGCCGGAACATGACGTCCGGGTGGAAATTGAGCCCAGTATACTCGTTGCCCAGGTGCAAGATACCAAGCTGCTTGATTGCGTTGACGCCACCAACAGCCTTGCCACGCGCATACTCCTCGCAATCATTGACGCAAGTCTGAATGCCGTGCAACATTGCCTCCTTCAGACTCTCAGCATAATCAAATGCTTGGAATAGTCCGGGGTATGGAACGTCGAGGTCTTCATCGGCATGTAGAATTGCCAAGTTAAGACTGCTGCGTGTGTGTTGGTAAACGTCATCGCACGTCTCGTCTATTGTGTGGTTCACGTCGTCGGTAATCTTGTTTTGGGCCTTCTTGCTCGCTTCCAGTTGAGGCTCAAGTTCTCGAAGCTCCTTGCCCACACGCTCAAGCTCTGACTGAGCAACTTCTGCGTTGACGTTGGCCAGGGAGTTGACGTCGTTCAAAATGTTGAGCAAGTAATGCTTAGCAGGTGCCAGCTTTGACCGTGCCCGCTTCTCCAGAACGAACCTTCGCAAAGACTGCTCGAGGTTTTGGAAATCCCGGAGCTTCTCTTTATCTTTGCCTTTGCCCTTGGGGTCGTCACTGGGATCATCACCGCCACCTCCTCCGCTTGAACTGCCATTACCACCTCCATCAGGGCCGCCCGGTGGCGATGGAGCCACAGGAATCGCGTTACTTGACACAAAGTGCACAAGTTCTTGTGCTTCTTTGGATGTCCTTGGGCTAATGCCAGAAACTTGATCGAGAATCATCTTCTGGCATCTCTGCTGATCTCTAATCATGTCAAAGCCATTGACAACGATGAAAAGATATGCCTTCTCTGCTGCAGCTGCCCACAAGAACTCCTTGGCTGACTGAGTAAAGTGATTTGCGGCTGAGACCACGAAGACCACAACGTCGATCTCTTCCTGCCTTGCAAACACGGCGGTGGTCTTGGTCGTATCGGAATTAAGGCCAGGCGCGTCGATGAGAGCAATGTCCACTACACCGTTGTTGAGCAGTGACTCGTCGATAGTTCGGACATCCTTGACGTAGACTTTGCACATCAAGTACGTGTCGTTGTCGATAACAATCTTCTCGAGCTCGTACAAGGAGTAGACGTCGTATGTGGTCTCGTCGTTTCGATCGTAGGTAGCATCCTTGTGGACTGCGTGGACCTCCTCGATGCCTGAGTTCTCCCGGGCATCCAAAACCTCGCAGAATATGCTCGTGCAGGGCTGCTGGTCCTCGGGAAGAACCTTCCTCCTCAACAAAGCGTTGCAAAAGGTCGACTTTCCAGCGTTCAGATCACCGGTTACCAGAACTTTGCTGGCCGTATCTTCAATTCGTTCTCGCAGGTTCAATAGGTGCTTGATGCTGGAGCTGATCTTGCCGTCTAGCAGGGCAGCGATGGAACCTTTCTCCAGGGAGTGAACTAATTGTGTCTGGTGGAGAGCACCCAATTTGAGGTCCAGTTTCAACACAGAAAACTCTTGAGCGATCTGAGGAGTGACCAGCCTAGGCTCTACAGCCGGGCGCCTCTCAGCCGCCCTGCTCGACTCGGCGGCCGCAGGATCCTCTCCCCATGTGGCGGCACGCTTCAACGGTGGTGGTGCAGCGGAAGACGATGCGCTGGTGAAATCGTCGAGGTGGGAGAAGGTTTGTTGGTATTTGGGCCTCGGTGGCGACGCGGGCGTGATCTCGGATTCGGCGCGCTGAACGGAAGGGTAGTGGGCGGGCCATTTCACATTCTCCTGTTGAAGCTCTTTGAGAAGATCGATGACTCTGTTGATGGCACGGTTTAGAGCCCCACGGTGTTGGTTGTACCAGAGCTGGTGCACGGCGCTCGGCTGCATGCGACGATCGAAGCCGGCTGAGGTGGGAGTGTCGGCATGTGTCGCGGAGTCCCAGGCTGGAGAACCGGGCAGGAGGGCATTGCCAATGGCGCCGCTGGCAACGGAGCCGCCGTAGCCAGAATCGCGTTCGAGGAGCTCTTGCAGGTGGGCTGCATGCTTGGAGGTTGAGCCACTCCCGACAGTCATGTACGCGGGCGGCTTCGCGTTGCCGTTGAACTGATCCGCGACGTCATCGGGATTCGAGGACTCGTCGTCGGGTCGTCCCACGGGCGACTTGCCCTTGCCGTTGAAGTAGTCTTGGCTCATCGTGATTCGTAATTGTCCATCGGAGGTGGTATGGGAGAGGGTTTAAGGGGGGAGGGATGCAAGCCAAGGAGACGGTCTAGGATGACTCTTATTTTTCGCGGAATGGAGCTTCAATACCGTGACTTCATGCATCGAGAGGCAAATGGCTCCACGATTTTTTGTCGGCACGCGTGGGTTGGTCGACGAATTTCGATGACATAAGCACATCGAGGTACTCAGCGGCAGAGGATGGTACGCTATGGTTGCAATAGGCAAAGTAGACTTCCCGCGGCGGAACTTTTGGCTTGCAGGAAACCTACTTAGACTAGGTACTGTAGGAACCCAGTGCAGTACCACTTGAGTACGTACAGGCCCAGAACTCGGGACCTTGGCGTGTGTTTGCAGCAGCCTATCCCGGCTGGACGCCAAGTGGGAACACTACGACTGTCAACCTTGGATTCCTGTCGGTGACGAACACCTCTCGCCGACCTCCATCGACAACATTTCAATACCTCCTAACAGATTACTCCCCAAAGCCCCTCGCGCGATTTCGATCCCTTTTCGACCGGTGCCACTGCTGCCTCGGTGCATCCTCGCCCAAAAACGCAGTCCGCACCGATAACGCGACACCGATCTTATCACACTCCCCCGGCCTCGGCAGCAGGCGCCATGAACGTGAGCAGCATGCAGCTTGTGAGCAGCACGGGGAGGCACGCTTTCTAACCATCAGAACCCGGCTTGCAGATCCTAGAATGGGCATTCGGAAAGCGCATGACGCCCGCCGAGCGGCTGCGCAAGAACCAACGATCGCTCGACAAGGCCATCCGTGAGCTCGACCAGGTCCGGGTCAAGCTCGAGAAGCAGGAGAAGACGCTGGTGACGCAGATCAGGCAGAGCGCGCAAAAGAACCAGATGGGTGCGGCGAAGATCCAGGCCAAAGATCTTGTCCGGACGAGGAGGTACCGTCGCGCCTACTGCTGATTAGCCGTAAATGCGTGGTGACTGTGGCTGACCCTCGTCTTTACAGGTACATCGAGAAGTTCTACGGCATGCGGAGCCAGTTGCAGAAGATATCTCTTCGTCTACAGGTACGCAATCGCTGGTATTGCGACGATCCACAGGACGTTGAACTGACCACTTATGGGCGCGCAGACCTACCGGACGAATGAGCAAATGATGCAGGCGATGAAGGGCGCCACAATGGCGCTGGGCAGCATGAACAGGAGCATGAACCTCCCTCAATTACAAAGGATAGCCATGGAGTTTGAGAGAGAGAACGACATAATGGACCAGCGCCAAGAGATGATGGACGATGCCATTGATGACGCCATGGACACCGGCGTAGAAGAGGAAGGCGACGAGGTTGTGGAACAGGTTCTCGAAGAAATCGGAGTGGACCTGAGTCAATCCGTAAGTGTGCCCACGAGACTGACCACTACCGTTGGACACTGTTCACTAAACGATTCTCTCATCAGCTTGGCGAGACGCCTTCAGGCCTGCCGACCACCGCCGTGGCGGAAGGCAAGGTAGCCCAAGCAGTTGGCAGTGGCGGAGGCGGCGGTGCCGACCCTGGTGATGATGACCTTCAGGCTCGCCTGGACAGTCTGAGGAGATAAAGTTCTTTGGAAGGTGCCCCATCCAGGCAGTGACACATTTTGATGACGGCCTCGCTGATGGGTGAATTCACATGCTGAAGCGGAGAGTTTTGGCCTTCGAGAGCAGGTATATGGATTACCGTTTTGGATTCCTGTGACAGGAAGCAATGACTCAAGCTTTTGGTGTCGCTGCTCGAGCCTCAGTGCTAGGCTCAGCCTGAGTGTGGTAATGGTCTCCGCATGAGTCGGACTCAACTTGTGGATTGTACAGTTTGCTATCAGACTTGTGGCCCCGTCACTGAGCTGGGGTGGCTTACAGCCAAAACATAATAGTCCACGATGAACAAGACCAACAGCAAACAGTTCTCACTTTTCTCACACAGCAAGATCTCTGTCTGAGACGCACGAGCCCATGTACTATGGGCAGTAATCTGCCTCAGGCAGCAGATGGATCGATAATACCTACATATGCAGAGCTGCCCTGGCGGGGTGAGGGTGCCTGACTTATTGTGTACTGCCACCTCCTGGTTAGAAACTGGGTGGCACGTAGCTTCCATAGCTTCCATCCGCCATACCCACAATGAGTATATTATGTGGGTTGGTGTGCGCGAGGTAATGTGATGACCGGGTTGTCGCTGCAGTCGCAGATTTGTCCTCCAGCCAGGCCGATGTCCATAGCTAGGTACTTCAAGTAACCCTACTGGCCAGAGGAGATCCAGATGGTTGCCGCTCGAGGTTGCACAGCGCTTGTTAGCACCTGACATGCTGCATATGGGCACCTAAGCGGTTGTGCCTGTGTGCGGGTGAGTGTGTTGGTGGCCCAAGGTTGGTTTGGTTGCTTACCGGCCTGGTGTACCAAACCTGTTTGAGACTAGGAAAGCGCTGCTGCGGTGGGTGGGTGGCAGGTGGGTGTGTGTGACCTTTGGATCAATGGGTTTCCAGTTCCTGTCCAGCTCCAGGCTCGGGCCAAGTCGTCCTCGCCTTTCATCCTTCCACCGTCCCCTACCAGATACCAGCCCGCCTTGGGTGCCTCAGTCAGTCCAGACAACACAATCACAGTCATTTTCTTTGATGCTGCAAACAAACCGCACGCACCTGGCACTTGTTTCACGCGTCTCTTGTCCATCCCCAAGCTCCCTTGAAACCGGGACCCCTACCTGGCAACCTGGTCACAGGCATCATTGCATCATTACATCATCCAGTCTTTTTGTCGCCTCCAGGACCCCAGTATCCACCCCCAAGTTGCCGCCGTTGTGGCACCCGTGGGACTCAACCTAAAGACAACACTGACACCTAGCTACCCTACCAGCCTACCCATCTACCTAGTCCATCTGATTGTGAGCTTGTCTCTACCTATCGACGGGCGCCCTGTGAGGTCAGCGAGGTCAGTGAGAGCCTAAACCCTTGTGACCGTGCCCAGGCTGCCAGGCCGCAACCCGATTCAGTCGTCTACCTATACCTGGGCAGCTGGCTCCGCTCTGTTGCTACCGCGGGGGGACTCTCCACACCCTGCAACCAGCGAGCTGCACACCCTCATCATCATTGCCCGCATTCTTAACCACCCACCAACACCACCACCTTCAACCCAACTCGCTGATCTCAACACAGCACGCAAGCAACTCAAGCCCCACAAGTATTTCCCAGGCTTTGCGCACACCTACCACCTCTGCTCTCCGTCAATCCCTAGCGACAAGATTAGACAAGACAAGACACGACACGACACGGCATCACTACGCGCACGCAACAACCGCTCCCAGCCAACCTGCCCCCCCGGACAACGTCATCCCGCCACGACAGCACCAAAAACTCCACACCTCAATTCACCTCCCTCTTTAAGCAACCTGGCAGGATCTAAGCGTCGCAGTCTCTCCTCGCACGGAGGTCTGCTGTTCAATAAGATGTTCGGCGGCTCATCCGGCTCCTCGCCAAAAGCAGAGAGCAATCCCAACACTTCCGCATCCTCAAACCCAAAGACAGACAGCAAGTCTCCCTCGCCCCCGCCTGAATCCCCTGGCGCCGCGGCCGAGAACGGCTCCGACGGCAGCTCTCCCATCCCCACCAAGAACGCCGAGCAGGTCACGACTGGGGAGAAGCGCAGCGGCAATGGCAGCCCCCCGAGTACCTCCGCCACGTCTAAGAGGAGAAGCAGTGGTGTGAGCGGAAAGGCCAGCAGCCTGATTGCGAGCGCCAAAAACACTCTCAATTTCGCTCAAGGCAGCGGTAGGACCGGCAGCGACCTGGGCTCTGCCGCTCAGACACCCATCCAGAAGCTGGGCAAGGAAGATCCGTCTCTTGTCGTCCCCCAGGGCCAACACAACAATGCTGCCGGCGAGTCGCTTCCAGGTCCCCGGTCTACATTCCGCGTTGGTGTGTGGGAAGACAGGAATAAAAAATGTCGAAGGACCATGGAAGACACCCACGCATTCCTCTACAATTTCCTACACACCCCTGCGCCTGCTCTTGGTTCCGAGACGGGTAGTACCAAGTCCCAGACCCCCTCCGAAGAGGCCAATGCCCAGGCTCGCGGTGAGGGAATGATTGAGACAGACAATGGCTATTTCGCTATCTTTGACGGCCACGCCGGCACCTTCGCCGCGGACTGGTGCGGGAAGAAGCTGCATATCATCCTAGAGGAGATCATCAAGAAGAACCCGAACGTGCCCATACCGGAGCTGCTGGATCAGACCTTCACGACCGTGGACACCCAGCTCGAGAAGCTACCACTTAAGAACAGCGGCTGCACAGCAGCTGTCGCGGTGATGCGTTGGGAGGACAGGGTGCCGAGCAACGCGTCTCAGACCGGATCCCAGTCAATCGCACCGGCGTTGGCAAAGGCTTCGGAGAAGCCCTCCGAAGGAAGCGAAGCGAAACCCGAAGCCAAACAGAACCCAGAGGCGGAGCACGCCAAGCTGAAGGGCATCGCGTCAAGACAACGCGTTCTGTATACTGCCAACGTTGGTGATGCTCGGATCATTCTGTGCCGTTCTGGCAAGGCCCTGCGTTTGTCCTACGACCACAAGGGTAGCGACGAAAACGAGGGAAAGCGCATTTCCAACGCCGGTGGCTTGATCCTCAACAGCCGAGTCAATGGTGTACTGGCAGTGACTCGGGCGCTCGGCGACTCCTACATGAAAGACTTGGTCACCGGGCACCCATACACCACCGAGACAGTGATTCAGCCCGATATCGATGAGTTTATCATCATTGCGTGCGACGGTGTAAGTCCGAAACCCCTGCCCTGTCGATGAAAGCCTGCTGACAATACGTACAGCTCTGGGATGTCTGCTCTGACCAGGAAGCGTGTGATCTTGTCCGTAACATCCAGGATCCAGCGGCCGCTTCGAAGCTACTGGTAGACCACGCTCTAGCCCGATTCAGTACGGACAACCTGTCTTGCATGATCGTTCGGTTTGACAAGGACGCACTCGTGGAAAGCCAGGCAAACAGGGCCAGCCGCCTTGGCGTCGAAGGAGATCGCATAGCTGCCGGCAGTAAGATTAGCGAGACAGAAAAGATCGTCAGTGCCGCCAAGAAACAGATCGCAGATGGCGGCCCTGCCGTCGGCGTGTCAGCGAGCAACAGCGGCAGAGGCCACGACCCCATACCCGCCCTGGATGACGAAAGCGGAGAATCGTTCACGCCAACTGCGATCTCGGGCTCCGTAGAAGAGGAGCCGGCGCAAATGGATGGCGAGGTTGCAGACCCGGCGTCGAAGAAGCCAATAGACTCCAAGGAGGTCACTTCGGTCCCGGCGTCGAAACCGTCTTGACACTGAGGTAAATCGACTTCGTGGATTTGCTCCTGACTTTCTTGTTTTTCAAATGTCTCATATGAACCAGCGGGCGCTTTTGAGAAGCACTGTAGGAAGGAATCCGGCAATGGAGGCCTGCACCAGGGGACGCGGGAGGATATGTGAGAGAAACAAGAGTGCGGACATTGTCGGATTTCAGGCCGGTCCGCTGGACTCTCAGACTTGCAGAGCAGGAAAAGCGGAAATATTCCAGGCAGAGGGAAGGCACAGGCGAGGGCGATGAAACAGCTTTGTCACTGTCGTTTTGCTTACAGACGAGGCATGGGCACTCGAAGTTGTTGTGTGTTGTATATGCTTCTAGCATCCCTAAGTATGCCGTCATGCCTTTTTTTCCCCCGCGAACCTCAATTGAAAACGAATTGATACGGGCGTTTTATGTATCCTTTTCAAGGCAGCGTTCTAGAAGAATGGATGTGAGTTCTATGGAACGTTTCTGAAACGGAATGCGACCTGCCATGGCGATGAGCATGGGCGATGAGTGATTGATTTGCTTTTTTTTTTCTGTTATTTTTATTCATGTACCCTAACCGATCTGGCTTGCAATTGTATGGATCGATCGTGTTGACATGAGACCAAGCCAAAATCTTGGAGAACGAACCATACCCAGAGAATCCAGGGATCTGGAAACCGCCCGCCGCCCTGCCACATGGGTCCCAAGGGTTGGGTGTGGGTGACTGCCGCACTGACCACCCGCTCATCATCGCTTGGGGGGTCTCAGAGATGAACTCTACTGCGCGTACTGGGGACACCACTCCCCTCTAGAATAGCACAGCAGGCATGGACCAGCATCAAACCACGAGGTTTACCTGGGTCGTTTACCTGGGTCGTTTACCTGGGTCGTACATCTTCATGTGTTGCGCGATCGCATCGAGCTACCCACCTGTGCGGGCATGCCATCCCAACTCATCCACCCAGCCGCATGGCGTAAGATGGGTGAATGCAAGGGCAATAACACCGCGGGCTCCGTCGCACTCTCCGAGGATCTTCGACGATGGGGCCCCCAATTTTAAGGATGAAGAGGATACAATGTACGTTGCGGGTTGAGCCAGTGAGGGGAGGGGGCCGCTATCAAAGGGGGCCAAGCGGAGGGCGAACCGCGTGGAGAAGCGGCGCGCGACGTGTCACTTTATCTCGATTCGATGCTTCGTTTTCATGCGCGTTGGAAATTCGAAAGGGTCTGGTGATATGTGTGCGCCTACAGTAGGGAGCTTATATGGCACGGTGCCATGCTACGGTATAGATGGACAGTGCCTCACAGTAACGTTGAGCACGAGCAGGCCGAGGCTGGCGCTGGTCGATGGAAGATGAATGGGGCCCTCAGTGCTTCAGTGTTATTAGCTAACGGATATGTGGATGGGGGAAGATCATGCATGCACATCGTCTGGCCCGCCGTTGATCCATCGATCGACAGGTTGTCCTTCCTCGCGGGGCAGGGATCCGGCGCTCTGTCAGGGCATGGTCGAAACAATGACTGGAAGAAGTGACAGGTGCGGAATGCAACGGCGAGATTTGAAGGCCTGCAGCCTCACCCAGTCATTTCAGCATCCAAGAGCAAGTGTTCTGTGATGGGAATAGGGAGCATGGAGAAGCACTAACTAGGTTATAAAGGGGGCGGGCGGACTGCCGGGAGGGCGGGCGAGCGGGCGAGCGAGCGAGTGAGTGCCTTCTTAGTGGAGCCCAATATGTCTGTTCGCAAATTTGATTGTACGAGAGTTTGAGGGTGATGGTGAATGAGGCCAGCCGACGGCGAGACAGCATGGAGAAGAAATGGGTTGCGTGTGAGTGGAAATGGGAGTCCCTCCCAATCAACCAGACATGCAGGCATACTGTGATTTGATTTTTTTTTTTTGGCCCGAGATTCACGCTCACGCGCAGTTGATGGACGAGATTGGAAAGGCAATCTACCTTTACCTACCCAGCCCAGCCAGGTACGCACATCAGCACAGTTCAATTAGAGGACTTCGAGTCCGCGAGCAGGGGCTTTCCCTGTCGGAGCAAGCAGTGCCAGAATTCCAAACGCGTTTGTGGCTCCAGAGTCCAGACGTCCGTCCATCTAAAGTAGACTAGGAAGGTGTCGACAATAGGCGTGCATAAGACAGACTACCTTCGGTATTGAACACCCATGATACAGTAGCAGGCCGTGCTATGGTGTGGAGGGGAAAAGCGGTCCGGACGATTTCATGTGTCTGTCCCTAGGTTATTGATCTCGTCCTCGTCCTCGTCCTCGTCCCTGTTCACGCCCATGTACATACTGCACTTACCCACCAGCCGGCCTCAATGCGCCTTAAGGATATTGGCCGGGTATCGCAAGTTAAGCTGCCCAAGCAATCTGCTCCTCTGAGGCACGGCCTACAATAGATCATTACTCAAGGAAGTACTCCTACGACCTCGGTCTACCAAGCACTGCTGCTGCTGCAGACAGAAAGGTCTGTTTCGGACGAGTCAGAAGCGAGTCCTGCGGTGCCTGTCATATTTCTCCCCACAATTATCCAAAGAGCTTCTTTTCCGACATCCACGTTGGCTACCGCGGGAAGCAGCTTGCCGCCAGTCTCGTCTCTTTTAACAGTAATTTTTTATTCTCCTTTCGGCAACTTTGTTTTAAGATTCGCCGTACCTGACGGAGTGCAGCCTTGTCCTGTGTCGCAATCCCGGCCTGGCGTCCTGTCCCGGTACCTACCCTGCTCCTGCTACCCTACACCCTGCCTGCAGTCTGCAACCTGCATTTCTGCTGCATACGGCCTTCCATTCATTCATTTCCTTATCGATCTCTCCTTCTCTCGCTCCCTCCCTCTATCTATTTTTTCCGACATCCAACTTCCAAGGTTGTGAGACAGCCCACCACCAACCCTCCCACCAAAACGGCCGTCGCCCCCACGACCACCGCGCGCCCAGCCTACTACTGACTGTTCTCCACGGAGCACCGACCCGTCCCTCAATGCGACGGCTCTTTGGCTCAAGGAAACGAGGGAACTCCATGGTCGCGATCGTCACGTCTGCCGCGTCTGCCCACGGCCCCGGCTTGCTGGTACCTCACCTGTCACCAGTCACGCCCCTGAAATAGCTCCCGGCCGCGAGAGCCCAACTGCTCCCCCACCACCCTCCCACGCCCGCGTCCACGAACCGACAGCTCTCCGCCCACCCAAACCCGACGACAACGCCTCGCTGTTGTGGCGCATTCCAAATCGAGCGCGACGCCCGTCTCTCACTGACCGCCACGCTGGCCAGCCGAAATGTCGCTGAATGGTCTGGATGATGCGACGGTCAAGGAAGCCTACGATGCTGCGATAGCTGAGCCCGGAGGATGGTATGTGACGTGCAATTTCTGGTCATACACGGACGGTTTCCGCCCACGCGCCTGTGCAATGCAATCTTGTGCACCTCATTGCAGAGCATAAATAAACGTCAATTGTGCAAGTCCACTGCTGACCCCGCCAACTGTGCCCGCCTACAGGTTCCTGCTCAAGTACGTCAGTCGCGATGAGGTCCAGGTCCTAGCCAAGGGCAACGGTGGCACCGTTGAAATGCGCAACAACATTGCCCAGTACGAGGAGACGTCGCCTTTGTTCGGTCTCCTGCGATACCGTCGCAGGAATGTGATCATCAAATACCTGCCCGAGGGCTGCTCCCGATTGATCCAAGGTATGTCTCAAGCTTCAAATTGTTTTATTGCCGTAGCTTGTGCCCTGTGTCCATACAACAGCTATGTGCCCCCGTGGTTTGCTTTTAAGAATAATCTGCTTATCCCTTCACCTACTCTACAGCACGACTCGCCGTCCACTTCAATGCGGTCTGCGAGCGCTTCGCCCCATACGACACGACCTTCGACATTGCCGAGGCCAAGGAACTGAAGGACACCAAGCTATCGGCGGCTTGCTCCCTGCACACCGCGTCCGAGTCTACGTCATCCTCCACAAGCTCCCTTCGGCGAAGAAGGTTAATGGAAATAGCAGAAGAGGAGGAAGGCGAACAGAGAACAGCCAAGAGACAGTCCACAGTGGAAGAGGAGGAGGATCATCAGTCAGAAGTCGACCCGACCGAGTCTCGGCCGCGCTCGCCTATCACCGGTCCACCCGTTACCCTCGATCCACAACTCGCTGCTTCGCCAGAAGCATCACAGTTCGCTGGCAGCACAGAACCTCCCTCCTTTATTGGCGTGCCGCGGCCGGCCTCCCCGGCCAAGTCCTTCGAAACTGATACAGGCCGGCGCTTGTCATCGCAATCTTCACGGCAGGATTACTACAGCTCCTATTATAATAAACCAAGAGTGAAGCTTGGACCGCGCCCCTCACTCGACCCGGCTGGCAAGCAAGGCAGCTCCAGCTCTGTCCGCCCGGTTGCGTCCATGCCCGCGAGTCTCAAATTGTCTTTTAAGGGAGCGAAGAGGACTAAGACGCAGGACGACTCGTCATCTGTAATCAGTGAGGAGCCCGGAGATAACACATTCCTCAACCCATCGATACCCATCCCCGAGGATCCTTCCCTTCTCCAGGCACTGCGACCACGCACCAGTGGCGGAAGGCCGTCCACCAGCTCTGGTGTGTCAGTCAAGTCACTGCCGTCGATATCAGCTCCTTCCAGAAGTACAATGACACCCGAGAAACTCCGTCTTATGAAGGCCATGCAGTTACGGGAAAAGAAGAAGAGGGCAAGCGAGCAAACGCCCCAAGTGCCTTCAGTCCAGGTGACAGCCGACCCTGAGGAGTCCAAGGTCGCAGCCGAAGACAGCGAACCCCGAGTCGAAACCCAGACTCCTGCAGAGAATGACCAGGCCGTGGATCATCTGTCCCTCACCAAGGTCGAATCTGAGGGTGACAACGTTTCTACCATCCCAACAGACCATGCCTCGGTGCGCACGCAAACGGATTCTCGGCCACCCTCGCCAATCTGTGCTTCCTCTGAAGTCGGCGACTCGACCAAGGCGTCATCCGTGTCAGACTCTACGGAAGAAACAATCCAGGGCCAGGGAGACAAAATCGGACAAGAACATGATGAAAAGAGCGCACAGCTAGTTGACACGCTGAAGCAAGATGACGCACGGCCAGACGAAACCCCTGCTGCCGGCCCAGACGATGCTGTGATCGAGAACGGCCCGGGGGTCGAGGGACAAGAGGTGTCCCAAGCGCCACTGACTCAGACGGAGCAGCAGCCCGACACAGAAGGTGCCCAAAGGGAGGTGGAAGAGAAACCAACACTTGTTCAGAAAGACCTGCCTGCTGAACATCGTTTTATCCCAACTTCCAAATTCGCTAAAGCGATGAACGGCCAGGCCGTCGTGGAGCCCATGGAGCCGGACCCACAAGAGGTTACATCTGTACCTGGAAGGATTGATGAGGTGGGCCCTACCCCTGTGGACCCTGCCGAGAGGACACAAGACGGATCAGCCGCATCACCGCCCAAATGGAACCTCCCAATTTCAAAGTACTCAACCCATGATTCCAGCAAGACTCTCGCTCCCTCCCCCATCCCAGCCATTGTGACTTCCTCGACCGACACGCCTGATGGAGACCACCAGGACCTAGCCAATGCAGCAGACACAATGGAAGCCGAGAGCGCTTCTAGCGAGAAGCGGTCGAAGAGACCTGATCCCATCAACACGGCCTTGGATCTCCCCGACAAGCAGTCAGTACAGGAAAATGAACAGCCCATAGCCGAGCCGCAGTCCGCGACCACTCAGGAGGCCAAGCCAGTCGTGATCGCTTCCCCAGTCGCCTCTCCGGTCACCGCCACTTCAACAGGTCAGCCCAGCGAACCACCGACACCGCGCATTATGCGGACCGTATCGAGCCCGATCCGGAGCCCACAATTGCCGACCCCTGGTGCAGCACCCCCGTCCGCGAGGTCCGTCTCACAGGGCGCGGCATTCCACTCGAGGATGAACCAGCAGTCAGCCTCTCACCTAGGGCCCCGGCCGCCTGGTAAGCTCTCCGGTGGACTCGCATCGCGGATCAAGGCCTTTGAGCAGCTGGCGAATAAGCCTCCCTCACCTGGTCTGCCCGTCGTGCCTGTCAAGGATCGACCGTCTTCAGCCTTCTTTTCAGTCCGCAGGAACAGCGTCAGAGATGGTGCTCAATCGCCTCTGGCGCTCGAGAGAGCGAACTCTGTCAGGGGCAGATCGCCAGGTAACTCGCTTGAAACATCTCCAGAGGCTATCATCAAACCTTCACGGGAACGTTCTGGGTCTGTTGCCAGTCGCTTGTCGGTATTCGAAGGCGGCAATGCACCAAGGGGAAGGCCTGAATCGATCTCTGTGACGGCCAGGATTGTTCGCGATCCTCCAACTCTTACGAGGCCACAGGAGACTCAAAATGACTATGACACCAGCCCTTTGGAGCTCAGGCAATCACCGCTGATAGTTGACCATCGCAAGGCTACAGAGACCCCAGAATTAGAGCCCGTTCCGGACGCTGCACCGCCTGTGCCAACGCCTCTTATTCATGCAGGGGAACCTCAGCCACGCAAATCACTCCAGGAGCGGCGATTGTCCAAAGCCGGATCGGTGGCTGCCGGTGATGAATCTCGAGATGGTCATCGACCAGGGCAACGCACGTCTTTGACAATGGCCAGGGACTTCCTGCGGGACTCAATGGTTGGTAGGGACGCTGCGAGCACCCCCCGACCTATGTCGATGCACCAGCATCATACCTCCCTTATGGGTCGTCTGAGCATCAGCTCGAAGCGCACGTCTTTTGGCCCCGATTCTGCGACCTCGCCGGTGAAGCCTCTATCACCAATGTCAACGGGTGAGTTGAGTGAATCCGGTGAAGACAAGAAAACGAAGGAGGGGAACCGAGCAAGCCGCTTCATGCGACGTCTGTCCAGCTCATTGAGCCCGCGCAAACAGTCGACTCCGACGATTTCTCCCACCCTGGCTGAAGAAAACGTCACTGACGTTGAACAAGCTATACCGCCTAGGGCCATGACTGCACCTTCGATCCCCAGCACGGCCCCTCTTGTTGCCTCTCTGGGCGACGTCAACGTGCAGTTTCCCGACAACCTTCTTTGGAAGAGGCGGACAGTATCGCTAGACACGATCGGCTACCTACTCCTCAGCGCTGTGCAGGGTGTCACCTCGATTCGTGAGAAGCAACTTAAGCGGTATCACCTGAGCGAGTTCAAAGCACCCTACGCGCCCGAGATCGAGTTCCAAGAGCTTCCCAACAGCGTGTGCCTGGATTTTATCGATGGGTCCAGCCTGCAGATTGCCTTCCAAGACCGTGCCGGACAGCTCCATGGCCTGCACAGTAAGTCTAGCCGAGAATCGGTGACCAAAAGTGAAAGTTTACTGATGACGAGAAATAGCACTCCAAGATAACCACCGAAGGCACACCTCTTCCGCTTCATAAGCGACATGAGCCTCGAAAGAGATCTTCTCACCTGTTCATGCCCGCCCACCAACTTGGATGGGCGGGGGTCCACACATGCCTCAGCCGAGGAATTCCTTATGTCTTGCAAAGCGAACGACGCTGTGATCGAAAACTCTAACGACCCGATATCACCTTTTTAATCTGCTTCGTTGACTCTGGCCTCGGTTGAACGCCAGTTTGATTTAGAAAGCCAGCCTTCTTGAGGAAGTCGCTATTTTTCTTTAAAGCGAGCGAATTGCGGTGAATTTTTCCTCACAAAATCCCACGGAAGGTCGGTCCATAACTACGGTGTTGAGATTCTTGATCCCATATCATACCCCAAATATACTCATCCTGTTTTCTTGTCTGCCTTTTGTTTTTCGTTTCTCATTTGTCCCCTGAACCATCATCACCATCGCCTGGAAAGAAAAAGAACTGGATTGAATCGTCACTTCACGGCTGAGCCCCCCAAAATTTTCTGCTTTTAAACGGATTTGATACCACAACACTACCATACCCATCCGACCTCGCGGGGAACATCTTTCCTCCGACAGTCTATCGATTTGTCCATTTTTCTTTCTGTGTTTTTCCGCATGCGATGCTGAGGTGTGCTTGACAGGGGTCTTTAAGGCCTGGGGGAACTGTGAAGAGGGCGAAGAGAGAAGTCAGAGGAAGCAGAGGGGACATAATCTAGCATCACCATCACGAAGCATCGCACTGGCGGGTTGGGGACGGCGGGCGGCAGGCGGCGCCAGATATCGGGTCTTATATTTTTCTCTTTTTCCTTTCCTTTTCACCGGGGAACACCTTCTAACAAAACAAACCAAAACAACCTGTATATATGTGCATTAATATTCCCCCCTGGATGAAAATGGCGGGAGAGAACAAGGTGCCACCGCGGAGAAGGATGCGGTTGGATGAGCGAGAGAGGGCAGTCCGATCCCCCTCACTGGAGGGGGCGGAGGTAGTGAGTAATAGAGAGGAAGTTAACTTTACCTGGCTGTGGGAGGCAGTGTGCCGCCTCGCGTGATACTCGTTTTCCTTTTCTCGGGCGAGTCAATGGTGTAGCTCAAGTGAAGTACTCTGTTCTGCGAATGTGTCGGTATGGTACTGGCTTTAGGCTTCATCATCTCGACGGATTCTCAAGGGGACTTGAGATGTTGGATGAGGCCAGCTGTGTGAGTCTGGGATATTGAGAAGTATAAGGAGATTTAAAGCGTTATGTGCAGTGTCTCGTCGACTTACAAAATTACAGGGAATATCGAGGACGCTCATAACGGACGGTTGGGGGGTGGAGGTTTCGCGGTGGGAAAATCGGAGAGAGAGGGGGGAGACATCATCTAGGAAGAGATAAATGGCCAGGGCCAGCTTCATCCGCCGAGGGCCTCGACCTTGTCAATAAGGCTTGAAGCAGCTTTGGTCTGTCTTTTTGGTTTACTCATTTCACAGAGCAGCCGGTAATGCTTTGGGTGCGAGGGTGTTCTTGTCAGGTTGCCCTAGATACTAGTAATTGTGCGAAGGCTCGAATGCAAGTCTTCAGGGGCCTAGAGGATCAAGACTCTGTAGTCCGTGGGCATGGCAGAGCCGCATCATCCCACCAAGTACAAAGTGTTCATGGCTTTGACTTATTCCACTACCTGCAGTGGTCACATCAGCGCTTATCGCAAATCACTCATGCTAGTAGTACGCGTAATAACAGTGATATTAGTATACGCGTAACATTTGAACCAAAACGGACTCTATTTTCTACTCTTGCACACCTTGCGGGCAGCCTACCGTTACTGCTCAATCTATGCTTGTCCTTGCCAGCTAGCTGCTACATAGCTTGACGCAGCGTTTATGCATGTTGTACTGGCTGTCCACGTGGGGGTTCTTTTCGTCGCTGCCACAAGAAGACCTTCATTTCTCGCTCAGAGAAGCGAGGCGGTTGGGTCTGCTGGAACCAGGGCTTGATTGGACCCTCCGGTATGCAGGTGAGCATATGAGTAGAATCTGCCTTGAAAGCTGAGGCAATGCTGGGGCTTAGCCAACCATGGCCGATACGCCATGTTGAGTCTGCAGCTGACTGCATCAGTGCCCAGCAGCTCCCAGTCGCTTAATACTAGGTGCCTTGGTCTTTGACATTGACTCCTAACCTGACGAGGATGCTTCAACAACACTCAAGTCGTCTCCAAAGCATGAATTACTGCTCTCGGAGTTCAGGTCATTCTGATTTCTCCTCTGTAATCTTCCCGTACTTGGAAGGCCCCGTCTATACCAGGACCACGTCCTTATGATTTAGGCATGTCTGATCCACTCTCCATCACAGCATCTGTAGCTGGAATTATCTCGCTCGGTGTTCAGGTGGTCGGCGGGATCACGCAATACTTCGACGCGGTGCGGGAACGCAAAGATGATGTCGCCTCGGCAAAAGCACACGTCGTTCGCATGCAAGAGCTTTTGAAGCTTGTGAGCAACGCGGCCGCGGAGGTTGAACCAACTCACGCCACAACCGCGGCATTCCTGAAGGCTGCCGCATCAATTCAACCGGAGCTCCAAGCCCTAGAACGATTTGTCCAGAGTTTGGATACCGCAAAGTTTCCCTCACCAAGTCATGAGGTTATTGGAAAGGTTTATGTCCAGACAAAGAAGCTTACGTACCCGTTTCACCGTCCGACCATGGATCGGTTGCAGTCTCGCCTGATTCAAGTGAATGCGATGCTACAAGCAGCACTCCAGATACTTCTTCTGTAGGTGTACCGTCTAGGAGCTACAAGGAAGGTCATGGATTCTAATTAAAGTATCTGACAGAGACGTCGCCATCGATATTGAACGTAACACCTCCACTATCAAAGCCACGCTACCAGACCTGCAGCGACAGCTTTCTGAACAACTCAAACAAGAGAACGTGGCTACTCGAGATGCTGTCGCTCGCGTGGGAGACTCGACCGTGTTTCTGTCCGGCAGATTCGACCAAGGCTTAGCCAAAATACAAGAGGACATCGCTGCTACCAGCACTACATCTGTATCAGTGCTACGTAAGGAATACGCTGAAACTGAAGCCAGGCTGCTTCAAGAGCTGGCAGTGACACAAAGCGGTGTCAATGAATTGGGTGACAACTTCAGACGCTTTGATCTGGCACTCCGTGCGCTTCCCACGCGAGAAGAACTTGGGCGCCTCATTGCCAAGCCAGGCCAGCTGAAGGAGTTGTGCGAATTCATGGAAGAACCACCAGATTTCACCACCTCCCAACATTCTAGCCACCGTTCGCACATCACCCTGGCGCGAAGGACATGTATTTGTCGAAAGCGTGTAGTTAGGTCGAGACGGGCGCTCCTCTGGAGATCTTGGCAGGCTTTGGCGGACACATCGACCACGCATGACCACTTTCCAGACTGTATTTTCCATGTCCAAGGCGCAACGGTACCGTCAATACGGTGGTCGTTGGCCTTCAAAGGACTGCAAGGACTCATCAACCGCGCGATCGAGGTGTCTTTCTCGTACTCATTTGGGGCTGGCGGATGCAGCCTTAGCCCGGGTTTCAATTACTACCCAACTGTCGACCGCAGACGCGACCCGGCATTTCGAATCATGGGACTATACCGCTGGTCATGCCTGAGTCTGATAGAGAGTAATTCACGTCAGGATGAGTTCCTGGAGCAGTGTCTGGATAACATGGCATTGCTTTATCGCCATGGCAAAGCTTCGCCAAAAGCCGTTGACCAGCACGGCCGTGGTGTTCTGCATTACTTGGATGTCAAGTCAAGTGTAGGTCTGCCGTATTCAATCACAACGCCTAAGGAACTCTTTGTTGACAATCACCAAGCCCAAATTCCGGGATGTCTGCCTTACAGGACTGGATACGCTGCTAAAGCTTGGAGTGCAGGCTACCATGTCTGACATCTATGGCTCGTGCGCAATTATCTCCCACTCGGCCCATTCAGCTCAGCTGACGTATTTGAATTTCGCTATAGGACACCTGCCTGGAGCATGACCTGTCTGAATTTGAGTCCCTATATGTGGGACAGCCCACGCGAAAATAGACTCAAGGGCCCGAACAGACCTAATACCTGGGACTCGTGCTCTTTTGTCAGCGAGTTTCTGTGCGCCCAAGAGCCGTGTCAAACTATTGTCACTAAATCTGTGCTCGAGCTTCCAATGTCCGAGCAAACAACAATGGAGTTATTTTGCATGATGCAACGCTCGCCAGCCACTGCAGAAGGTCTGTATTATCTCTCACTTGAACCTTGAGCCTCATCATGCTGGCAGGCTTTGGCAACGCTGACGACATCAATCTGCTCAGCCTTGGAATGCGGTCCCTTGAGTCTTGCAGCACTTGCAGGCGACTTCAAGAAGATGGATTTTCTCCTGACAAATCATCAAAATGCGATTAATGAGCGTAATCTACTGCGGCAAACTCCACTACATCTGGCAGTCGGGCATTCATCCTGTGTTGCGCTTTTGTTGAGGGGATCAGGTCGTAAACTAATCGATTTGCCAGACAGCACAGGCTGGCGACCTATGGATTACGCCTTGTTCTCTTGTATAAGTAGCCTATTATATACTGGGTTACATTATCGGCACGGTTGCTTGAAGAGCCACAGCGACACCAGTTTGAACATCCTATTAGATGCAGACTGTATGATACCGAAGATGGCATCATGGCCACGGGATCTCTACTTCTACTCGTCTTCTCTATGCTGTAATTGCGTGCAGGCAGTATCGAAACACTTGGTTGATCGAAGCGAGGGTCTGAAAAGGCTGGCGGCACATAACCTTCCTCGCATGCAGGCCACTGCATTGGGTCTTTTCTCTCCCTATTTACTGGATTCTAACGCCACCAGGGTGATTCAGGCCCTCAACAACCGTGGCATTTCTGTGCCTCCGAGTCTGCAAGTGCATGGATCCTGCGGGGAAAGAGCCCGTCATGATTTGACTTCAGTATACCATAGTGGAAACCGACCGCCAATACCTTTCTCGGTCCTTTGGAGTCTCGGATTCCGCGACTTGGACACGCCCGACAATGATGGAATTACGCCCTTGATGTGGTGGTGTAAACGAACCTCGTATACTGACTGGAAGGAAGCCGCCGGTCATTGCTCCTGGTTCATCGACAATGGCGCGGATCTGTGGAGGTTGGTTCCAGACGGGCTATCAACGATCGGTCACGAGATCTACGCCAGAATCGGCGAATTGAAAACCAGCAGCGATGAAGACAGCGATGAAGACAGCGATGAAGACAGCGATGAAGACAGTGATGAAGACAGTGATGAAGACAGTGAGCGAAATCCCATGGAACATATCTTCGACCTCACGGGAAAGTTGTCACAGCGAGAGCCACGTGACAGGTGTCGTTGTGCTTGCTCGCCTGGGGGTTGCACTCCCTTCGTACGATTTCTCCAAACCGCACTCCACCCGCGATACGCCAAATCAGCTTCGAAATTCATGGAACAGCTCCCTGAAATGATAATGGAAACCCATACGTCTGTGACCAAAGTCCAGATGCGATCTGCAATCAGATATGCTACTTTCAGGATGTTAGGCATTAGACACACTTGCTGCCACGACGATAGTGGTCTATCCTTTGGACAACATCGACAACATCGACAGAACGAGGAACTAGACGAGTTGCGTAAAGAAGACTGCTTTCTAGTGGCCCGTCTCGAAGATCTGGCCACTGAATTTGAAGAGGAGCTGGAAAAAATGGGCCAGGAACGGTATGTCAATAAACGTGTATCATTTTGGCACGGCTATTGGCTTCCGCGCATGCAACAAGTCCTGGAATCCATCGAGAGTGCTGAAATAGAGGAGTCAGACGAGGTGGGTGCCGAGGACATTGGAGTAGTGTGGCATAAGCAAGAATCCTGGAAAGGCAAAGACCGCGATGGAGAATCCGACAGTGAATCCGACAGTGGAAGTGAGGATATCGGATATCACGAGTGCGACTGGAGCTCCGAGATTGACGAAGGAAGAATGATTCACACACTCCGAACAATGAAGGATTGGAGCTCTAGGCTGGATCTGATCATGGCGAAAGCTGGAATGTCTGCAGGTCGGTGATCGACGCGTTAGCACATTACAATCCATCAAACTAGCTAACACACGGGTCGACTATGAGCGCAGTTGAATTGTGCACTACAAACAGGCCCGTTCTCTAGGAAATCCCCAGGGGCTCTATACCCGTCGTGACACTCGAATTGTTAGTCAAGTACTAAGCAGAATGGTTAGCATGTGTGGGCAAAGCGGACAGTAAAAGTGATGTTGCCGTTGGGTCTGAGGTCGCAATTCAGCAGCTGTTTTACGTATCGATACATTATCAAATTTGATCAAAGATGTACAAGGAAGCAAGTAAGAAAGATTTAGGCCCACTTTTCGAGAATGCAGCGTCTCGGGCACTTGGTGCGCGGTACCTACATGCAGACATGCAGAACCAAACGCCCTGCTCACACATGCGGCGTCCAGATGTGTCCTAGCTCAAGCTGTTCCGCTGTCTGTGTCAAGCGAAATGCTACCCCCCCCCCCTTGTCCGTCTTCAGTCCCTCCTACACACGTTAAATCTCCACTTTGTGTGCGTTTGAAAGTCTTGGCAGTCAAGCGAAATGCTACCCCCCCTGTCAATCAAAAATCAATCCTATATTCATACTTTATCTGAAAATATCTTAACATATTAGTTTTTTTATTTAACAAGAATTTTATTTATGTGATTTTCTTTGTTGGATTTTTAATTTAGTATTTTTTTTATTTTTTTTTTGCTTTTTAAAAAGCTATTTTGAAAGAGACGAAATTTCCAAAATTGCAGAATTTCACGTCTTGAAATCGACTGACAGGGGAGGGGTAGCATTTCGCTTGACACAGACAGCGGCCCGAAGTCTGGCCATCTCACTCACGAATACTGGGGTCTTATTGGTCTTAGAAGCAGGATGAGCGAGTGTTAGGTGTGACAAGGAGTAAACCCGATGGAGTCGTGACATCCAGTATTCGCCGCGATCCGGAAAAGGCTCCTGCTTGAACTTCACCATTTTCATCGTGACTGTATCTAAAGCGCGATACATTACATGGTTTCTCCCAGCGTCCTGACCGCCTTGCATGATGATTACATAGGATGCTTTTGACCCCCGACCCAAAGTGTACCTCGCTCAAACTGTTCCACGAGTCTGTTGTGCGTCTCTGGATCGAAAGTCTCCAGAAGAACAGGTGCAGAGTCACCCCATCATGGATGCAACATGCCTCAGTTTTGAGCTCTTTGCTATATGCGTCAAAGGTAAGCCGTGCGTCTCGCTATAATAGTGTTGAGGTGCAAAGAACAAATTTGAACAGCAGATCTAGCAGTATCTGACTCTAGAGTATGCCCGGCTGACCAAAGCTCTAGCATACAAGCTTCTGCTGGAGGCTTCTGACATGCCCAAGAGTCTCCGGTATCTGCTTGTGCGACTTCGTATGGAACGTGACAAGCTTCTGGACTGGGGCGTGCTAGCGGATCTCTCTGAAGACGAGCGAACACTCAGCTCAGGCCTACAACTTCACAAGCATGTGGTCAATGATACCTTACAGGAGATCAAGATCGTCCTCATTGAACTCACAAAGCTGAGCGATAGGCACAACACGGAAATGGTCGGTGGAGAATATGCAGAGAGAGCTGTTGATGAGGACGCCGAGGTGAACTCTTCGCACAGCAATCTACTACTGCACAAGAAGGCAGTGGACTTCGTTGCAAAGACACGAAGATTTCCCGGCCGGATCAGATGGGCGTCTTTCGACAAGAAGGACTTTGAGACACTATTGTCCAAGCTCACTACCCTCAATAAGAGCATGACGTACCTCTTCGAACGACACCAACGGGAGCGTCAGTTGCAATTGCAAGAGAGCTCTTATATGGGGATTCTCCAGGCCAACAACAAACTTGACGATTTGCTTGCACTGATGGCCTCGTTGGGCAATCTGAAAGAGGGAAATCATCTACAGCAGCTGACCCGCTTTAAGGCTTTCAACGTCGCTGTCGAAACTGGGCAATCCGGTGTTCTAGAACTCTCGGATGGAAGTAAGCCCTTGCTTGAATTCAGAAAGCTGTCGCTGGGCGAAGAAGAAGAAGAAGCTGAAGAGTTGCCCGCTCGTTCGCCAGGAGAATATGAACAGAGACCAGTATGGGCAGAATGGAAGTACTACGAGCCCATCGGTGAAGACGACAAGGCACCCGATTTCGTTCCTGACCGTTTATCGAAACTGGCAAGGCTGCTACAAGATGATAACAAGCCGAAGGAGTGCCGCATACCCCGTTGCTTGGGGTACGTCCATGACCAAGATAATTATCGCTACGGATTCGTCTTCCATGGTCTAGCCGACGCAGGCGAGGCCTTACCACTGTCTCTCTTCGATCTCCTGCTATCGATGCCAAAGCCGTCATTGACGTCGCGACTGGCAGCAGCTCGCGCGATCGCTACCTCGCTCTGGTACCTGCACGCCACGAATTGGCTTCACAAGGGCCTGCGCAGTGAGAACGTCGTCTTCAAAATCCCTGATCCGAAATCTCCATCAACTGTCGAGCCTTTCCTGGCCGGTTTTGAATATTCCCGGCCAGCTGACCCCAGCGAGGTCACTGAGATGCCGAGTGAGAATCGACTGCATGACCTGTATCGTCATCCTGCGACTCAGTTCAACGTTCCCAGAGACGGGCGCCAAGGCTTCAAGAAGATCTATGATATTTACAGCCTCGGAGTCGTGCTCTACGAGCTAGGAATGTGGAAACCCGTCCACGCAATCCTGGGCATCCAGCTCGAAGGGGGCATCCGGTCCGCCGCCGTCAAGGGTGCTAAGGCCGCGTTGCTAGGGAAAGAAAACTTGCAAGCTCTCGAAGCGGAAGTCGGTGGCATCTTCACGGCAGCTGTCCAGAGCTGCCTGGCTGGGGACTTTGTGCCTAGCGGTGAGGGTGACCATGTTGACGAGGACGCCCGGCTTCAGACTGAATTTGGAGAACGAGTGGTTCGTAAATTGGGCAGCGTCACCGTCTGAATTCTGCATGAATGATTGTCAAACGGAACAGTAACCAAGCTGCCAGCTTTGTGCTCTAGACTCTGACTTTACCGCGTATATTGATTGCTTGACACATGCATGCTCCTAGAAACTGAAGACTTACAGAACTCCAACCCCTCCGACACAGGACGGATACAGTGAGTAGCCAGCTGGACACAGGATGTGGCTGCAGGAAGGCTAGGCAGCTTTCGTCGGCGCTTACATCACGTGGCATGTGGGTGTCACCCTCATTTCTACTGCTTGCCGACGACCGTTTCATGGGACTTTGATGCCATCAGACCCTGCAACTTTTGTGCCTGGCCAAATGTTCTGCTGCGACAGGAACAGTAGTCGTCTCGCCTGGGCACATTGTGGCCGATTTTCACCCGTTCTCGGTCTGTTCATGTAATTCCAAGAATCGAAGTTATATCCTCCCCTGAACCCAGCAGAGGCACTCTTCTTCGGGGTTCTCGCATCGTGCCGCCAAAACGGACGATCATACGGCAGAGATTCCAGGCATGATATAACAGTGAGGATGGGCTACGCTATAGGAATCGATATCGGCACGGCGAACACCCGCGTCGCGGTCTTTCGCGACGGCCGTGTCGAGGTCATTCCTGACAAGGACGGCCGGTATTCCATGCCGTCCTACGTTGCATTCACAGAGAGATGCCGTCTCTTTGGGAGCGCCGCCAAGGCACAGGCCGCTTCCAACCCCGAGAGCACCGTGTATGGTGTCAAGCGCGTGCTGGGGCAGCGTCTGGAGCAGTGGCAGGTGGACAGATACGCAAGAATCTCACCCAATGAAGTCTCGCTGAAAACGCCTGAGCAGATGACCATCTCCGTGAGCTACAAGAAACTTCCGCACCGTCTGTCCCCCGTGCAGGTGCTTGGGATGCTGGTCGCGCGGGCTCGGGCAAATGCAGAGGCCTATCTAGGCGAGCCGGTCAAAAATGCAGTCATAAGCGTGCCAGCGCATTTCGACAGCGGCCAGAGACAAGACGTCTGTGATGCGGCCTTGTTAGCTGGTGTCAATATACTGCACTTAGGCACAAGTATTGAGTCGATTGCTCAGTATTACGCCTTCACCACTCAACGGGAGGATTTGAACGAGGACGAGAACCCCTGTGTGTTTCTGGATTTCGGCGCCGGCTTCTGCAATGTTGGTCTGGCGGTGAAGATGACATCGTCGAATTGATTCATTGCGCAAGCGACATGAGTTTAGGAGGCGAAGATCTGATCGACCGCATCCATGACCACTTCGCTGCCGAAATATGGAGGAAGTGGGGCTGGGATATCAACACGGATGTACGAGCCCGGCGTCGCCTGAGGGTGGCTTGCGAGGCCGCAATGAGAGAATTGAGCTCGATTACATCTGCTCAGATCTACATCGACTCACTCTATGGCAGCCAGGACTTCGCCGGACATCTTTCTCGGGAGAAGCTGGAAGAACTGTGCCAGGATCTCTTCCACGCGACGATTACTCTAGTCGACCGTGTGCTTTACAAGACGAGGTGGGACAATTGTTCTGTCAAGAACATTGTCATAGTGGGCGGCTGCTCACGTATTCCAAGGCTACAGAAGGTCTGGTCCAACTACTTCAATTCAAAACCCTTGGTTAAGGTGGTGAATCCAGACGAGGGGGAGGTCCTCGGAAGTGCTTGTAAGGCCGCGATTCTCTCTGGCCTTATGTGTGCTCCTGACACGTTAGTGTTGGCCACCGTACCGTTCAATGTCGGGGTAAAAACAAAAGAAGGAATCATGCGCACATTGATCCATCGCAACCAACAGTGCCCGGTAAAGTATTCCAAGAAGTTCCAGTTGTCTGACTTCGACCTAAAGCCTCACGAACGCCCCATCTTGCAATTCTACCAGGGCAATAGGCAAAGAGCCAGAGATAACCTCCTCATTGGCACGCTGGACCTTTCCGAACTCCTACCTAGCTGGAATGACAGCGACTGCAAGACCAAGATAGAAATCATAACAGAGCATGACCATCGGCACCAAGTGACGGCAAGCGCGGTCCTGGAGGGAAAGCCGAGTACCCTGACAGCGTGGCAGACGATGGTGCCCAGAAACCATGAGGTGCTAGGAAGCCTCATTGCCCAAGGTCGGTCCTACAAAGAGGACGACGCCATGGAGGAGACAAGGGTCGCAGAGCGGTGCGCTCTCGACCTGCGCCTCGCATCTCTGGCCGAGTTCCAGCCACCTGCTGTTCAAACAAAGAGGATGGTGAGCCTACTCGAGTCACTGGGTCTGTTGCGGAATTGGCTGGACGAGCTCGAGTGTGGGAGCCTCGCCGACTATCGCTCATGCCACAGGTCGCTTGACGACCTAGAACGAGACCTGAAGATTGAAGAATTAAGAGGGAGGGAAATTACCGGGCTTCGATCCCATGCCGATGAGCTACGTGCGAAATTGCTGGCGACGACACAAACGCCCAAGATCGGGTCCTTACTGCAGTCGGTTGACAGCGTCACACAGTGGGTAGAGAACAATGAGCAGGCCGAGATCCAGGAATATCAGAATAGGCTACGCTTGCTGATGGCCGTCTCTGTGGAGCTGATTACCCTGAGCGAAGCTCCACCGAGTCGAGAGTCTACACCAAGTATTCGGTCACCCCAGCATCCCGACACCGGTCCACGAGCCCAAGCGAACGGTCTTAGAAGTTTCGACGAGCTGTTTCCCGAATCTGGATGGGATACCAAGTCGAAGTTCACCGACGCCGAGTTCGAGGGGATTGCCTCGTATCTCCGGAACACAGGTCACCAGAGCTGGAGCAAGGTGCCAAGGATATACTCTGTGCTACGTCTTATCGACCATGTGGAGCTAGTCGAAGCCTTTCTGCAGCGTGACATGACAGACATTTGGTTTCCTTTCTCAGACAACACCCTTCCCAAGGCGCTAAAGCAGCCGTACCGGACCCAGTTCCTCCACGCCCAGGAGGCCGTCTTCTCTAAGGCGCTCGAGCTTGAGAGGGGCACCAGGCTCGACGACAAGAAGTTGCACCGCAGGCATGCGCACTTTTCTCACGGGGAGCCCCTACCATTCACGGTCACCGCTGTCCTGGGAAGTGGTGCTCACGGGTTTGTCGACAAGGTCGTAAGCACGTTGAGCTATAGAGAGTATGCTCGCAAGCGGTTCAAGAGAACTGCTATCAATAAGAAAGACGTGAGGACTTTCCTTAACGAAGTCAAGATTCTCAAGACACTGAACAACAGGCATTGCATTGATATGGTATGTTTGACTTATATTCCCACTCTCCTGTCCCCATCTCAGCTGGCGGTACGATGGACTGGGCCACTGATATGAGTCGCGTCTCGGAAGGTCGGCAGCTACTCTGATCCCCGGTACTTTGCCCTGATAATAAGTCCGGTGGCCGAATGCAACCTGGACAAGTACTACTCTCTAGCCCTAGCCGACATGGACAAGCGATCCATCTTGCAGGGATTCTTCGGTTGTCTAGCAGGCACGCTGGACTACCTGCACAGCCAGAAGGTGGTTCACCAAGACATCAAGCCCCAGAACATCCTTGTCAAGGATAACAGCCACGTGCTCGTGACTGACTTCGGCATCGCGCGCAGCTGGGAAGGGCTGGGAAGAGCGACGACCACGGCGGACCTCGACCGGACTTGGCTGTACGCCGCCCCTGAGGTGGCGCGTGGCGGGCCTAAGAACGAGACGGCCGACGTCTGGTCCCTCGGTTGCGTCTTCCTCGAGATGTGCACCGTGCTCAAAGGTCGGTCGCCCGCCGAGATGCGGGCCTTCTTCAAAGACCACTCCGACAGCACTAGTTTCCACGACAATGCCGCGGCGGGGCACGTCGCCAGCTGGGTCAAGTCCCTGCGGGAGCACCCAGACTCCGAGCCCAATCCGGCCCTGGAATGGGTGGAAGGTATGCTCCTGGTGGAGCCGCTCCATCGCTGCAGGCCTTTTGAGCTCTTCGACAGGACGGTAGTCACGTCGGAGAGAACCGGGGTCCTCTTCTGCGGCGCTTGCTGTCGGGACCGCGGCGAGTCGGCTCCTGAAAGTAACGACGAGCATCTGGATCGTTGGAGTGAGGGTGATGAGGATGCATAAACTCAGTCATGCTAGGAATCAACCACCGGCGGGCAATCTTACTATCACTATTACTTTGTACTTACAAGTGCATTGTGCAAGCTTACTAATGAGAGGCGATTAATGGCAGGGATGATGGATAATATATATATATATGTGTGTGTGTGTATGTGTATCACACTGCCTGATTCAATAAGGATGCTTGGATCGCATCGATATGCATGTGAGGCGATCAGATGTGGTGGAAAGGTAGCTGGCTCGACGAGCTCTCCAGGCCTGCTGGTTTTTACTCAGATTGGCGCCTTTCTTGGGCGACTCACGAGCTTCTACTGGTCGGCCACGAATGCTTATGGAACTCCAAGTCGATGTCACACATAGTATTGGCAAGTATGATATCCGAGAATGCACCTCGTATGAGTACCCGCCAGTTACTACAGACTTGAGATAGAAGTACGCGATGGTACTTACGTCTGTGCACAAGGCCCCAGTTATGGAGGCTGATAATCGCTTGTAACAGCTCCTTGGCTGCTGACACATAAACTGCGATAAGTCTCTTACTCTTGATGAGAACAGATTCGAAGTCCGGACCTCGCAGTGGGAGTACAAGCACGCGATGTTCGCCCCGTAATCCTTGGAGTATAGAGGTGTCCTGGCCTAGAACAATCCCAGAGCAATCCTTCGCACGCGCAGCAATGTTCAGGTGTATCCGATACTCTTGGGAAGCAGCGTCCAACGAGTTGAGCACCTTGAGAGCTACGTTCGTATGGTCCTTCAAGTCTCGCGCAAGGCAGACGACAGAGAAGCCGCCGCGGCCGAGTTTGGGGTCTATACGGTACTGCCCATTGTGTAGGATCTCACCAATTTAGTCAGGATAGAACATGCCACTTGCGTAAAACCCTTGGTCTTCAGAGTCCACGAAGTCGCCATAATCTAGATCATCCGCAGGCGAGGGCGAGAGTGGTGAGTTTGTGTTGGCACGTGAGGCGATAGGTGTTTCAGACTTCATCGAATCAGGTTAATCTGTTACTTCTATGAATATGGAAGCCTGAAAAGTGCAGGACGGCGCAGAGGTCAGGTGGTCGAACACTGCGCCTACGTGGATGGAGTCTGAACTTTGGCGCTTACAATGAAAGCTGAATGCAGCTGAACCATGTCAGGAAGCGATGCTGAACGTTGTTCGTTTCGAAGATACGGAATATAAATTGCCTCTACATGAAGCTTCAGACCGATGGCATCATTGTGCGGAATACAAAACGAAAGGCTTCTGCTGAGCATGTGGTCTCTGAGGTACTGATTACTGAGTGACTGACCACCAAGATGCAATTGTAGCTGTTCGTTGAGGGGCTTGAGCCAAGAATTCCTATAATAGGTACAGGAGGTGACCATTTTTAAATTTTTCAGTTCCGAATGCAGTGATAGGGTGATATCGTCATTGTCGCCTTTCAAACTCATGTATGGCGTCAGGCTGAACATTAGCTGGGGGCACACTGCAGGCGACGTCCTTTTCGATGGGTTTATCTTATCAGCCCAGCACATAGCATTTGAACCGCTGTCACCCACAATTGTTTTTTTTTCTTTCTTTGTACCCAGGTATTCATTACGCTTCACGGTCCTTGCAAAGCCCAAAGAGTATTTTTGGGATAGAACTACGCCACGAAAACAACTCCGTGCAAAATGCATTATCTTGTCGCCCCAGTCGCGGCAATGGCCATGTTTAGCATTTGCGCTCCATGTGGCGGTCCACGCGGTTACCTAGAAAGGACCCTTTTTCTCTGGCTATGACCGCCCATACTATACCATGATGGTGACCTCCTGCAGTCTCGCTTGCAAAGCCCTGTTTCCTAAGCCCTTTCTTAGACCACAAGTACACACTGAGGCGACAGCCCAAGCATGGGAATCAACGCAATGGGCCTGGACCAGGAAATGGAAATAAAAGCGTTGAGTTTGGGTTTGAGACTGACCTCATGCGCCGCGTGCGACCTGTCGGCGACGGAGTCCCTATACAGATTGCAAGTGGTTATGCTTATAAAGTTTTGTTGTTATTCGTGCGTCTTTTTTAGTTCAAAGTCGACATCAATTCATACATACTTACGACATTACACTGCTTGCTTTAAGTTGCCTCCTTTACACCTGTGTGTCTTCGCCCCACAACCATATCACGCTTCTCCCAATCTATTCAGTAGATTTTACCGGCACTCACAATGGCCAACTCAGCTTCCACTTCGACTATTGCATCCGTTTTCAATCCTGGGAAATTCATTGGATTGAGCGCTGCCGACAAGGAAGATGCTCACTGGCAAGGAAATGTCGATGAAAACGAAGTTATTCAAGTCTCCTGGATTGCGAATGCTCGAGAGCGGGTGGTAAAAGATGCTTCCGATTTGAACGTAACGACACAAGAGCTCAAAACCGCTACAGAGCAAGCAGCTTACAACCTGGCCCTACACTTGGAGGCTACCAAAATCAAGATACTGTGTGTGCTGACCCTTTCCATGCATATCGTCTCAGAGATCAAAGAGCAATGAGATAAGTAGCAAGACCACATACGTAGAGAGCTAACGCCGCACATGTCCTTAACAAGGGCGGTGCACATGATTTCACGTGCGATAGATCCACCGGACAAATGCAGCCAAAAGAAACTCATGCCACCATTGAGACATCGTCCACTGTCAAATGGAAAGGAAAGTTCACATGCCATGCCTATTTCAAAGGCACGGGAACGTCTACGCAGATCATCAAGAGCAACCAATATCAAACCGAGTTCAGCGCCATGTTGTCAATTGGAAGATCCACGGGCTACTGTCCCGATCTGAGTACAGCTTCTGTAAGGCCAACACTTTGGAAAAGTTTTAAAGAGATTATGCCTGAAATGAAACCCTTGTACCAGCAATCAAGAGCGCCCCAGCCGGTTCAAGCGGCAGCAACGCCGAGTTCCCAGCGGCCAACGGTTGCTAGGCAGAGAAATGACGCCGATGGAAAAACTCGTCGGTATGATGTGGACGGGGAACTCATCACCGGAACACCTGTTTCGGTGGGTACGCATCTGTCAGCGTCGCAATCAATAGCGCCAAAGACGGCAGGGTCGAGTTACAAACCGCATGAAGGTGCCAGGCAAAAGGAAGATGCTGATGGCAAGATACACTGGTAAGATCAGAAGGGATCGCTCATTCCCGGAGCACCTGTGTCCTAGTCTGCTCAGTCGGGCATTGCCGGTGCTATCCAGGCCTATGTTACTGCATGGTGGAATCTTCGAAGAGTATTTCACAATGAAAAATTCTTGCACGCTGCCATGTTGCTGAAGTGGGCGAATATACTCGACCGGAAGGACCACGTTATCGCTTACGCTCACACTCATATATTTTGGAGGACCTGTGCGCTGTGAAGAATGGGTATCGCCTCAAGTGCTATTGATCCTCTCTGGTATTCTTTTGGATTGATCTTTGGGCAAGTGACCATGGAATATAACTGAGTATGTAAGCATCATATCTAGCCAAATATATAACTGACCTATCTCACATGATGAATCATCGTGGAATACTGTGTAAGGTACGATATACTCTTCTCTTCCATGCGTAAGTCAGAATGCACTTCTTCAGTTGATTTCAGTGAAGACAATCATTCGAAACAAGTATTTTGGCAGTCTGGCTTATGATGTGCTGTCCCAGCTACAAATGTAGAAGTACAATATCGAAGTGAATCTGCTAAATGGCTATCATGCCCGTATTGTTTGTAGAACGTCGATTGCGGCAAGTCTCTCAGTAAGCTGTGTTGTTAATACTGCCCAGCTGTTTAAAGGGTCCTTTGTGAGGGTAGCTATCAAGAGATACAACATCTATATGAGTGGCTAATGTCAAAGGAAGCCGAGGGCGGAGATATTTTTTCTAATTTGATTTAGAGAGAGACCTGACAATATTGTTTACTATGCTAGAGATTGATACAACGAGTCAGTGCTTCCGTGGCTTATATACCATGTAAGGTGTCGAGCAGCGACTTGAGGGGTTTCCCACTGCTCACTCGCATGCTGAACTGTTACAAATCGTAAAGTAATCACCCAAAAGGGCTGATGCTGACATGATTAGATGTAGCAAATCCGAGAAATTCTCACCCTTTCTCCTGCCCCAATATCGCGTTACATGATAGTATGGAATGTGGAGACACCTCACTCGTTCAACCTGAGCCGATGCGCAGGAGCCGTTGCACAGTCCAGATCCGAATTCGAACGCGACTTACTGGAGCCTTGGGCGACGATGGTCCATGGGAAATTAGCCTTGCGCCGGTATGGATGGTACATGTGTCGATGGCTTGGCAGAAGCGCCGTGGACACCATTGACGCGCTAGACACCCTCCCATCCACTGCACGTTATTTGCAAACAACATCTTCCATCTAGTCGATCTTCATTCATCTGTTAGTGATTTGGGAAAGCCGACCGAGTGCCGATTGAGCTTTAATTAGTTCACTCGTATCAAAAAGAACTCACTCGTATTTAGTCGCAATTCCAAGAAGTTGCACACTAGGCACCCTGACGTCAACTGATTTAGAACACGATGCGCGCTAGGGACGAATCATGGAGTCCGGTTTAATGTTTTTTCAAACGGGCTAGGAATTTAATGACTCTGCTCGGACGTCGGGCTCATTCCCAACTCATCACGCGGTCCGAACAGTCGTGTTGAGCACAGAGGTTGATCAATTGGCCACTTCGTGCTCCTGATTCACAGTGTAATGCTGTGAGGAATATGACAATATATAGAGCTTCTCTTCCGGATCTGAGCTTGTTCTGCTGCTTATCTAGGTATCCTTCCTCGCCAGCCAACTGTATCCTCTCGTTTCAACCCTCGGTTCTCTCAGACAATATATAACCTACCCTCGCGACAAGATGCGTCACACCTTTTCAATACTTGCCGTTCTGGCCAGCACTGCTTTCGCAGGCGATATCCAAGCCCGAGATGCGTGCTCTGATGCGTGCGCAAACGCGTACAACACATGCCGTTCCCAGCCTGACGCGAACCGCGCCTCGTGCGCTGCCAACTACGCCACTTGCCTCGGGTACAACCCGTTCGATAATTCGGGCTCGCTCGTCACACCCACCGGCTGTGTGATCACCACGGCGACTCCGGCTCCCCCGGCCCCCACCAGCGCCTGCGTGACCGCTTGCAACAATGCGTACGATACTTGCCGTTCCCAGCCTGACGCGAACCGCGCCGGGTGCGCCGCCGATTACGCCGGTTGCCTCGGGTACAATCCCTTTGATTCAGGATCTTTGGTTGCACCCACTGCTTGCGTTGGTAGCCCGATCGTGTCCACGGCCGCATCAAATGGGACTCGCTCAATGACCATGACGACCCAGGTGGTCATGTCCTACACCACCTACTGCCCGAGCCCCACATCCTTGGTTGTCAACAGCAAGACCTACACAGTCACTCAGCCCACCACTCTGACCATCACCAATTGCCCTTGCACTATCACCACCAGTGTGCCTGTCTCGACACCTGCCGTGGTGATCCCACCTGCCGCCACTACGAAGCCAGTACAAGTTGCCGGGGCTGGAAATATGAAGCCGGCTATGGCGCTGCTTGCAGGCGTGGGAGCAGTAGCGTTTCTCTAAACTGTACGCGCCAGACTTGGGCTAGTTCCCCGGCGATCCGAGACCTTGCGTTGGGGTTCACAATGTCGTGTTCAAAAATGTTATTATTTAAAACGTTTTTACGTTCTACTGCGCCAACCCTTTCAGCAGCAGTATATAATTCTACAACCCTCAAGTAATAATTGATAAACAACAAATTCCTTGATCTTAGAGTCGTTTGTATGAACCAATCTTGTGAGCGCGATCGACCCTCTATAACATGTCCCATAGTGGAGTATTCACTTTTAATATCAGGTAGATGAGTTTGGCTATTCTAAGACCACACGTCTCAATAGCATAGCTGAAAACGCCGTGTTTGCTATTTGCAATAACAAGTAGGTCTGTTCGCCGGAAGGGTTTATATGAACCTGATGTCTCAAAGGCGGAACTTACGAGACCAAAGAACCCTCTTAGAATGGCCGTGAGTAAGTGAAGTCAAACTTGGCTTGAAGACCTGCTCGATCAGCCATACTTTTTGTGATGGCTTGGTCACGTTGAGAACAGACCTCAGGTGCAGCTACACGAGCCAAACCCAGAGCTCTAGCGCCCTTCACCAGGATCGAAGTATGCGGCTGCTGCTTCGTCGCATACGCCTTGAAAGCCTCCGTCAGCTGGGCGGTTGGCAGTTCTTTCGCGGCGTCAAAGTCAGGAATCTCTTTTGTGAGATAGTAGCAGTCCTCACTATTTTGGTGTTAGTGTGAGATTCCTCCGCCGACATTTCCTAGGGAAAAGAAACTCACCAAGCCTGGTTTGCGCCTTGACCAAGATGGACACTAGTTGGATGGACGGCATCACCAACCATGACACATCGAGCAGAGTACCACTGCTCTGATTCAAGTTCGGGACGGTCATAGAGGCCGTATTTGATCAGCCGCTCTGCAGACTTTACCATTTCCAGCACAACTGGATCCCAATTCTTGGCTTGCAACATCTTGTTGATCTTCTCTTTCTCGGCTGCCCTCTTGTCGTCACTGAACAACCCCCACGCGGCTTCTTCCTCAGTGTTTCCAGGCAATGTCAACCCCCAGGACGTCTTGTCGTGAGTGATGGGGTAACAAATGATGTGGCTCAGCTCCCCATACCAATTTCTCGCACCCGGGGTGTTGCGCAAAGCCTCAGGCGTGGGTGAGATACCGGCGGTCTGTTTGTGTGTTCAGCATCGATACTGTAAAGATACATCAATGGGTCTTCCTACCTGCGTCAGCCCCGTAAACGAGGGTGTGCCGTCTTCGATGCCGTCACGCGCTAATAACAACTTCCTAGTTGCCGCCTTCAGCCCATCACACCCAACCAGAAAACATCCCGTCTCCGACTTGCCTCCTTCAAAGAAAGCAGTCACAGACTCGTCAGTTTCTTCAATCTGTTCCAGCTTCCAACCCTCCCTCAACTCAATGCCATTTTCAATAGCCAGCTCTCGTAGCCAGGACGTGATGAGTGTCCGCTTGACACCGACGGCAGGCTGACCATATCGTTTGGCAAAATCGGTGGGGACATCGGAACGGCCAAGAATTTCCCCCGAAGCCTTGTAATCACACAGTTCGAGGACAGGCGGGCCGTTCTGAAGGAGCTTGTCGGGCAACGGACCGATAAGGCTGATGACCTTCAGTCCGTTGGGACAAATCATTAGGGATGCTCCAACATCGCCTGGTGCTTCAGATCGTTCGAAGATGATCGGTTCATATCCTTTCTGCTTCAGGAGGCAAGCCACTACCGGACCAGCGATGCCGCAGCCAATGACCAAAACTTTGGGTGACGACATTATGAATATTGTGACTGAGCAATTATGGATTCAGTGCTTGTAATATCTGGCCTGGCGGTTTCGGTTGAAAGATGTCTCCTCGTGATAGCTTCGTCTTGATAAAGCTTCGTGTGGTCTGTTCTCACGTCAGATGCTCCCGAGCCATCGGCAGTGCTGGAGGGCCACGTACACCTGACTCGCAGTATCACTCCATCTGCGTGTATTTGCTGTCACCGACTCTGGAGTTTCGGTATCTCGGGGTCTTACCGGATGTGCATTGATTGCAGAGTAAAGCATGCTACTCGCAAGAGTCGCAGGAAGTCTATTCCCGGTATTCAATCCTATTTCTCGGAACTCATCCGCTCGATCTACGCCGACTCCAATTCCACCACCACTGATTCCGACAGTTGCGACACTACTAGAGTGACACTACTATTCTCCCACTATCAGTACTAGTCGCCGCCTGAATCACCTATTCACTTTCTCTGCGATTGTATCTTCGGAAGGATTTATAGATTCTGTCATGCCTGCAGATACTATTTCCGCTGTCGTCAAAATCAGGAAGCGATAATGATTGAATTCATCTGCTACTGACTGCGGGGGATACCCACCTATTTATAATAGCCCTCCTTTTGCCACACAGACACTAAGAAATTCAGATGATCAGACTAATATTGTAATGTATAGTCCGTCGAGTTCTAACACGGATAGCTCGTTGGCTGCTTGACCTATCCAGCGGTGATCACAGTATGCTTTAGCTTCTGCAGGATGAATGCGGCCAATTCGAAAAGGCTCATGTGCTCTGAATGTGAATGTGCCGTTGACCGCTGTTCAGAAAGTGAAGGGACTGCTTCAGGCTGTCAACCCATACCTTTCTGCACTCCGCTACGCTTTGCAGCAGGTTCGCAGTGAAGCAATACCGTTGGCCATCGAGCTCAAGGACTTTTCTGCCAGTGGCGAAAAATCTGTAATATCGAAATGTAACATATTCTGACTCCTGAGACCAAACCCTAACTCCGATGGCTTAACCATGCTGAACTTTGTCTGTCTCTACGCTGAGTCTTGCTCACGCCCGCGTAATAATCTGGGGTAGCGCGCCTCATCACCTCTCTCGACCACAGCTTCAAGAAAAGCTGCCAAGACAGGGCTCATCCCCTTCTTCTCCGCCTCGGTCGCCCAATCTACCATGCTCAAGCTCTTGAAAGGATCACCAAATCGAGCCTCCATGTAAGTCTGGAACTCGTGTACCGGCACCACATTGTCTTCGGTGTGGTGAATTATTCTAGTTGCACCGTAGGACACCCCAAAGTTGTCCTCTGTGAATGACTTGAGAATCGCTTCCGCTGTTGTCGGCAATTTGCACATGTCAAGGAAACCGGAAAATGTTGCTAAAGATGGCACAGCCTTGAGGATAGCCGAATACTTATGGATCATGTTGACAGCATCCATTTCGTCAGCGTCTTCGGACATGAGATAACCTGCGCGATGAATCGATACAGGTAAATCAGTAGCAGCTGAGCAATTTTCGAGAAAGGTCTCGCTGGCCCATTTAGTTGAGGTGAATCCTTCTCTGCCAAGAGCTGCAGGAGGATAGTGAGATGAAATGGGCCGCTCAGGATATGAGTTTCCACCACTGAAAAGAATGACGCGAGGGCTGGAAATGTAGTGAAATGGCACTTTTCTAGCCAAGGCCAGGTTGGTCAGGAACTTTGTTGACTCCACATTCTGGATGCGAATGGAGTCATAGTTGTTCAAGCAAGAGCCATCAGCTCCAGCGTGAATGATAATATCAACATCTCTCTTGAAGGCCTGTTGCGTTTCATCTGAAAGACCGAGATGAAGCTCTCCCAGACTTCCGACGTGAAGCATAAGTTTATCGCTTTCTGGCAGTGTATTCGCCTGTTCCTGAGCAAGTGCCACACAGTGGATTTTGCCAACCGAATCGTCGTCAAGCAGCATCTTCAAGAGCCACGCTCCCAACCCCTTGGCTGCACCTACGAGCATGACGGTCTTGTTGGTCTTCGGGACGACGTGAGGGGAAGCCGTTCCAACTCCATCAATTGCCGCATCGATGTCAAAACGAGTTTGTTCATCCCAGAATTCCCAATCAATGCCGTCGTTCCGAGACTCTTTGGCACCTCGGATCATGGCTGCCATTGAGCGGAGAGTACTTGCTTCAAACAGCTGCAGCAGAGATACGGAGATCAGCCACTTCTTCTGAATTATCTTTCGCAAATTGACCAGGAGCAGTGAGTTCCCTCCAAGCCGGAAGAAATCTGAATTAGGATGAATTCCGGTTGACCGAACAATGGTGTCGGGAAGCACTTTTTCCCAAACTAGACCTAGGTCTCGCTCGAGTGGCGTGACCATTTCTTGGCCATCTGCTTCGTCTTGAATAGGGATAGTTATCTTGTTCAGTGCGGCCCGGTCCAACTTTCCGTTGTGGTTGATGGGAAGTTGTTCAAGTGGGATGATGATGGAAGGTCGCATGTAATCCGGGAGTGGAAGACTAGCTGGAAGTGATCTGAGATACTCATCGGCATCCTTGATCTGAGACCCAGATGCGATGACGGCAAACGCAACTAACGTCTTGTCTTCTCCGCGCACGGTGACAACGGCTTCCGCGAGCTTTCCGTTGGCAGCCTTGAGAATATTGGACGCGATATCCTCAAGCTCGATGCGAATGCCTCTGATCTTGACTTGGCTATCACCACTGGTGCGGCCGAGGATAACAAGCGAGCCGTCAGCCTTCAAATATCCTGAGTCGCCAGTGCGGTACATCGTCTTCCAGCCTTGGCCCTGATCCTCAACTGTGGCAAAGGGATCTGGGATGAAAGAATGGGAGGTAAGTTCGGGCCGGTGAAGATATCCTTGACTGACACCTGCGCCGCCGATACAGACTTCTCCAGCGCAGCCATCAGGCACCAGGTTCATCATCTCATCGACAACGTAGATTGAAACATTGTCTATGGCAGAACCAACGGGCACAACCTCCAGGCCGTGTTCCAGATACTTGACGCGTTCAAAGGTGGCGAAGATACATGTTTCGGTTGGTCCGTATACGTTGAAGACATTCGCATCCGGTGGCATCGCCTGCTTGAACTGGGCCGCCAGCTGAGGCGTGAAAATTTCACCCCCGACGATCACGGTTCGGAATTTTTCGCAGTCTTTGAGTGTGCCTGGGGCATGCTGGAAGATGTGCTTAAACTCGACAGGTGTTCCAGCCATGATAGTCACCCCTTCTTCTTTGATGAGGTTGACGATGGCTGATGGGTCTCTGCGTTGATCCTTCGAAGCCATCACGACAGTGCCGGTGTTCAAAAGTGCAATGAAGATTTCGAAGGGGCAGAGGTCAAAGTTAACACCCGTTTGTTGAAGGATTACTTCCTGCTTTGGTCGTACATTGAGACTGCGTGAAGACGCCTCAATCAGGTTGGTGTAGTTTTCGTGCCTTAGAATTGCCCCCTTGGGCACTCCGGTAGTTCCACTGGTGTAGAAAAGTACGGCCGGAGTCTTGAGACTAGATGAATTGAAAGATCCAGATTCACCCCCTTGGCTCAGGATTGAAGAAGTTTCCAAGTTCAGAACTCCGGAAGACGACTCGCTCAGCCACTGAGCTAGTTTGGACGTCTCTTGATGATGGAGAATAGCCTGTGGGTTGCAGTCACCCACGATCGAAGCCAGCCTCTCTTGGTGGTTTGTCGGATCGAGGGAGACTACAATAGCCCCAACTTTTAAGACGGCTAGGTATGCGAACACATAGTCGGCCGAGGGCTCGTATAACAAGCAACAGAAAGGCTCGGTACCTCTGGGAACCCCTTTGGCTCGAAGAACGGCCGCAACGCTGTCGATTCTCCGCATCATCTCTTGATAAGTGTAGACCTTTGCTCCGTCTTTGATGGCGATGAGGTCTGGATGGTTCTCGGCAATCTGGTCAATCTGACGAGAAAGTGTGCCTGTAAACCCATCGGTATGGCGACATCCTCTCCCTTTCAGTCCCTTCCCGCTCAACTTGCCGAACTTGTTCGAGACGGGCAACTGGTACATGGTAAGCTCGGCGACTTCGGACTGTGGAGCCTCGCACGCAGACTCCAGCAAGCGACGGTAACAGTCCAAAATAGTTTGCGCAGCTTCCTTGGAGTAAAGCGCTTCTTGGACAGCAAAGTGGAGGAGACAAGTTCCGTCTGGAGTATCGGTGATGTTGAGTCCCAGGTCATACGGGTTGCCTGAACTTTGTGATTGGACGTACTTCAACTCAGCGTCACCGATCGAGTTGAGACCCAGAATTCCTAGTCGGTAGTTGATGATAACTTGGAAAATAGGGCTATGTCGTGCTGTGCGGGTAACTTGTAGTTCATCGAGCAATGCATCCAGGGGAATTGTGGAGTTAGTGAGAGAAGCGAGAATCTTGGAAGATGACATCTTGCAAAGGGCTTCAAAACTGTCACTTTCCGCGACGTTGACTCTGACGGGAACAATATTGATAAAACATCCTGCTGTTTGGGAGAACTCAGTGCCTGACCTACCCGTATCTACGGTACCGATGCAGAAGTCATTAGTCTGCGAGAGTCGGGACACCATCGACGCCAGCACAGCAAAGTGGAAGTGGAATGGCGTCACATGGAGTTGACTGCTAACTTGCTTGACGCGAGATACCAGTTTCTTGGGCAACACCATATCAACAATGGTGGTGACGTACTTGTTCGTTGCCTTCCGGATCTTTGTATGTGACATGGGGAAGAGAGGGAGTTCATCAGGAAGACCTGCGAGCTCATCCTTCCAGAATTGGATCTCCTTAGCAAAGCTACCATGTTCAACCATGGATCTCTGCTTGACTGAAAAGTCAACATATTGCGGAATAGTGGGCAGCGGCTTTCCTTCGTAAGCACGGGCGAGATCCTTGAGAAGAAGGATCCAAGTGACGCCATCGATGGCGATATGGTGACTGGAGAGAATGAGAGTGTGTCGGCCGGGCGAGTGTCGAAGGACAGTCAATCCTAAACAGACACCTTCTTCGAGTTTCCACTTCCGTGCCTTCATGTCTCCATACTCCTGTGCTAAGGTTTTATCCGTTGCGCTGTCCACGAACTTGAAAGGACAAGCTGACGTAGCTGTGACAGCTTGCATCGGCAAACCAGTAGCTGGATCCGCGTAGAAGTAGGTCCGTAGAATCTCGTGGTGCCAGGTGAGCTGGCGGAACGCGTTCTCCAGACGGTCAACATCCAGGATTCCGTGAAGTTCGTACATGGAGGTCTCGTTGTAGGTTGTCGGATCTTCCAGGAATCCTTGTAGAAACCACAGTCGGGCTTGTGCGAAGGACATTTGCGCTCTTCTGTGCACGACCTGTTGAATTTTGCGCTCCCCAAAGTAATCGTCCCTCTGCCCATCTCTGCTTTCAGTGCCAACGGACGTCATCGGAGTTGGTGACGATGCAGTGGGTGTGCCTGGCGTTGTTCTATTGTCCGGTCTGATAGGTGTCGACGCCCCATCGGTCCCGGCGGCTGGGATGCTAAGCTGGGTTGTCTTCGCCTCAGGCTGGGAGTCAGCCTTTGGAATTTCTGTTGTGACTGGGCCGCTGCTTTTGTTGTCCAACATGGGGGCTGAAGCCGCTCGACAGATTGAGTCCCCAGAAGCACCGCTCAGAACCTGCAGAACAGAGACCTGAGTACCGACAACCTTACGGAACCAAGTCTGAACCTCCATAGCAAGGAGTGAGTCCAAGCCAAGACTGACGAGAGGAAGGTCCATCTTGGCACTTCCAGGAGGAAGTTGCAGAAGACTTTCCAGTCTCTGAGCAAAAGCCTCCCGCACCTTTGTGAAGATAGTCTCCTCATCGGTGGCAGACTCTAACACAGCTCGGAGATCTTCAATGACTGATGGACCAATGCTTTCGGTCGCTAAGTCCCGCTTGTCTCTCACATAGAACCCGAACCGAGGCTCATTGGCCCAGAAAGGTCGCTCAGCTTCGTTGTTGCTAATTGCCAAACCAGCGATGAGCTCGCTGTGAGAGGCAGAGCCGGGGCGGCCCGCGAGTATACCCTCCGCGAACATAATGTGGACTTCAGATTCGCAGAGAGCAAGAACGCACATGCTGCGCAACTTCTTGGCGACAATGGGATCTTGACGGGTAACATAGCCAGTGTCCGAGATCATACCGACGTCAATAACTGATCCAGCTAGTCCTCTGCGTCTTCGATCGGCGGCAAGTCCAGCCATGAACGTGTTCGCCATGTGGTAGTTGGATTGGCCGGGTGTTCCAATGACGCTGCCGGTTGATGAGAGCATAATGAAGAAGTCAAGATCTTGGCCTGCGAAAGCACGGTCGAGATTGATACTACCGTCGATCTTGGGTTGGAGGGCAGTTTCCATGGATTCAACGTCCATCTGCATGAAGAGTTTGTCAGACAACACCATCGAACCGTTGCAGACACCGGAAATTGGGGGCATTGTCTTGAAGATCTCGTCGATAGCCTCCCTGATGCGAACAGGATTCGTCACATCCATAGCAATGACCCGAATTTTGGCCCCCAGCTTTGACATGGAGTGGATCCAAGTCTGGCTGACTTTAGGATTTCTGCTGGCCAGCACAACGTATTGGACTCCGTGTTTGATCATCCACGAACAGATGGAGATTCCAACGTCACCAGTGAGACCGACCATGAAGTAGGTCTTATCGGATTTGAAGAGTTGCTCGGGCTTGACAGGTTGCAGATCTGCTCGAATTGGGATGCTCTGAGCTTGCCTCCAGTCGACAACACTTGCAGGGGCATTTGCGCCGACTTCAATTGCTTCGCCGATCGGGACGACCTTGGCTATCTCGCCTGGATTCAGAGAGCCAGCCAATTCGACCGTGGATATATAAGCTTCTTCTAGCAGCTGGGTGGCTCGCGTGTCTGACCGAGTAGTCGGGCAATCCCAGAAACGCCCACTAGAAGGCTTGTGCACCAAGATAAAAGAGGACACCTTGGAAAGAATTTCAGAACCATCAACATCACTGATTGAGTCTCCGAAGATGAATGCTGCAGTCTTGCGAGGCACAACCGCCTTGAGCATGCGCTTCGGTGCACGCAGTGGAATGAAGCCATCGGAGGTTGGGTCGGTCGAAGTGGCGAATATCTCGATGCCGTTCTTCTTTGCCTCAACTTCAATAACAGCTCTCATCGAGCTGTCTACATCATGTAGCCAGATGGTGTGATCGCGCGGCACTGATCGTACCCAAGCCTGGGCAGCTAGAACAACGGACATGAGAGCAATGACGCTGATGTCGATGGCTGCTGGGAAAATTCGGTCCGTTGAAATTTGCAGGGTTGAGGAATTGGTCGCGGATAAGACAACGACGGGTTCGAGGTTTTGTTGACGTGTGCCAACACAAAGATACTGAGGACCTTGGAAGGGTAGCAGATTGATGGGTGTCAAGCAGGAGAATGTGTTGTTAATCGTATCCAGCCCGGCTCTTTCTGAAATGATCTTTGATCTAGCTTTCACTTCGACCACGGTCCCAGTAGGATTGACCTCGATGATGTGAGTGTCTGATGTAACATCCTTGACAATCTCTCTCCTAGCCGAGTTTGTACGCTCGTTGGGGTCTTCGTATTCCTGAATGCGAGGAATGAAGAGTTGGCTGTTCTTGAGAGAGATTTCGGTTTCCAAAGACCAAAGCCTTCCATCAGCACTCGCGTTGTGAACGGCCATCAGCGTCAGTTGAAGGAAACGCTGAAGGATAATATTGGCATCAAGCTTGGTGGTTCCGTCGATGTCCATGACTTGGAGAAAGCTTCCTAGAGCGGGCATTTCTGCGCGCAATCCTCGGCACAACCCAATCAACATGTTCGAATAAGGGTTCGATGTAGACGCATTCTTTGTGAGAATTAACACCCCTCGAGCCTTCTCAATGATGCCCTTGAAGCCACTAAGAACAGATTCATCGACCCCATTCTTGAAAGTGGGCTGATCTAATTCTGAGAGACACAGAACCAGAGATTGTACTGGTAAATCAGAAGATTTGATGCTTCGAACGTCTGGGAAGTAAACGACATCGTTGCCGAAGGACGACAAACGGTTTCGCACAGAGCGAACAATCTTCGACGTGGTAACCGTGGAACCACCGATGACAGTGAACGGAATGAAGCCGGGTAGCATGTGCGTGTTGTCAAGGGGTTCTCGAAGGGCATTGATGTGAGGATCAGCAGCTTGGCTGACGAAGGAGGTAAAGGTATGAAGTTCATCCTCTTTCTGATCGTGGCTGAACAAGTCGACACCGGTGAACCCAACACCGCGTAGTTTCTCGTCCCAAGTCTCGATAGTAGCAACCGGTCCAAAACGTCGACAGTTATCGCGAGCAAGCCACCAACCCTCAAGGCCACCCATGATCACCTGAATCCTGAGATGGTCTGAAGTAGGCTCAGTGACCACTAGGAAGCCTCCCGGCTTAAGCAGACCTCTTACCCGACGAAGCACAGCTCCGATGTCATCTGACACATGCAAAACATTCGCTGCGATAATGACGTCGTATGATGGAGTGTCGAACCCCTGCTCTTCAAACGATTGCCCAATGTCCAGCTTCTTGAAAGTCATCTTATGCACGTGCGCTGCAAATCTGTTCTGAGCCTCGGGAAAGAAAGCAAGCGACACATCGGTGAAGGTGTAAGAACCGAAGTGATCACCAATAGTGTCAAAAACAGCTGCCGTGGAAGCACCAGTCCCGGCTCCAATTTCGAGGATATTTGCCTTGGGGTAACGATGTGATATGGCGCTCAGATAAGCTGAGATCTGGCGTTGGGCGTTGCGAAGACCTAGACCTTCGCGGTAAAAGTGGCTGAGTTTATCGTCGGCAAAAAGGACTTGGACCATCTGTTTCTCGTTTCGAAAGACGCTGCCAGCTTCGTCTCCCACAAGTCGAAGTAACTCGAAGTCAACTTGGTGCTGGTTTCTTTCCAGGATAGCATTGATCGTCTCTCTTGTGTCATTTGCCCAGTCACGATAGGATCCCTTTTCGACCGTGTTCGCCAGAGTTGTAAGTTGTTCGAACATCATCTTCTCATGCGGTTTTAAGTTCTCAAGTCCGACCGCGCTCGCCTCTGCCAATAGCTTGCGGCAAAAGAACAAAGCGACGCGCTCAGATTCTTCAACAGCGACATCTTGAGGAGGGTTGAAGTCGACCTCGAACTCATCACCTTCGAGTAGGTCGGCTTCCCATTTGGTCTCGGCGAACAGAGTACGATCGTTGGATGCGTCTGGTCTTCCGAGAGCTGCCAATGCCATCCCTTCGAGTTGGAGAAACGGTAAGTTAAAGTTATCATGGGTCGAGTAAATGCTGACGTCGCCACTGATCTTGGTTGCCGATATCTCAGTAGAAAAAGCGTCGATGAGGACTTCGATCTGACCACTTGCAGATGGGATAAGGCGCTGTCTCGGGTTGACGGTGATCTTTTCGAAGCTTTGAGGGAGGTACGCAGTCCAGAGTCTTTCGGCTGTTGGGGCGTTGAAAGCCGCAAATACCTAGATCTTGTCAGTGAACCATGTGAAAGATGTCATATGTATTAATGGTCAGGATAGAAACTTACCGGCTGCAATGCAACATCGATCAGTGCTGGGTGGTAGAGATTCCCGTATTCAATCTCATCAGCGAACCAGGACGCTGTTGCCGTGGCAATGCCATCAACTCGGCGCATCGAGTTGAGCCTCTTGAACAGATCTTCATACTCTAGCCGAGTCTCTTTCACAGAGCTGTAGAACCGTTCAATATCCACAGGTGGCACTGTTGCAGCCAGCGGGTCCACACGAGGAGGGAGAAGGTCATCATCGAAGCTACCCAATGACACAGAGATTGTTCCGAAGCACGTCCTTTCCACCTTGCCCCCATTTGCGTCAGAAGACATGTAAGTCGAGAATTCGGCTGTGATGTTTGCGTCATCTTTGTGCGTCACTTTCGCAGATGTCAACATCTCGACCGGTCTTGGCCCTTCCTCCACCTTGAGTGGTCGCTCGAGAGCGAGGTTCTTGATGTCAACCAGCGACATTGGCTTGTCACTGCTGAGAAACTGTGCAACTTCGAGCATCATCGCAACATACCCAGCTGAGGGGAACAGAACCTCTCCCTGAAACGAATGTCCCCGTAACCATGGTAGCTCCTTCAGATTCAAGAAGTTACGCCAACGTGGTTCCCAATCTGAGTCATCGAGACATCGGTGGCCGAGCAAAATGCTTTCATTCCCCCTTGAGCGTAGCCGATGATTGCGGGAGAGCCTCGATTCACGCCATATAGGCTTGCCGTGATCCCAAAAGTAAGTGGGAAGGTCATCAACTACCTTCGGCGTGGGAATCTTATCCTGCCAACAGCGCTGGTACCCGTCGAAGTCGAGGACAGTAGCCCCGAAGTTAGACCACAAGAAGCCCTGCAGCTGTATCATGCTTACAACACAATCTTCCCCCCGATTCATGCTGCCACAGTACGGAAGCTGTTTGCCCAAGTGTGGTCGCACAGTCTGGTTGACTGGTCCTTTGAGTGCTGGATGTGGTCCAACCTCAATGGCGACATCGAATGGTCCGCCATTGGTCAGCGCCGTCGTAATTGCATCTGTAAAAAGAACAGGTTTTACCATGTTCGCAATCCAGTATGGCCCACTAATTTCGTCGAGGTTTTGATCCCAGTATCGATCCGCGTTACCATCCACACTCGAGACCCAGATGCATTTGCTCGTTCTCTGGGGTTTTATGCCGCACTTTCGCATGGCTTGAAGGTAAGCCTCGGAACAAGCATCCATACTCGGGGAATGATACGCCTTGTCAGTCTTCAGGACTCGGGCAAAGATCTTCCGGTTGTCAAAAGCTTCCTTAGCCTCCTGAATGGCGTCAACTTCGCCGGAGAGAGTGACGCTGGAAGGTGAGTTCTTGGCTGCGAGCCAAACTCTGCCTTTGAAAGGTCTTTCACGACAGAATTCTTGAGCCGCTTCACCGCTGATTCCGACTGCCATCATGGAGCCCTTCCCAGCCAGCTTGGCGTAGAGGCCTCGGTAGAAGGCGATGCGAATCGCATCAGCCAACGAGAGTATACCGGCCGCGTAAAGTGCAGCGATTTCGCCGGATGAGTGACCGACCACAGCGCTGAACTTGATTCCACTGGTCTGCAGCATCCGAACCAAGCCAATCTCAACTGCCGTAGTTGCGGGCTGTGCGATTTCAGCTTCGGAGATACGACTTTGGGAAGCCTCGGCAACCAATTCTTCTTTTAGTAACCATGATGGCGCATCTGGAAGCTTTGACAAGCATTCGTCGCACTCCTCAATGGTTTTTCTGAAGACTGGACTGTGTATCAGCAAATCTTTGCCCATGCCGGGCCACTGGGCACCTTGTCCGGTGAAAACACCCAAGACGCCAAAGCCCTCGGAAGGTGATGTTAGAGTTGAGACTGTTGTTCCCAAGGAAGGCAGCCCACCGGCAGAGTCTACAACTGCCTTCTCAAGGCTCGCCAGAAGACTTGGGCGTGACGTAGCATGGAATGATTTCCTGAGACCGAGTTCACTTCGTCGTTGCCACAACGTCCATGCTACGTCGTCGAGACTGACATGCGGATTATTGTGTAGGTAGGTGGTAAGCTGCCAAATGTTTTCGAAAAGAGAGGTTTGTGTGTGCGCGCTCACAACGATCGGCGTAGCGAAAATTTGATCAGAACAGTTCCTGGATGTTAGTAGCTTGGATTCTGACTTCGGCTCGTGAGATTCCAAAATTATGTGTGCGTTCGTCCCTCCAAATCCGAAACTGTTCACACTTGCGCGTTTTGGCTGTCCACTTTCTCTGGCCGGCCAAGGAGTAGCCTCTGTGGGAACTTTGAGAACGCGCCTGTAGGGCTGGATCTTCGGGTTAAGGGACGTGAGGTGCAGGTTTGGAGGGATCGTGTCGTGCTTCATTGCGAGAAGAACTTTGATGACACCCGCCAGACCGGCACAACCTTCCAAGTGTCCGACGACTGTCTTGATTGACCCCACATAAAGGGAGCTTGATTCTGTGTCTGCGGCATTTCTCGTTGAAAAGAAACTTTCAAAAATGCCTCTGGCTTCTGTGGGATCACCAGCTTGGGTTCCCGTTCCGTGACTATGAACATGTTAGTTAAGAGACAAGATCAGACGAAACAGCGAGCCATTGCTTACGCTTCGAAGTATTGACATCTATCCTGCGTCTTCGACGGATCTAGCCCTGCAGCTCGGTACGTTTCCCTCGTTAATTTGGCCTGTGCCATGGCGCTAGGCATCGTGATTCCCGGCGTTCGACCGTCAGAGTTGACACCAGAGTTACGAATAATGGCTTGAATGGGATCATTGTCCCTCAAAGCCTTGCTAAGGGGCTTGAGCAAAAGTGCCGCCACGCCCTCTCCTCGAGCATAACCGTCTGCCATGGCATCCCACATCTGGCACTTTCCCGTCGGCGAGAGCATTCGCAGTTTTGACTCGCTGATGTACATATCTGGCCCAAAGATAAGATTGGTTCCGGCGACGATTGCAGTCTCCGCTGTGCCGCTGCGAAGATCCTGGACTGCAAGATGCATCGCGACAAGCGATGATGAACAGGCTGTATCCAGGCAAATGGATGACCCGGAAAGGTCGAAGAAGTAGGAAATTCGGTTAGCTAAAATCGCACGCGATGTGCCAGATGCAGTATAGTGAGACAAATCTTCGGTGTCACGATACTGGATAGTCTCATAATCGCCCGTCATCACGCCGACGAACACCGAGCACCGCGAGCCTTGGAGTTTTTCCATCGGTGTACCAGCGGATTCCGTGGCCTCGTATACTGTCTCTAGGAGGAGCCTTTGCTGCGGGTCCATGGCTTCTGCTTCCAGAGGACTGACATTGAAGAACGTTGTGTCGAAGAGCCGAGGGTCCTCCTCGAGGAAGTAAGATTTCGTGACGTTCGAACTGCCATGATGCTCACCGTTGGTATTGTAGAACTTTTGAAGATTTAGACGATCTTGGTCAGGCTCCCTGGATAGATCTCGTCTGCTGTTGAGTACCTCCCAGAGCTTGGCTGGAGTGTTGGCGCCTCCTGGGAAACGATGCGCCAGCCCAATTATTGCAATGGGCTCCATGATTCTGCAGAATCCGTGCGCTTACATACCCAACGTTCGCTGATACTCTGCGCTTACATATTTCGTGCGAACAAGATCACTATTGTGTATTCCCGAAGGGCCTGCGAAAGTCGGAATTATCATACAAGTTCACTAAACCTAAATGCGAAGCTTTCGTATGGACAGCAACAACATCAGCATAGGAGGACTCACATCTTTGGGAGCTGAAGGTCTCGGAATCCGCTCACCAGGGCTAATTAATCTGGCTATTCATCGCCCGCTACTACAACAAACTTCACTGACAAGGGATCCAGTCGGACCATACGCGGTCTGGCAAGACTATCTGTGCGTGTGTAAGACCGCCTGAATTACGCGAAACTCTATACTAGAGCACGTTTCCTCCCTTTCCGTACTGACCCTACCATCTAAACTGATTGGTCCCAGCAGGATGGGTGGGTTTTGCCTCAAAGTATAATTGAAGACCGGTCTCGCGACTCAGTATTGTGCGTCCGTGTCGTTCCTTCAGAGTGTATGGAGTCCACAGGGGGAAACCTTAGAGAATGGGGACTTGGTCAGGTTGTTAGCCGAGAAACAGAGCGGTAAGAATTTGGCCATTTGAATATTGCACCCCCTTTGCAATAATAATCGACCGCTCCTCTCAAAATGGCATAACTTTATCGTGAAGACTTCAGAAACAACTTTTCTCCCTTTAACTACCATCACGTAGTCTATACGGGTTATACCTCTGAGACTAGGCGACGCCTACCGGCACCGTCGCCCTTCGGCCTCAGCTGGCTTCCTCTGAAATGAAATTTAGAAAGGACTGGCTAGGGCGAAGAGACGAGCATAAGCGAGAGGCCGGTAGGCCGTGCTCAAGTTTTCAAAGGTCCAACACGTATACACTATGGATTTGAAAGTTGGTAAAATGTATTGAATTTGTTAGTGGTGACTTCGAAGTGGGGGCCTGCGCTATTCCTTTTAGAACAGCAGCGGTCGATTATTCTTGCAAGTGGGTGCAGAGTTCAAGGGGCCGGTAAGAATTAGCCCACGAGTCGGTGACGGCCAAGTCGTCTCATAGTTACAAGGGCCTCTTCTTAACTCACCGTCGGACCTATTCTCTGGTGTTCAACGAAGGACTTCATGTCAGTGTTCAGGTCTCAGCACTGACTCATGGCTGTTCTGGCCGGACTGTGGAGACGCTGGCGATTCGGCTCGCATGACCCTTCCGACGGAATTGTTTCCCATGATTGAAAGACAGGGTTGCCAACTCATGCGAGTTTGTCTTCATCTGGATTAATACTGCAATAATGCATCCAGCTCACCACGAAGACTTGGACCCAGCAGCCACTACGAACCATGATACACCCGTCGAAATCAAGGAACGCGATAGTCGTTCAAGAACCAGGAACAGCCAAGGTAGTCTCGGTCTCGATACCAGCATTATCGCCCACGAATGTTCTTGTCAAGACAGCATGTGTTGGCTTAAATCCATCAGACGCAAAAATGATCCAGGCCGGTATGCCTCAAGGCTCAATGGCCGGCCTTGACTTTGCTGGAATCGTCATGTCAAAAGGCACAAACATTTCTTCAGACATACGGCCAGGAGATCGAGTATGCGGGGTGGCGTTCGGATATAATAACAACAATAATACTACGGGTGCTTTCGCCGAGTACGTCGTGGCTGAAGAGCATCTCCTCTTCCGCATACCCGACAATGTCTCCTTTGAGGAGGCTGCGACGTTCCCTTGCGGTCTTCTCACAGGCGGCATGGTGCTTCACAACACCATGAAACTCAAAAGCGCGCCTTCGGAAACGGCACGACATGCCTTGATATACGGCGGCAGCACGGCGTCCGGCCTCTTCATGATCCAATTACTGAGAAAGTGAGAACCTCGGAAGTTCGTTCTTCGAAAAGTGCTGACATGATCAGTTGCGGTTTTATACCAGTAGTCACCTGCTCACCGCATAACTTCAATCTCGTCAAAACAACAGGAGCCGAAGCAGCCTTCGACTATAATTCACCAACATGCGCATCCGACATTCGCGAGTTCACTAGGAACCAGTTGGCATATGCAGCAGACTGCATCACCACAGCAGACTCGATGAAGGTTTGCTACGAATCTCTCGGGGCCGAAGGAGGCCGCTACGTCGCGCTCGACAGCTTCCCAATAGCAAGCCACTCGCGGCGGGCGGTCCGGCCGTCATGGGTCTTCGCGATGAGCGCTTTTGGATCCGCGGTTGATTGGGTTGCCCCGTACAAATGCGATCCTTCCCCGGCTGACCGCGACTTTGCGGCTGCGTGGACCAGGGAGGTTGCCGGGCTTGTTAGGGATGGAGCCGTCAAGCCGCTTCGGTACCGTGTCATTGGCGAAACGCTTGAAGATGTTGACAAAGGCCTTGAAGAGTTGAGAAGCGGTCGAGTCTCAGGCATGAAGCTAGTGTGTCTTATCGACAAGTCCATGGCCAAGAAATAGACGACAGGGGTTACGCGCCCGGAAGAGGACTTGTATGCAACATGCAGGGTCAGAACTCTAATGCACCATTTGTCAGGCAGAGCAATCTCGCATTCGATCTCCGATTTACACGTGCGCCAGCTCGGGTCTAAAGCCTCTTTAGCCTTTTTGATCGCAAGATAACCTGCGCCCAATGTTGCCCAATTTTCGCGCAATTGTCTCTTGAATCCGAGCTGTCGGATAAGACATTACCCTAACTTCGCAAGCACATGCAGCAGCGCGCGATGGGCAGATTGTGTCGACTGTGGGGGCCTACGGATGTCTGACTCTCCCGCTGCCCGTCTCTGGCAACTAAGCGAGGGCCCTGTAAACTTTGTAAATGTGTCCGGGCTTCGGTTTTATTTAAATTGAGGTGGGATCGAGGCGGGGTTAAGTGGTGAAGAGTCAGTCGTACATAGCACAAGAGGGCTCGAGGAGAGCTGCGGCCAAGGTGGAGATCTGCCTGATACTGTCTTCATGAAGTTAGGATCAATCAATCAAGCAAACAGACACCAGCATCGTGGACACCACACACTCACCTTACGGTTCCCAGACTCTCATCACGGCACCACGCACCGTAGCACAAGTAGTCAGAATGAGGCCTATTTCATCATCAATCAAATACTTTACGAATTCTCCTCAGATGATACTGTCTGTATTGGCTGTTAGCATTGTTTTCCTCTCTTTGAGACTCTTGAAAAGGAAATCTCACCTTTCAAGGATTCCCGCAGTGGGAAATGCTACGAGTAAAGAGGCAAGAAGGAAAGAGTTTCTCTCCGGTAAGGCCAGGGATCTCTACGTCGAAGGCTACAAGAAGGTGCGTGATCCACTAAAATATATCGTTTCGCCTGGACTAAATCCCTCTTCAGTTCAAAGACAGCGCTTTTCGCATCATTACTGCTAGACGTAAGGTTTTCAAGCCGCATCGAGTCGTGATCAATAAGTTAATCAACTCCGCAGAGTCAGAGTGTGTTGCCGTATCGCCAGCATTCTTGAAGCATTTGAAGAAACTACCTGAAGATGTTCTCAGCTTCAATGAGGCAGTAGAAGAGGTAAAAGAGGAAAACCCCTAGCTAGCACTTCTGATGCTAATTAAATTTCACTAAAGGCTCTCCAAACAAAGTACACTAACATCACAAGCAATGTTCCAACAATACCACACACGCTCAAGACCTCGCTTAACCCAGCTTTGTGTAAGTTCTCCCGAGACCGAGACAACTCAAGTTCTTTCCTAATTACGCCAGCTCGCCTGAACCCGATCATCCTAGGTGAGATTACGGATGCGATTCGAACGGAATTTCCTCAGTCTGCGAATTGGTCGGAAGTTAGGATCAGTAGCAAATTGGTTCGCATAGTCGCCAAAACATCGGGCCGAATCTTCGTTGGGCCCGATCTCTGTAGAGACGAAGTTTATCTCGATGCCGCCGTCAATTACACTCTTGACATGACAGCTGCTATCCAAGCTGTGGGGTTCATCTCGCCTTGGCTACGACCATTTTTGGCCTTGCGAGCGCCACAGGTCAAGAAATTGCACCATCGCTTCCAGCAAGCAGACGATTTCCTTCGGCCGGTGGTAACAGCTCGCCGTCAGGCTGCACACAATGATCTGGATGAGAAGAAAAAACCAGACGATATGTTGCAATGGCTGATGGACTCTCAGGATAAGTTTGGTCAACAGAGTGACCGCGCGATCTCCAAATATCAGTTGAGCTTGACCTTTGCTGCGATTCATACGACAACGGCAGCACTGACTAACGCGTGAGTCTCGTCCGATGTCTGTTGGGACATCAATCCTTCGTTTTGAGTTTCTGTTTGGGTACTTATTCGTCGGTTTGAAGTTTCTACAACCTTGTGGCAATACCAAATTTGGTATCGACCCTGCGGGAAGAAGTCGAAGAGATTCTTGCCAGCACACACGGCATGATCACCGCTACCGCAGTACAAAGAATGGTGAAGTTGGACAGCTTTTTGAAGGAAATTATGAGATACTACCCTCAAAGTGCCAGTAAGACATATTTTCTACTGTATAAGCTTCTGGACTAAGAGGCCTTTGTAGCTGCATTTCAACGTAAGGTTATGAAGCCAGTCACTCTACCGAACGGACAAGTCGTTCCTGCGGGTGTCATTCTCGAAGTTCCATCTCATGCGATCAACTATGATGAGACTATACACACAAATCCCGAGACTTTCGACGCATTTAGGTTTTACAAAATTCGAATGGAGAAGGAGGCCGCATTGAGAGGCAAGATGTCTTCTGAGGAGGCATTTACGGAGGCGGCAACAAGCAACCAATTCGCTAGTGTTGGCGACACAAGTCTGGCGTTCGGATATGGAAGGAATGCTTGCCCGGGAAGGTTCTTTGCGGCGAACGAGATGAAGATGATTCTCGCGACCACTCTGTTGAAGTACGACTTGAAGATGCCTGATGGTTGCCCCGAGAGATACAAGAACCTCAGCTTCGGATCACAGGTATGCACCTCACTCTGTTTCCCTGAAGATTAGCTTACAAGATTGTCGTAGTCGGTTCCCGATCCTGCCAAGAGCATCATGATGAAGTTGCGAAAATAGACTCGTATAGACATTCCTCAGAACTAGACTCATGTGTACCTGAGGGCTGAAAGTTATTTCCGAATCGGCCGTAGAAGATCGAAGACGTGCCCAATTATTTAGATCTAAGTAACTCGGTACTCAACTCCCACAGTCGTCTCTCTTTTCCCTTGTCGAAAGCTTGTGGCGCATAGCCAGGTCCCGTCCTGCCTTCTGTGCATGTCTCTGCTGGCACGCCTTCTTGAACATCGGCTAGATAAATCCCACCCCGATGTTGCCATTCCCTGCCAACAGCAGCCCATATCGTCGTGGCCGCTCCTTGCTCGGCAGTCTTCACCAGCTTCGCGACTTGAGGAGGTCCAAACAGCTTTCTCATGAACTCATCGCCGACGTGGCGGCTTAGGCCAGAGGCGACTGCTCCAGGGTGAACAGAGGTAGCGTGTAGGTGCTGAGAGCCGTAACGTCGTTCAACTTCGTTGGCCATCCAAATATTGGCTGTTTTCGAGGCGCCATATGCATTGTGTGCGTCGTAGGTCGTCTTCTCAAGATTCAAGTCGTTGAGGTCTACGGTACTGGCGAGATGAGAGCGGGAAGAGACCATGACGAGCCTTGAAGGATACTCTGGTGTTGCTGAGTTGAGAATGGTGTCTCTGAGAGCCTCGAAGAGAGCAAAATGACCCAGATGGTTGGCCCCGAAGTGCATTTCGAACCCGTCTGTTGTTAGAGCTTTTGGATGCATTCCAAGGCCTTTTGCTGATTCAGTCCTGCTATCATCATGAGCATGGGAGGACTTACCGGCGTTGCAGACAAGGCAATTCAGCCTGTCACTCATTTGCAGGAACTTTGACGCTGCATCCCGAACGCTGGTCAGCGAGTCCAAGTGCATTTCAACGAACACGACCTTGCCCGGCTTTCCGTCATGCATTATTCTCTCCACAACTTCACGCCCTTTTTCCGTGTCGCGGCCAGTGATGAAAACATCTGCACCAGTAACATGCAGGGCCCTCGCAGTCTCGTACCCAATTCCACTCGTGCATCCCGTCACTAAGAACGCTTTTCCCTGGAGTTTACCATCGAGCTCTTGGTCTCGAATGACTTTCAATGCCGTGGGTCGAGCGTCGCCGGGTCCATTTGGATCCTCGTGGTCCTTGTTGTATGGGGCGATCGGGGTAGTGACCATGGTCTGGGCCGAGCTTGGAAATGGAGCAACTGTAGCAAAACAATGTTTGCAGACGACTAGCTACATGAGTAGCTGCCTCTCCAGCTCCCCGCTGACATGCTGCCAAATAAGTACTGGCTACAGTATCAAACCCCCGCCCTCTCTGGTGGATACCCTGGATAGAACTGATAATGGGAGGTAGAGCGCACGGACGGACCACCTGCAGCTATAGTTTCGGGGACTTTGGACCTGGAACAACCCAACCTTCACCAGGGTGTGTGGTTGTCCATAATGACGGACTAATCTATCCCTGGCCTGCCGTCCCTCGAATTTGGAATGCCCTGACTATGGGTCCGAATGTTCTTATGCAGCAAATTCTTACCCGTTGCATGGGTTGGTATGAGACGAACAAAGAGGCGGGTAAGATAACAACGCCGCACCTCTTTATTATCCCTAAGGTATGTAAGAAGTAAAATCAGTGGGCTTTTAAGCTCGAGGATATTTGGAGAGACTGAAATATCAGTCCAGGGCACCATTCCTTTGAACGTGCTCCTTGCATATGAGAAGTTTGAAGTGATTGATGCCTTATAAAGGAATGGTACTATCAGGTAAGTAACTAAACATCTGCTATTTTCAATTGCAATGAATATCAAATAATTTCCGTCCTTCTTTTTTTCAGCTCTAGACAAGACACTCAACAACTTCTTCGCCTCTTATGGGTCTCCACCTTGTCTGGGGAAGCACAGGGGAAGAGATGACATGCTGGCTGAGGACTCCGTTGTGAGTTGGCTGGACGTGTGAGGCTGAACTTAGATAATCGCCCGTCCGAATACTTTGCTAGGCGCCCTAAAGCGTTGCCTTAAATTTAAAGAGCGTGGTGACAGTATTCACTGGGGAATCTTCGCCGCTCACCGGAGAATACGCGGGGGTTAGGGCAAGTGCTTCCTGTGGTAATATACATAAGAAGCCCCCTGGAGACTTGACCTGTCCTTATGGCTGCCTAGACTTTTGTACATGTCAGCATCCCTTGCTTGATAGAGATCTTCGTGTCGGAATGGCAAGTATGGCAGATACGAATCTGGACTCGTTTATATCCCTGGATAAAAAGTACCTGAAGTAATAATGTTTCGCCCAAAGACCGGAGATAAGAGGATAAATGCTGATTGAGCCAATTGTATAGACCTGGGGCTCCTCGTCTAACCTGGAACTTCGAAGCCAGTCAGCGACTTTCGCTCATCATGCCCTACCCGATCATGAGCACCATACGTCGTGCTACGGACGATGACAGGGAGGCCAGAAGCTGCACATTTTACTGGTCCAATTATACAAATGCATTCTCTGATAAGGGCTTGATACTCGTCCACCACAAGGAGGATGGCAGCTTCGAAAGAGTTCGGGTGGATCACACCACTGGCCTCAAAGCATTACCGGAGGTCGACAGCCTGGTCATTTCTGGGCGGTATCAACCCCATCTGCACGAACTCGCTCCCGGCGAGGAGACGAAAACAAGCAGACTAGGCTTTCCTGAGCGATATTACCGCGTCCTCGAGTTGGGCGAGACGTACTCGCTGATCTTCCCTGGTGCAGAGGTTGGCATGTGGGCGTGGGGTAGCATTCAAGACAATTTAGGACTCGAGATGAAGGCTGGAAAGCTGCTTCCGTCCGGAGACAGGTCACGACCGCATACAAAGAAGGGCGAGGGACAGCCTCCGCTAGTGATACCTGGAGCAGCGATCGTTACCTTTACGACCGTGATGGAGGAGCCAGCATGGCCAGAGCGAGCAAGCAGAGAAGCCAAAGTAGGGTTCTCAATGGCTAACCTGGAAGAACAAAGGTGGCGGCTGAAAATCCAGCAGGCAGAAGCCCGCCGTAGGGGGCTCTCGCCAGCTCCGCTGGCGGCGTCTGATCGAGTGTGAGTGTTCTGACATGTGTTTTTCGCCAATTTGCACTTAAGAGTCTGACTTGACGGTAGCCCTTGTGCGCCAATTTTTTCCGTATCACTCCAGTGCCCATCGATTCTCGAAGGTCGCGGAGACTTCGACGTCGAGGTCACGTTCAAATATGAAGGCGTACTGGGAGAAGATGGCCAACATACATCAAGAGCACAACCTGTGACGTTTCACTGGCTGTCACTATTATATATGCAACAAGGACCACGCGCAGGGTTTCGACTCTACCGTCGCCGCCGAGACGAATTCGTTAGCGATGACAGCGATAAGGGCAGCTACTGGGACCAGTGCGAACTCGATGGGAATGCCGGCTGCTTCATGATCGTCGACGAGCCAGACATTGCAGTGTGTGTCGGAGAGCACAAGCATTTTACAAGCTTGCAGCCTGGAGAAACCTGGACGACTAGCGAGACTCTTTCCGGAAGTGACACAGATTTGCCCCGAGACACGACCCCAGGTGATGTCTTTCGCTACACGTTCAAGGGGTCTGTAGTTGATTGGTGGGATTGGGGCACCATGGAGGATCACGCAGAGACGGTGGTCAAGCTGCCGTGTTTTGAAGCTGGCAATGTTACCATGCCCTCTGACAACGGAGGGCGACCAAAATTGGTGGTCACTGGCGCGGAACCGGTCGAATTCACGATCATTGAGTAGCATCACTTTGCCGCACCTAAGCTCTTCATCTCAATTCGAACTATATCTGCGTAAGCTGCCTGAATTTTCGTCAAGAATGTGTGGTCATAAGATCTTCTAGAGAGATGTAGATGTCTAACAAACGGCGTCAGAGCAAAGGCTCTCTCTCACGCGGATAGTGTGCCTCATCAACCCTCATACGCGATCCATTGTGCGGTACAGCGATGTGAAATAAGACAGCTTGCACAACAGCAAAGATGATATGCCCAGGGTGGTCAAATTGCACGTACCCGACCATCTGAAACCAGGCGAGGAAAGCCTGCTCAAAGATCGGATAGGGCCAAACCAAACGACCAGGCCATGTGAGGAAGATGGTATATTCTGAAGTCTTCTAAAAGCTGCGTAACGCGCGTGGTCAGCCATTTTTAGTACAGTCAGAGAGTATGCCTTCATTTACTCACCAGGCAGCTGAATCATAGATACCTTGAAGACCCAAAGCCATTCAAAAAAATCCCATGTAGACCAGTCATGCTCGCTCACACTTCAAAGATTTCAGTACGGAGCCATGGGTAGCTTGAAGTACGGACCACTTACCAATGTCTCTATACACAGATTGCTGACGGCAACACCCCCATCCACAAAACGTTCCCACCTGCCGGCTCAATAGATACCGTGAAACTAAGTTCAGGCATTGTTAGTGATTTTCCTTTAGTTCGAGGGCCTTGGCTAATCTTTCTTCTTTCTTACTTACCGAGGGTTGCGCTCATTTCTATCGTAGATTATCTCGTGACCTTCGGTATGATGATTCCTGAGTTCACAATTTCCGGGTTGCCAGTTTGTTGGTTCCGTATTCTGACTTCCAAAATGTATGAAGTGGATGGAAAATTGGCCACGACGAAGGTCATTTGGTAGTGACGCAACTTGTTGCTCCAACCTTCCTTGCCAATCTGGGGAGGAGTTGATCCATTTGCCGTCGGTCAAGACGTATACGGTGATTGGTCTCGATTTTGGCCTGGATTTCAGAGACGTAGCCTTTTTCAAGAGTCTCTCAAGGGCTGCCTCTATTCCAAGATCTCTACATTCACTTTGGGGGTGACGCCTTGACCGGCGAAACATTTCCGTCGTTGCCAAATTGTTACCAGTGCGATTAGACATTCGTTCGTTCACTGCAGAGACGGCTGGAGTTGTGTGTCTGTACCAGGTCTGCTCTTCTGGGGACGAAGAGAAGCAAAGTTCTATGCCTTCCGGGTCCACGCTCTTTGCGATGTAAGCCAGAGCGCGGAGGGTTCTCGTGACTTCTTCCCAATGGCACTTCATAGAGCTTGAATCATCCACGAGGAAGACCTAGTCATTTGGTCAGCTCAGGCCGTTCAGTCCAAGATCTGCGCATGTGTGGGATGCCTCCAACTCACCTGTTCTCGATCCTTCAATCTGCCCCTTGCAGCGATGTACTCGCTTTCGGTTATCTCGCCTGGGCCCGATTGTCCGTCCATGAAGCCTTTAGAACTACGCCTTCCGAAAGAGTAGAGCTCTTGGAGACAGTCAGCCCTTCGAAGAAAGCAAGACTTCTTCCGGCCATGAATCCATTGTATAACTTCTCCCACGGAGACTTCCTTGTGTGGCTGGCTCGCAGCCTTGGACAGCGCCTCCATCGACCATATGTATACTTCTATAGCGCTCGGTCGCTCTTCTGGTGGTTTCAGCATTTGTTTGATGACGGGTAGTAGAGCGGGCGCGAAGACATCTCCTTTTTGCCTAGCCTTGTCTTTCAATTCGGCTTCCATTACTTCTGGCATCGAGCCGTCAGCTGCCCATAATGGTGGCCAATGAACTCGACGCCGCTTTTCATGAAGCATGTCTTGGAGTTCGAGTCCAGCAGATACCTTTCTAGTTGAGGCTCTCTGATATTCAAACTCGTGTACAAACTCGGAACTACCAAGAGACCATGCTAAAGCCTCAGAGAAAACGCAGCCAAGTGACCACACATCGAGTTGTGCACATGGCGAGAAAGACTGTGAGCGCCTAGAGGCTGAACGTTGTGCTGCCTTCACAGTTGGCTCTTGGCTGGGCTCAAAGCCCATCGTGGCGAACTTGAAGTGAGGGCGGTCGTTTCTGGTGGACACCAGAATGTTTCGTGGTTCGATGTCCATGTGTGGTGCTCTAATTGTATTGATATTAGCCGACTGAAGACATCACAGCAGAAGCCACACTCACCTCGGGTCGTCATCGGTAATCGTTTCATGTATCGCATGTAATCCTTGTGCCAGTTTCATCAGACTCTCCCAAAATTCGCGGATGTCTGTGGATATCCTTGGTGGTGTAGTGGTCTTCCAAAATTCGACGAGGTTCGGTAGACCCTGGTCTATGGAAAGTTCTTCTAAAACCTCCTCTGGCAAAGACCTCCGTGGCGATCCAGCAGAATTTTCCTCCTTTGATGTGGGCGCAGAGTCGAATTGTCTGCTCTGGGTGTCAAATATGCTATGATCACGAATAAACACCATCCTCGGGAAGTGCGGTCTAGGGAAGAGGCTCATCTCAGAGCCAGTTAAATCCGTACAGAGATTTCCTGCCACAGGCCGCTCATGCGGTTCTTGGCTTAGTGGACTTCCAGGCCATCGCCCATAGCGCTCCCGATCGCAGAAGCACGCGGCAGAAACAGGTTTTGCCTCCTGTGGCAGATGTACAGACGTCGCTTTGAATGCAGACCTGACCTGCCGGATAGTATCGCAGAGCGGGACGACTAGTGCATATCCCAGTCGGTCAGACCCTACGACGTGACCGTATACTGAGAAGGTATCCTGGTCCACGACAAGGGAGCCGCTTTCTCCGGGGAGGACAGCTATACAAAAATATGTTAGCTAGTTTTCAGCTCTTAGAAGCAGAATCCTTACCAAGCTGATCATCTAGTACAACACTCCAGGCTTTGCAAAGCTGCTGATCAGGTTTGGAACCGATATAAGTGGGCATGCTAAGCATCCGACCTTTAATGACCCCTCGAACACCTGATACCACAAAGACCGGAACAGCATGAATCCTCGGCTCGTTTGCTATCTGCTTGAGCATTATGGGCTCGGGCTGATCTGGGAGGTAGATGAGATTACGACGCCGAGATCGCAAGGTGCTGTAGTCGCATTCTAAGGGCATCCAGTCGAGATCTGGCGCATTGGGACCAAGATCAACAGAAAGCTCCTTGGGCCGCATCATTTGGAGCGGTAACATTACTTTGCTGTCGGTACATTCTGGCCTGCGGCAGTCCAACGGAAGTGATTGCGGCGGTAAAGGTTGTAGTGCGACTGCTTCCACTTCGTATTCATCGTCATCATCAACCCAGAGCGGACCAACCTCAACATAGTCATCTTCATTCAAGGTAAGCTGATCCGAGTCACTGCCTTCAGGGTATGATGACGCAGAGATCTCCGAAAGGTCTTCTTGTAGGCCCTTGAGGTGGCCAGCAGTCAAAACAATGTCCACGGAGTCAACCTCCAAGGTCAGGGCCAATGTAGCAGAACGCCCCTTGAAGCTCACAGGCGAACCACAGAAGGTTGAGCTATAGGTGAATGAAGCTTGCAATGCCGTCTCAGAAGCACAGCGTACATATGGATTGCAGTTGTCGGCCCAGTAAACGAGACGAAAAGGTGGCGGCATATTTGTCGAGCCAGCGACGGATTTCCGGAATCTCTTGGATCCGCTGTGGCAATAAAAGTTGTCTGTGGAATGACGCTTGAATGCAGCTCGAATGGCCTTTTGGTCTCTCAACATGCATTCAACAACAATAGATGGAACCGCTGTTTGAGGCGTAGTGCCCGCCATTCGTAGGTTATACAAAATGAATCTACCTCTGAGTCGCAGCACCTCGTCCTTGTCCACAATCTCTTTCAATTTTTCTTGGACGACTTCGAATTGAGACTCGTATTCGCTCATTGTGAACATAGGTGACTGCACAGGAGCTAATGGGTATACCATTCTTTTCTTTTTGCTTCCTGGCACGGGAACGGCAGACTCGAACAGGTCCTCGGAGATAGCATGCGTGAGGACCTGGTTGTGCTGCATAATGCCTGAGTTCTGTTTTTCCTCTGACCGTCAGTCGCCACGCCGAGATGTCCTACACTCAGCATACAAGTGCTTACTTGATGTAAATTTTGGTTTTTTCCTGTATGTTTGATGGATTTTAATTTATTGGCGACTTTTCGAAGGCGGGCTTTGAGGTCAAGCGCTTCATCTGGTGCGCGCGCCGTATCCTCCAGGACCGCCTTGTTTTTTGCCGAAAATCTACCACTCGACGGAGGAGCAACCCGCACCACCTCCTGCGGTGAATCCATCTTTGCAATATTTATTAAAGGTGACCTCAATGGATATTTGGAACGGAAGCCCAGTACTGGCGAAGAATGTGGAATCTCTGAGTTGAACGATGCTTGATAGTGCTCGGATTCTGGCTTGTTTATGGAAGTTTTGATGCCACCCTCAAAGATTGGAGACTGTTACTGCCAGCACATCTCGCGTCTTGTCCATCTCGACCAGGAAGACCAGCCACAGCGATCATCATTGGGCAGCTTAAACAGAAAACAAGCTGGGCTGCACCTATCGGACCAATCGCTGTGACGGACCTCGGAAGAAATCCCGCGCAGCTTCAAGTGTAAAAAGGGAGGGGAAGTCACACAAGGCACATTATCGGGCTTACTCGAGCTAGCCTTCCAAAGTCATGTTCCCTCCCTCCTTTTGCCTCCAGAGTGGCCGTTGCCAGCAAAGACGCCTGAGGTTAGCCGGAGAACCCCGACCTGAAGCTACCAAGGAAGTCTGCACCGTATCACTGCACTCGCACGTCATCCTGGGTTGGAGGTGCCTCTCATATGGAATTTAGATAGACATTGGTGGTACGGGTATATCAGCTCATTATTGATCTCAGTCCCGTAAACCTAGCAGTCGAAAGTGACTAGAAGCTTTCATCGTCAAATATGGCTTGGAATGCGAATGAGGTTGCTCTGAAGCTTCTCAGCCCCAAAGGGGATCCAGGCGGTGCCTATGTGAGGTTTCTAGACGACATCATGAGACAGAGTCGGGGCGTTGGAGTCGACTATGACAACTTGATGCCTACTGCTGGACCTGTTTCCGAGCAAACACGGCTCCTCATAGCTGTGGAGAAGCTAAAGGAAAACCCGAGAAAGACTCGCAGCGAGAGTTCACAGATTATCCAAAATGTACTCGGATCAAACCATGCAGGACAATACATCAGCAAACTCATGGAAAGCGCTGCTCAATCTATTGCCATGATCGATCCGACAGCTGGAGATTGGCATGCTCAAGACTTCGTCATGGGTAGCTATCGACCTAGTTCGTGGCAGCGAGATGAGAGCTTCCAATCATTCTGTTCTCGATCCGTTCCACTGGGCAGCGATAAGGCTATCAACGCAGCGAAAACGGCGCTGGATGAGAAGTCTTCCATGAGAGCCAGGAAGTTACAGAAGCGCCTCGGCATTCAGTTCTATGCTACTGACAATCTAGCAGAGCACTTGCTTCTTGAAAATAAACATGGAAAGACTCGACTCTACATATTCCATTACGCGGGGTATCTGAAGGCTCGTCTCGAACAGACTAGGTCGTTCAACTTACCGATTGATTGTGCTATGGAGACTTGCCTTGAGCAGTAAGCCAACCCCTCTAGACTATCTACTGATAAACCCATCTCTGACCTTCTACCCCAAGTGGGACTTTGCCACCCCAGCTTCTAGTCGAGACACTTCACTCCATCCAGGCTGTGCTATTCCCAGTCACAGAGCCAGAAGAGGTCAGAATCCTGCGCACGCTCATCCGCATGCAGCACTTCGACCCAGAGTGTGCAGAAAATGAGGGCTACAAGGTTTACCAGAACGTTCCAAAGGACTTCAAATACATCTACTGGGCAGAGCGCTTGGCTACACTACACGCGCGCTTGAAAGACAGGCCACCTCGGAGCAGACTTGAAAAATGGCTCGCACAGGAGAATAATGATGGGAATGCTTTTCTAATCGCCTTGTTGGCACTTTTCATCTCGGTGATTGTGGGAATACTGGGCCTCATATTAGCTGCGGTGCAGACGTGGATCGCGTGGATGGCATGGAAGTATCCAGTTCCGGACCGATGACTCAGGTTAAAGATTCTGAGCGATGTCAAATATTCAGTATGGAGTTGCTTTGATCACGTAACCTATCTTCAGTCGAAGCTGTAGCAATTTTGGTGTGGTCTATTGGTCCCTTCTTGTCTTGAGGGGAACATCTATCCGATGCGAGGCGCTGCGAAGGTTGGTATCAGAACTTGGGGGTATACAAGTAGAATGAATGGGTATACATGGTTGGGAAGCGATGCAATTGTTTGTTATTGGAGTGCAAGATCGGGATCTATTGGCTTGAGAAATGCTCTGACTATCTCGAGCAGGGCGTGTTTGACAGCGTAGTCAAGTAGACTGAAACATTTATAATCTGCCTGTAAGATGATTATTAAGTGAGGCTCGAGGCTATAGAACTGCATATGCCGAGAGTGTTTGCGTAAAGCTTCATGTTGCAACGCAGTCTTGCTGTAAGGGTCTGCTTGGATGACGTCTATACTCAGCTCCTGCATCAGGCGCTGGAGGATCACAAGATGAAGGGCTGGCGCTCCTACTGTGTAATGCAGCGTATTTGAGCCATAGTCATCCACGTCCGACGTACAGACACCTGGCAGGAGAATGTTCGAGATGGTTAAAAGTCAAAATTTTTGTACTCAAATTCTTTCTATAACTCTACCAGCCTCCACGATGATACTTCCCTGAAGCTCAGGTCGCTCTCCCTGGCGTATCTCGGTAGAAGCGTGATTTTTTCACTTAGTGCGGAGATATCGCTCCATAACTTGTTCTGAGTCTCGAGTTTCCAAGTCAAATATTGACGCTGTTTTAGGATCTCCTCCCTCTCAGCAATTTGTCGAGCACTCAAGAACAATTTCAAATGGCTTCTCGGAGTTTCAGAGGTTTTCAAAGCGCACATGTTGACCATCTCGCTTCAACCCGTCTAGGGCAACCAAATCGATTTAACTACTCTTCTTTTTAAGTCCATTCACCTCGGATGTTGCTGAAATGACCTCACAGTTCCTTAGTTCTACATTAAGTCTATGGTTAGTTCGGAGATCGTGGATGACCTCGGGGATCGTGGGCAACTGTTGCAGCGCAGACCGTAGGACGATGCTTGGCAGTTCATCAGTACTCTGATGCTGACTTCGATAAGTGCACTATACGAAAGAAACAATGACGTCGTCTTTGGATCGATCTGACGACTGGATATGGTCGGTCACCCAGGCCGCTGTCGTTGTTTCCCAACCCCTGTATTCTCCAGGAGGACAATGTCCTACGTCTGACTTTCAGCCAACCCCCATGCCGACACACGAAACACGATGTGTTTGCAGTGGATAGTGTTCTATGGGATAGTCTCCTATGGGATAGTCTCCTATGGGATAATCTCATGTGGGATAATCTCCTGTGAGATAATCATGATATTCGCACGTTGGATAAATTCCTATTAAATCACTTCTTAGATCATTTCCAGACAGTCTACGTAATTCAGATGGAACTCTCTTGCCTAGATATGTGTCTCTCAACGCCCGTCTATTCCCCACACGTCTTGGAGTGCAGTCGTTGTCATAAACGTGAGACGTGCATACAGCTAGAGTCCATAGTCAGATCGCAATGACGAAGAGGTAGGCAATCGACAAGGAGTTGATGGTTTCCAATGCCGGTCGCATGACAAATTTCAAGACTGCAATGTATGCCGTATACAACTCCAAACCTCACTAGTGGCGCACGCAGTTCCAGGCAGACTGTACGCCGTCGCCTGGTTCATACCCCACCACATCACAGTCAATATCAAATAACAAGGGGAAACGTCAATATGGCATGAGCATCTTAGAATTCTTCTCTTTTCGACGGAGTTGCTCTCATCCCAGTGAGTGATAGTCACATCATTCCTTTATTCCGATTACGCTCTGAACACACAACGTTCCCACCACACCCCATCACACGACCCTCTCACGACCGTGCCTCCTCAAGCTCCAGCTCGAGCTGCCGAATCCTCTCACTCTGGTCCTGCGACCCGGACACGACCCTCTTCTTGAGCGTCTCGACCTCGCCCGTTAGGTGGGCCATGGCCTCGCCCTGCGCCGTGATCTTGTCACCCTGCGCTGTGATGACCTTGGTCTGCGCCTCGATGAGCTGCTTGATCTGCTCCAGCGACGCCTCCACAGAGCCTGACCCGGACTGCGAGAGCGCGGGGGACGGCTGGGCGCTCCGCGCCGAGGATGTGGGGCCAGCTTGAGACTTGATGGGGGAGGGGACCTTGGCCTGTGGTGCCGGCTCGCTGCTCTTTACTGGTGACTGCGGCTTGGGTTCTGACCGGACCGGCAGGGCAGCTCTTGATACTGGCTTCTGGATCTCCTCGAAGCTGGACGTCTCGGCCTCATCCTCCTTGTCATCTTCATCGTCCTGGAACTTGGACGCTGCTGCAGCCATGGATCCCTTCTGCTGGGCCACAGATGGCGGCGCTGCACGCGTCGTGGTGGGTTCAGGCTCGGGCTTCGGCGCAGGCTTGGCGGCCGGGGCCGGGGTGGGTGCTGGCGCAGCCGCTGGGGGCTTGTAGTCGGAGGCCACCTCTTTAATGTCATTGCCCTCGTACTTACTCTCGAGGTCGATCTTTGGTGGGAGCGCGGTCTTGCCAGAAAGCCACTCCGAGGCGGACATGGCTGGCCTATTTCCCACACATGGAGGAAAGATGTCGCCTTGGAAGGTCTCAGCGCGACGGGGGACAGTGAAGGAAATGGGCTCGATGTAGAGATCGTTGACGGTCTTGTAAGCGCGCATGACCTCGTTCTCGTGCAGCTGTAAAAATGTCAGCAACTTTGTTTCCAGCATATTTGTGGTCGACTCGACGTACGTTGACACCGCGCTTGGGTAGGAAGGCAATGCCTCGTTGTGGGTCTGCCGACTTGTACTCGGACAGGAACTCGAACTTGTCGTTCTCGTACTCGAAGTATCGAATGTTGCCGTCGCTGTAGACACGAGGGTCAGTCAGATGCTCCGAATCATAAAAGGATGCTTTCAAACTCACCCCTTGCCGGCAAGGTACAGACAGTTGGTGCTATCATCCCAGAAAGGCATGCAGACACCAGAAATCGAGTCCAAGTTGTTGAAGCCCCCAATGGGCTTATCGCTGCCGGGCTCCCACAGCGCAAGCTGCCTGTCGCTCATGCGGGAGAAACCCGTTGTCGCGATACGGTTGTGCTCGCCCATCCATACGGCGCGGCTGTTCTTTGCGCCCTCGTGGCCAGGCCCAACATGCGCCGGCTTCTCCTGGCGGACATCCCACACGCGCAGCTTCTTGTCTCTCGAGGTCGTGACCAACATGTTTCCGCTCGCGTTCCATGATAGTGATTGGACGATGTCATTGTGTTTCAGCGCCAGCGGGGACTGGCCGGTGCTGATGTCCCACAGCTTGATGGTGAAGTCACCAGATGCCGAGGCGAGGATGTTCTCGGCGGCGGGGTTGAAGAGGACCTGGCCGACTTTCCTGTGCAACTGTCAGAAACCTCCGACGCGACGACGTCTATCCTATAGCTAGTCTGCGTCGTACCTGGAATGCCCAGCCAGCTTGCTCACTGGTTTCACGTCTGCGGGCTCCTCAGCGTCGGTGAAGAGGGTGAAGTCCCTGGGGACCTCCCATATGAAGATCTTGCCATCGTCGGAGCCAGATGCGATGATGCGGTCGTTGAATGGGTGCCAGTCTGTGTCCAACACAACAGCGGTATGGCCGCGGAAGAGAGGTATTACGTCGGGTACCTTTCCCTTCTCGTTCAGGGGGATGACCGCGAATGCGCCACCGCCACCAGATTCCCAATTGACCGAGAGGTACTCAGGGTTGACCTAATATTATCGCAAGAGGACGTCAGCGCTCGGGTTCGACATCGCGGCGCAACAAAGGAACGGCTTTTGCTAATAACTTTGACCAGGTTCGTATCCCAAGCATTCCTACTGATGTGGAGATTATCGTAGCAGAATTCCTTTCGGGTGGGTTTGCCGAAGACGTGTCCTGTGTGGCAGCAGAGCGCAAGAATGTCAGTCATGAGGCCATCGCCAGTCCACACGGATGACAGAGGCGCCGCGACGCAGGCCGATGGAGCTTATGCCTCGCCCTGCTCGCGTGCGTCCCCGACCGGGGGGAAACACCAGGGGTGGAGGGGCGGGAAGTACTCACGATATTTCGACGCGCGCACGAATCGGCCAGACATTGGGGCTGGAGGATTGGGGGGAGGCTCTTGACAATACTCGGCGTCGAAGGGGCTTGTTGGGTAAGGGAAAGGTTACAAAATGAATAAAAGCTCGAGGAAGGGGAAAAGCAGTCCGGCGGTAATGTATGATGTGGAGGGTCAGGTAGGTAAGTAGGCGGGTAGGTAGGTAGCAAGGTCGAGAAAGGGGTCGCCTTTTGGGTATGGAAACGGTGGCCAGGTCTAGGGTAGGTACATGTACACGGCGGGCAGACTAATAGCAGCTGGTTATGGGGGGGTCCATTCCCTAGTCGCCAGGCCAAGTACGTACTGTCGTTTCTGACTGTACTGTCGCTAACTGTTATCTGACGACTGCGCTGCGCAGCGACACGTCGGGCAACCCTGGGCGCATTCACAACCCCCAGTCCCCAGCTTGCTTGCATAAACAGGTGGCCCCTCCATTAGTTTCACCAATGAGGCTGAGAAAAAGGGCGTGCACAAGCCAGCAGAGCCCACCCACCCACCGACCCGCCTGTGGGCTGTGATGGACATTCAGGGGTTGATTCATACAAAAGACTCCAATCAAATATATATGCTGATCACCGTCTCTTCTTGTTCGCAACTTGACTTTTACTATGTATAGTTGTAATACAATGCAATCTACGCAGAACAGCCCCCCCAGATGACGAATGAGAGTGGATGAAGAGGAGGATGGATGAATGGATGGAGATACCTCAGCTTCACCCACCCACCTGTACTGACCGCCGTAACAAGCAAGTCAAGTCGCCATGGCGCAGATAATCTATGTACAATAGGCTTCCCTGAACATTTGCCCTTCTTGGTATTTCCCTTTCATACTCGTCCGTACGCCTCTGATGAATCGAAATGCAGTCAGTGGTCCCACAGACAAACCCCCGCCAGGCAAAACTCCGGATTCCCACACTTGAACGCACCCATACCTGCCGCATTGGAGTCCCGCCATCCAAGCCAACGTCATTACTCATCGCCGTCCTCGCTTCGGGCAGCGCTGCTGGCCCCGTTGGTGTTGCTCGCCGAGTTGTTGGTCAGCTTGATCCTCGGCTGGGGCGTGCTGTTAGTGGTGGGTGCAGCCGATGTGTCCTTCTGTGACGACGAGTCCTCAAGCTCGTTGAGCTCAGGGTGCTCTTGAAGCTGCTTCTGATACTCTCCCAAGAAGTAGGTCTGCAATCATGTCAGTCGCGCTGTCCAGGGGCCCAGGATTCTAATGTTGGTGTTTAAACTTACCTCGATCGTTGTGGCATCAGTGTGGATCAGGCTGCCGTCGTCATTGAACAGCCTGCAGTTGCTGCACATGAGCTCGACGTCCTTGCGGAGATCACTCAGGCTCTTGTACTCCTCCTTCTTGATCTTCTTTTCGATCTGCGTCATGGCGATCGGGTTCTGGATGATGACGTAGTAGTCTGCCCAGTCCCTCTTGGGCGGAAGTTTGATAAAGGGTCCAATAATCAAGCGCTTGGGCGGACCGTCGTCTTCGTCGTCCTTATCGTCCTCATCAGGCTCCGGGTCCGGATCATCGACCTCAAGCTTCATCAGGCTGTCATAGAGATGGCGCAGGCTCCGTTGCAGTACTTGCCGTTGCTGAGGGTTGACTTTGCCGTCCGCACCATTTGTGGCACCCAGAGACTTTCGACCCTGAGGTCCGCGTCGCTTCTTTGCTGGTGGGGGCTCGTCCTCGCCGTCTTCGGCCTTTCGCTTCTCGATCTTGATGCCGGGCTTGCGACCTCGCTTCTTGACCGGTGTCTCCACTTCTGGTTCTGGCTCTTCGGAACTGGCGCGACTAGCAGCCGGGGATCCTTCAGAGCCGTTGACGCCTGACATCCGCTTGAGGCGGTTCGCCTCCCGCCGCTCTTTGCGAGCCTGCTTTCTGGCGGCCGCAGCCTCTGGGCTGTCTTCGTCGTCGTCGACAGCTAGTAGCCACTGCTCCTCGGTCAACCCGTCATCGTATCGGACCTTGGTCCTCTCACGGGCGCCGCGGCCGAGCGAAACCTCAGTCTCCTCCGGAGCATCGGGGTTGTCTTCGTTGAGATAGATGTCTGGGAGCTCATTTTCTGCCATGAGACGAGGCATGCCCTTGCAGCCAGGCGCGGTGCCGTAGGTTGGATCTTTGAACCTTACCTCGTCCAGGGCTTGGAATTTTATGAGTTCATCGTCACTCCGTGCGAGAATCATGTTGAGCTCTTCGTCGTCCATCTCCTCTTGCTCACCAGTTTCGGCCAGATCTGCGGTTTCGAGCAGTGTCCGGAGCATGGCATCACGATCGGTCTCAGACGACTTGTTGTCGAAACGACCGGCTTGGATGACTTTCCCGTCCATATCGAGCTTGAACCGGGCCCGCTCAAGAATCTTCTCCTCCACTGAACTAGAGCTGATGAGACGAAGAATGCGGACCTCGTTCTTCTGTCCGATACGATGGGCACGGTCCTGAGCCTGCAGATCCTGATGAGGGTTCCAATCAGAATCGTAGATGATGACGGTATCCGCAGTCTGAAGGTTTAGACCCAGACCACCGGCACGCGTCGAGAGTAAGAACATAAAGTAAGGAGAATCTGGCCGGTTGAACTCGTGAAGCAGCTCAGACCGTTCGTCTGACTTGGTCGTACCATCCAGCCGAAGGTAGGTGATGTTCCGCAAACGGAGGAAATCTTCCATAATGTCCATAATTGCCGTCATCTGGAAGAACATGAGTACACGATGTCCTGTCGCCTGGTATTTCGGCAAGATGCGGTCCAGAAGTTCGAATTTGCCAGCAGTCCTCCATAGCAGATCGTTGCTGACGCTGGCGGGATTCATCTGGTTTTCGACCTCGTCAAAGACAAATGGATGGTTGCAAAGTTTTCGGAGCTGCATGATCATGTTACTCAGACCCTTCGCAGTGCTCTTGCCGCCTTTACCGTCGCTGACAGCAATCTTATTGTGAGTGACCATTTGCTTGTAAAGGCGGGATTGCAGTGCGGAGAATCTGCACTTGATGACCTTCTCAGTCTTGTCGGGCAGGTCCTTCTCGACATCTTTCTTCAGGCGGCGAAGCAAGAAGGGACGCAGAACCTTGTGCAGGCGACGAATGACAAGAATCTGTTCTTCTTCCGTCAACTCCATCTTGTCTTGCCCTCCTGTGTTGGCAAACGGAGTGTTGAACCACTCGTCGAAGGTCTTGGCAGACTTGAAGATGTTGGGCAAAGTGAAGTTCAGCATTGCCCACAATTCGGACAGATTATTCTGCAGGGGTGTACCCGTGAGAATGAGACGGAACCTTGTCGAGTAGTACTGCTGGATGGTGGCGCTCAGCTTCGAGTTGGAGTTCTTCATACGATGACCTTCATCGATAATCATGTGGAACCACTTGATCTTGCTAAGAATGTTGCGGTCCTTGATGATGTACTCGTATGTGGTGAGCAAGACTTGAAACCTGCCCTGCCGGATCTTGTCCTGCTGCACCTTACGAGTGTTCGGCGGGCCCTTGTACACGACCTTGGACACAGAAGGGGCCCACTTGTCAAACTCGAGGTTCCAGTTTGTCAATGTGCTGAGAGGGACAATGACAAGGTAAGGACCCATCTGCTGTTTCCTCTCAATCAGGTACGTGATCAGACTGATCGTTTGGATAGTCTTGCCGAGACCCATTTCATCGGCGAGGATACCGTTGAGGTTGTTATTGTAGAGCGAGATCATCCACTGGAGGCCCTTGATCTGATACTCCTTGAGCTTGCCGCCAACGAGGATGTCCGCTTGCTCGGTAACCTCTTCCTTGATGCGATGGGCGACAGCGTAGTAGTCGATCTTGCGACCGCCGGTCTCCTCGTCTTCCTCATCTTCCTCCTCCTCTTCACTTTCTTCTTCTTGGACGTCACCACCATAGCGCTCTGCAGCAGCTCGCTGCTGAGCCTTGACCGAAGATGCAAGTTGATGCAAGAAGCCGTCGGTCTGGCGCAAAAGATGAGTAATACGCGTGTCCTTGGCCTGGTCGAGAAGCTTGAGATAAGCTTCTTCGTCGTTGGCCTTGAGAGCTTGCAGACGCTGCTTGGCATTCCGCTCAATGCGCTTCTGCTCTTCCTTCTCAATGTTGAAGTGATGGTTGTACATCAGTTTGCCCATCTTGCTCATCCTGTTCTGCTGGCCCTGAGCAGTTATTTGGATCTCGTTACGGTGGTTGAAAACAGCATGAAGGTAGTCCACGTGTTTCTTCTTTTCACGGTTCTCCCTGGCGTCCCGCTGCTGCTTCTCAAGCTTCTCTGTAATACGGGCCTCACGCACATTCTGCTTCTTCAAGCGTCGATACAAACTGCGGTTTGTCGTCATGGCGAGGTTGTCATAGCACATCATCTGCCGACCAATTCTGTCGCGCAACGCTCTCTGTTTTGAGTACAGCGCAATGGACTTCATCTCAATGATGGCCTTACGTCTAAGGGTATCATCAACACTGAGGGTCTCTTTGGAGGTATCCCAATGCGCCAAGTTGCCAGGCTGACTCTTCAGCTCATTATATCGAGTGCTCATCCTGTTGAACACAATCTTCTCACGATCGGCTCTGAGCTGATCAAAGTCAATGCCATGGGGGAACAGGCCCGGGATGAACAACCGGCTATCGTGCCGTGCGTGTTCGAAGAGGCCAACAGTTTGCTGCAACATTTTCTCGGGAAGCTGCAGCCTCTTGAACTTGGGCTCTTTTGGAGCCGACGCAGTCTCCTCGGGCTGAGAGGATTCGACGCCGTTGGGTCCAGCCTTGCTTGGAGTTTGTGGCCCGGGACCCTGAGACGTGGGCGTGGCAGACGACTGCTGCGCAACTGAAGCCTGCCGCCGCTGGCGAGACTGGAAGATGGACTGCTGCAGGTTCACAGGCACGCCGAAGTTCTTAGACAACATCTTAAATGCCTGGATCTGCTGCCTCAGCAGGTTAAGATGGGCAGGCGTAAACTGGCCAGGTGGAGGGCCAACAGGAGATGCGGCAACCGGAGCTGGCGCATCACCAGCAGAAGCAGATGGTAGAGCAGAAGCACCCAGATTGGATCCAGGGGCCTGGGATGTCTGAGCACCAGGGTGAGAACTATTATGTCCGGCTTGGGTGCCCACGACGCCTCCGTTGGTAGCCGCGGCCTGCTGCTGCTGTTGTTGTTGCTGCTGTTGTTGCTGTTGCTGCTGCTGCTGTTGTTTCTGCTGCATCTGCAGCTGTGCCTGTTGCTTCCTAAGTTGCGATTGCTGCTGCAATGCCATGAGGAATTGCTGGGTCTTGATGAGCTCTGGATCGTTGGGAGGTGTGTTGTTCGCTTTCATTTGCTTAAAACGCTGTGCATTGTCAACAAAGAAAGTCCTCTAGCACTGCGCCTAGGGGAGATATCAGAGGCAAACATACGTCGTACATGTCCTTAATCTGCTGCTGCGTCACGTTGGCAGGAAGGCTGGCACCCGGGAAATGGCCCGGGGCCGCCGCAGGCTGTACGGAAGCCATGGTTCCAGGTAAGAGAAGGTCGGTCTCAAAGATTTGAGAGAGATGTTTTGCCGCGAGGACCGAATATTATGTTGAGTGCATATCTGTCTAGCAACGCGCGAGGTATGATAAAAATTACAACAAGCACGGCGTGGTGAAACGAAAGACCAAGAAGTATAGTTGATGGAGTCGGTGAAAGCAGGGGGCGCGTCGAACCGGAGGTCGAAGGGCGTGTCTGCGTGGTGCAAGGTCGAGAGCCGCAAGGTCTAGGAGGGCGTAGTGCCGTCGAGATAGGGCTACACCAAAATGGAGCGTGTCGCGTTGGGATGGCAAAAGGGCCGTATAGCGTGGCGCCGAGGGGTTGTTGGTGGTCGGTCTTTTGGGGCAGGTTTGCGATGCGATGCGATGCGACAGGGTGAAAAGGAAGTGCTGAGTGGGCGCGGCGCGCGGTTGCAGTTGCGGTTGCGGTGGGGGTGGGATGCGCAGCAGCAAGGGAAGGGAAAAAGGCTGGCAGGTGAATTGGGAAAAACGCAGAAGCTGGCCAAATCGGGGGTGATTTGGCGAGAGGCTGCACGAAAGGCGCGGCAAAATCGCGTGCAAACAAGTTTGCTTGGTAGTTTTTGATGGTTGTCGATGGTTGCGGGCGGTTTTGCGATGCGTCGCGCTTCGCCTTTGGATGGAGTGGGTGGGAGTGCTTGGTGATTGAGAATGGGTTTGACCACAAGGCAGGTCGCGGGCGCTGGCTGCTGGCAAGGTTCGTAGGCAGCTGCAGATTTCTGGGGGCCTGAGGCAGCAACTGTCATGACCCACTGCTGCACGGGCCACCAGCTAGTGGTCCATGCAGCCAATGGCAAGAGAGCACGGCAAGACTAGCCGTTCTGGTACTACGCTCGGGACTTACACGAAGTACCCCAAAACCGGTCCCTCTGCCCCTGCATTGCTTACGACATCACTCGACGCGTGGGTTGACATTGAAGCAACCTTGGAAGCCAGACAGACAAGGGCGCCTGAGCGACGAGCATGTACAGAGACTGCATGTGGAACCAATCGGCCTATAGAGCCCTTTTCATGAGATGACCTGCAAGGCACATTTAGCCAAGATAGATAGATAGATAGATACTGCCGCATACAACAGAAACACTATCTCTTCACCCTCTTCTTATCCGGCCCCTCTTCCTCTTCGTCACTGATATCCGCGTACTGGGTCACCGGTTGTGTCTCCTTCCACGCGTTCGTAAACAACGGATCCTTCTTGGCGACATCTGCGTACTTGAGCAACGCCTCCCTGGGATCCTCGTGCAGCATCTTGCTGAGCGGGATATTCTCCTCAATGTGCTTCTCGTCCGGTTGGCTGCGCATGAATGGCGTGATCTGCTGCACCTGCGGCCTACGCGGATCCAGCGACTTCCCAGTGCCCGTAACGCCCGCCTTGCGCTGCTGGGCAGACAGGGCCCCTGGCGCGATGATGCTGTCGCCCGACAAGCCGAGCGTCTGATCCATCGTGAATGCCGGGTTGTCGTCGACGTGTCGCTTCTTGGGCGCTTTGCTCATCACGTCTACCGCGCCGCGCTGAGACATCGACGGGTTGTAGAGGACATGGGTCTCTGCATTGGCCGAGCCCGTGATGATCTGATTGAGTTTCGGGTGCCAGTCAGTCACGATCAGTGGCGCGCCTGGTGTTATTGGTGTGACATGTTCTGCCTTGAGGTTGCCAGGGTTGAGGATGTGAAGATGGCCAGATGCTGACCCAGTGATGATTGCCGTCGAGTTGGGTGAGTATTTGATGTTGGTCATTGAGAACCTGTCCGACGTAGAAGGGTGCTCGACAGACACCAAAGGCTGTTTGAACTTGCGCGTGTCCCAAAGCTTGATCAGGCCGTCGCCACCGCGTGTCACGACCATTCGACCGTCTGAACTGATGTCCACGCCGCCTGTCCAGGTGTCTGCCTTGTGGGCGTCTCGTACCTCCGCGGCGGGTCTCGTGAATGGGCCATTGCCACTGTACATCACCAACGACCCATCCAGCGCAGCTGCGACGAGAACGTTGCTGCCGCCTTGGGCCGGCGCACCCCAGGCCACTGCAGTCATCCTCGTCCGCCCCGCTGTGCCTGCCGCTTTGGATTTGAAGACGATAATGTCCTTCTGGCTGCGCTTGTTGTTGATGTCCCATATCCGCAATGTGCTGTCCGTCCCGGCAGTAACGCACAGGTTCCTGTCGGTCGGATGCCATGTGCCAGTTGTGATCTCAGATACGTGGCCTTTTGTATTGTGCATGTCCCTTAAGTACATGTCTCCTTTCACGAATTCCGTCAGGATATCTCCGTCCCTCGACAAGATCTTGGCTTGTGGATGCGACGAGATACACAATAGTGCGCCGCCTGCGAGCGGATTGAACTTGACGAGGTTTATGGGGTATGACTCTGCCGCCGTGGTAGAGCTCTTGGTCTCCCATGGGTCAATGCTTCGGAAAGCGCGCAGGGTAGTCGGCGTCATGGAGGCGAAGTCGTGGAGTTTGACGGTGCCGTCCAAAGAGCCAGTCGCTAGCCTCGAGCCTGAGGGATCGACGGAAACGCTCGTCACGGTTCGATCGTGGGTCTTGAGGACGAGCTCGTGAGAGACAGGGAATTCATCTTCGTCGTCGTCGTCGGACGAGTCATCCGAGTCGTCGTCGCTGTCGCCATCAGAATCAGATTTCGAGCCTCCTTTGGATCCTTCATCGTTCACCTGTGCTTGGTCTTTTGGCTTTTCCGCGGTCCTCCGGCTGCGGTCTATCTGCGCGGCAATGTCGGCGTCTTTTGACTTCTTCCCAAATGACGTGGGCAGGAAAGCTCGCATAGGATCATCGGCCGCCAGCTCTGGCCCCTCGACCTCGAAATCATCGCTGTCGCTCATTCTGGCCTCGCGGATGCGGCGATGGAGAGGAGGTCGTCAGGTGTGAGGGCTGAGATGGATGTCGGGTTCTTGGAAGCGATGTCGTCAGGAACTTTTGTTGTGGAGAACAGCATCAAGTTGCACGATTGAGGTTGAAGCGAAAGGTTTACGGTCAGGAATGGATGCGCCGGCAGGCATTAGTCTGGGTAGATGTGCCACCAGTCTACCTAGGCATCTATGTAAACAATCCTCAATCGCTACTTTATCCTGGGCCCCCTGGACCCTGGCAGGGAGCTTGACGACCCGCCAAAACTGCCCCGCGAATGACGTTCGCCTCTTATCAAATCACTCCCTCACTTCCACCATGCTCGCAAACGCACCCCAAGCCTCACACACCACCACAATCCTCTTCTTCGCGCTAATCCTGATCGCCTTCTTCCCAGGAATATTCCACTACCTCTGGACACTCCCGCTCAGCCTAATCTTCTCCTCCTCAACAACACCAACATACAACGGCGGCGGCCCAGCAGCAGACATCAGGATGGGCTCGTGGTACCAGAAGCAGTTCACACTCCCCAGCAAGTCGAGGGGCTCATACCTGATCACGGACCACGTCGTCAGCTCGCTGCCCGAGCTGAAGCAGTACAAGGTTGGCCTGCTGAACCTCTTTGTCCAGCACACGAGCTGCGCGCTCAGCCTGAACGAGAACTGGGACGACGACGTTCGTGCCGACATGAGCGATGCGCTGGACCGGATAGCACCTGAGGAGGGGCCAAAGGGGGAGGAACTGTACCGCCACTCTGCTGGTTAGAACTTGCCTGCTTCTCTATCCGTCACTCGACCGAGTGTCACAATATGCTGTGGAGATTGCTAACGTGGGTGGGCACTATCAGAGGGCCCGGACGACATGCCGGCTCATATCAAGTCGGCGCTAGTCGGTGCATCAGTGACGATACCAATCCGAGACGGGAAATTGGCCACAGGTACCTGGCAAGGGATCTGTACGTCTAATCCCTCCTAGGCTTGTCAATGAAAGAATGCTGACTTCGACTATCAGGGTATCTCGAATTTCGAGCAATGAAGCACCAGAGACGTGTTGTCGCAACGATCCAAGGAGAGAAGGCATAGGAGACCATTGCTTTGCTACAGGGTAAACCAATGAATCCTACTTGCCTGCGAAGTATTCATCGACTTCCCATAGAAATGTGATCGTCTTCACTGTTCAACCATCATGGTCTACCTTCCTGGTAGTCGAGGCCATTGCCCTTTCTACTGAAGTTATGATGCGGGCCCTGGTGACCGTCTCGATGGCCTTATTAATCCTCAAGCATTCGCGAGCGACAGGTGGCTGCCCAATGGGGTATCATTAATTTCATTGTTAGTGAATGTGCCTTCCACGGCAATACTTCGAGCCTATGGTAATAAACCAGCTTCGGTGGATCTCGATTCTATCTTCAATAACCGAAACACCATGCAGAGTGTGGCCGGCCGGCCATAATAGAAAAGGTTCGCCAAGCATTCAAGAAATTGATCGCCCGCCCTCTGAGCCTGCGTCTGCCGTTCTGATATGCCTCGTTCTGAATGCTTCCAAACTACGTCCATCCGAGGCCCCTGCTGATCTACTCGGGGGCGTCTTCCTCTTTCATGTTGATGTCGTCACCAGCCAGAACTCGGGTCTTTGGAACGTAACCATCCGGTGCTCTGCCACCAGGAGTCTGAGCCACGACCTTGCCGTTCTCGTCGACGAACTCGAAGTTATAGCGGCTGAGCAGGTGGGGTATGGCGGAAAGCTGGGGTCCGTAACGGGCCGTGTTGTCGTAGAGTTCAAAGAGCGGAACGGCCAAGAGTTTCATATTCTTGGGAACGCTCAGAACCTCTGTAGGGTGGCAGGGTTAGAACACAATCATAGTGACTCAAGCTAGTCCGGCGCGCTGCACTTACTGGTCTCTGGGAGCTGGATGAAGTAGAGCTTCTTGCACTCCTTGGGCCGAGTGACATGGGCAGGGACGAAGGGGTACATGAAGGTCTCGAAGTTGGGGCGCCACCACTGGGCGAGGCTGTCGCCGATGTGCCAATCACCAGCCGTCTGGCCGTCTCCCAGGCTGCCGACAGGGGCCAAGCGCTCGTCGAGCCTAGCCTTGAAGCCCTCGATCTCGTCATCCTCTGGCCGGAGGTAGTCCCCCGGAAGCTTGAAGAACGCATTGGCTATCTGCAGCATCAGGATGTGGGGATGATTGTGCTCGTGGCAGACGAGAATGCCCTCGCAGGTGCGTCGCATGCCATGTTGGTTGTAGTGCTCCTCGAGGCGTCGGAGTCGAGCGACGACACTTGGGTCCTCTTCAGGCTGGGTTTCCTTGACGCCGAACGTGTAGTTGGACAGTGGATAGAGTCGGATGGTCTGGGGTTGGTTCGCTTCGAAGGGGAGGGGGATGATGGGCGGCTTCGACGAGCGCAGCGAATCGGGCGCGATTGTGGACATGATGGCGATCTGGACTGAAGCGCCGGTGTGGCCAATGCCTTGGGGCGAAGATCGATAGAGAGGCTGCTTCGAAAAGTCGGTGTGACGAGATTTTGAATTTGAAGAAGCAACGATAAACAAGTGTTGTTGCTGGCATGGAGAGGTATGAGGGCACGCGATGTGGTCTGCTGAGCGGCAAGGAGCTCCAGCTGTAACATGAAGCTCTACTACGGAAGTCGGGATACTGCCATGGATTGATTGCACCTCTGCACCGAATAGGGACGGGCGGTGAAGTTACCCCGGCCAATTGAATCCACTACGGGCTCCTCCCCCGGGCCCCCTAGTCTGAGCCTGTTCCTGTTCCTGGGTACCTGAGTACTTTCCCATGTGTAGTTGACAGGGATGCTAGATTGCCGGCGATGCGTGCCAGGCCCTCAACTGCAAACTACTTCATCTGACCACACCAACTTCGACGTGTGAGAACGTAATTTGAGGGCTCGGATCTGATTATTCCCGGGGAGCGACGGGTGCCTATGGCGGTCAAGCGCAATTCCGCAACTGCGAAAACTTACTGCGAAGAAAAGCCAGTGTCAAGTCAAGAGGTTGTATTTAGCCGGCGGCCGCAAATGGTCACGATGACCTCGAACTCAAGTGCCAACTCGTCCACGTCACGGCAGGCTCTAAAGTCTCGTTCTTCCGAATCCCCCGAACCCATCATGAACCGAGTTTCCAAGACGCTCGCAGCCGGTCAGAGAAAGAGCCGCGTTCTCTTCAACGCGGCTCACCCCATGTCCATGTCCGGCTCGCCTATCCTGAAGCCGCTTGCCGCATAGTCGCTCACGCCGTCCAATAGCATCACCCTGGATAAATCAATGGCGTACCTGACCCCCATGGTCCCCGCATACGTGCGCCTTTGGGGCTTACAGCTGCCAGTGAAGGCGACCATGGGGGCTGCATATCAAGGTGCCACTGCTTTAGCTTCCGATGGATGATGCACAAGTATATAATGCGCCTGGATATTCGTCTGCGACTGTTCACGATGTTGCCTGTCTCAAGCCCAATTGACATTGCCCTATCAATCAATACACTGATACCCTAGAATCACTTCAAAATCAGGAACACTTCTGAAATATACACAAAATGCCCGTAGTTCCAGTTCTGACGCCGGAAGAGAAGGAGCATTTCCTCAACAACGGCTGGCTCAAGTAAGTCCACACCCGCTACCCATCTCAAGATTCAGAGATATCTAACAGACACTGTCCAGGATCCCAGGAGCATTCACAAAAGAACAAGCCGATGAGATCACCAAAGACGTCTGGACCCGGCTGGGCATGGACCCCAAAGACAAGACAACATGGCACAGAGTCTGGACCAACATGCCGCACCACAACACCTTTGACGCAAGCACCTTCGCGCCCCGCGCCTGGGCGGCGATAAGCGAGGTCTGCGGCGGCGAGGACCGCATCAACCCAGCATTCCGGCAGTGGCGCGACAGCCTGATCGTGAACCTGGGGTCCGCCGAGCGCGAGGGCAAGGCGGACCCGCCGCGCGAGCTGGAGAGGTGGCACGTCGACGGCGACTTCTTCGTGCACTACCTGGACTCGCCGGAGCAGGGGCTGCTGGTGGTGCCGCTGTTCACGGACGTGCCGCCGCGCGGGGGCGGGACCGTGATCTACCCGCGCGGGATGCGCGAGGTCGCCGCGCACCTGCACGCCCACCCGGAGGGCGTGTCGCCGCGCATGGTGCCGCGGGGCGAGCCCAACTTCGGCGCCGACTTCCGCGCCGACAAGGACCTGAACTGGTTCAGGCGCGTGGCGTCGCGGGGCGCCGACGCGGACTTTGTCGAGGTCACCGGCAGCGTCGGCGATGTCTACATCCTGCACCCGCTCATGCTGCACGCAGCTACCAACAACGCCCTGCGCCACGTGCGCATCATCACGAACCCGCCCATTGCGCTCAAGGAGCCGTTCCGGTTCTACAGGGATGACGGGAGTGAGTATAGTCTAGTCGAGAGGGCGACGTTGAGGATGCTAGGGAAGGAGGAGGAAGGGTTGAAGGGCTGGAAGATCACGCAGCCCAGGGAGGGTCTTGTACCGGAGAGAATGCGTATACAGGAGCGGTGGAAGCAGGAAGAGCTGAAGAGGTTGGAGGAGCATCGCAAACTAGCGTCTGCCACCGCCTGAGAAGGGTTTACATCGGCTGAGTCATTATGAGGGACTATTGCAAGCGGAAGCATTGGCATGTCAATCGGGTCAAGGCGCTGTGTCAAATGTTCGGCTAAGATCTGGTTATTAAAGCATGCTTTGCTAAATCCATACCCTCCCTGATGCCTCCCTAACCTGTAAATGCGAGGCCATAAGATCGACCTGTTGCAAGACACCATTCGTGTCCGAAAACAAAGAGGATTCGCAATGAGAAAAACATTATACAGGGAAAAGAAAGGGACCAAGCACGAGTAGCCACGCCGAGAAGGGTATCTTCCCTCCCTTTTCCCTGTCCTGTACACGCCCTGGTTTTGGCTGGTCCTGAACTCCGGAATGCATGTTTCCAAACAACTCTGGCATAATGAACATGGCGCGCTTTTCTTGCCGAGTGCCAGCGACGAACTCTGCTGTGCTGGCACGTATGAGAAATAAAAACAGAAATGACTATTGAAGCAAAAGAAAATTGATTCATGCACCCGGTGCTGCGGGCTGGGATAATTTGGGCCAAGACCCATCCTGTCAGCTCATTGACCATTCCTTCCTGAGGCCGCTCCTGAGTCCGTACTCGCTCCGTCTGGCAACTTTCTCCATGTGTCTCGTTCTGGAGGATCTCTTGGGGCGGCTACCTCTCAGCTCGGACACCCGTTTAGTGTGCGGCGAGGATTGATCGTATTCAAGATCTTGCTCAAATCCATCGTCTATCCCCTCTTCAGCATCTGAACAAGGCCCCTGAAGCGGCTTGGTTAATTCAAGATCCTCCTCGGTCGGCGGGGCACGATTGGCAGGGCGGAACTGGACTGGCGTCTCCGTTGTTGGACCACATTCTCCCTCGCCTTCAATCTTTTGACGCTTCACGGGGGGGTCGCAGTCCTCCTTGTCGTCAATTGGCCCGCGCTTCTTGCTCTTGGACTTGTGGGTTGGTGGATGAATGACTTCTTCCCAGGTCGGCTCTTGCTGCATGGCTAAGCTGTGAACAGTTCCAGGCTGGCCCGTTGTTTTCGCTTTGGGTCCCTGCTCTTTGAACCGTTGCGCGTTGGGCCCTTGTTCCTGAGGACCATTCTCTACAGGAACTTGCTGCGCAGAAATTGGCTCCGTCGCCTCGGCATTAGAGTGTTTCTGCCTAACTTCGTTTCTTGGACGTGCCCTCTTTCGGCCGGAAGAAGAGCCCTACTTCTTGTCTTCCCGCGCCGGCGAAGGGTCAGCTTGCGAATCCGTTGAGTTCTTGCCACGAGACTTCCTACTTCCCGTCGTATGCGTCCAACCTCGGATCTGCGTGGGCCCGTGCGAGGGCGGTGGTGCCGTGGCTGAGTAGTCCCTGATGCCTTCGTACGGATTGTACATAAGAGTGCGCAGCTCTGATCCATTGTTGTCCCAAGTCTCAGCCTGTCGAGGTGCGGGCTTGATCTCACGGTACTGTTTATTGTTGCTGTTGTTGCGCGTGGATGATATGCTTCCGCTGCGTCTGCCTGGAGAGGTCGAGACTGCTGAATGTGTGTTGTGATATGGAGGAGGGCTTTGTAGAACCTGACTCTGTTGCCCGGCGCCTTGATCGTACTGTGCTGAATGCTGAGATCCCATTGGTGCCCCAGGTGGATACGAATGCTGCATGGAATAGGACGTCGGCTGTTGATGGCCGGATTGCATTACAGGCTGGGCCATGTAACCTGGTCGAGGGCCTTGCTCGGTAGACATTAGAGGTTGATCGGGCCCATATCCGTTCGATTGATAGGGCTGGTCAGCATATGCTTGAGATGGAGGTGGCGGCGGATAATTTGCCATTTGGTCATTAGTGTTCGTCGTGATGTGCTGGGGTGCTTGAGGTCCGGGGGTCGTTGGGTGCATGAGCTGACCCGACCCCGAGCCACGGTGTAGCGGTCGTAACGGCGGCAACGGCTGTGTCTCTAGGCCAGCTGGATTACTAAAGGGGGTCCGTCCCGGTGATCCCTCCGTAGGTACAGCTGGTCTTGGAGCAGCAGCCAGGGGCGGTCCGGCATACTGTTGCGTCATTTGAGGAGGCTCAGGATAGTCCGGTGCCTGCGGCGGGCCCTGCGGCGGCCCCTGTGGTGTAGGAGTGGATGGAGAATTGAGAGCAGTCTGGAAGAAACTGGTCTGCGGTTGCTGAAGCGTGTTGCTGTGCTGTGACAACTGTTGTTGCGGAGCCTGCTGTGACTTCTGATGCTGGGGACCTTTTGGTTGCTGACCATCCTCGAACAGTTGTGGGTCCAAGAGTGCATCATCCGTATTGGGGATTGGCACATGTCGCTCGTCAGCCGCATGTGGCAACGACCTCGCCATTTGTGGCTGTTCGTAAGGTACGTCTGCCTCTCTATATCCGTATGGCTCTGGAGGTGCTGGGGGAGGATTTTGTCCGTATTGACCAGGAGCTGGTTGCGGAGGCTGCATCGCCTGCATCGCGTGCTGTCGTTCGTGTACACTCTCAGGGCCTCGGTAGGTGAAGTGCTCGGGCGGCGCCAAGGGGGACTGTGGCACCTGCTGGTCGTGGTAGTTTTGATGAGGCTGCACAGCGTATGTCCGGTCTCCGCCCGTAAAGTGCTCCGGCATAGCCAATTGCGGCGCAGATCCTTGTTGAGGATCAGGGTATTCTAGGGACCCCATCGCATCGTCCGCTTGCACGAGTTCTTGGGGATCTCGCAGCTGCTTTGGACGGACCGGCTCAGGCATCTGAATTGGAATTTGCGGCGGCTCTTCGATATTGGAGTTGGGTGCCAGCTTGTTTTGCGGTTCACCGGCTTCCTGAATGGCAATATCTGCCAGAAACTTCATGGCCGACACATCTTCGGCAGGCGGTGTTGATGCTGCAGCAGGGGGTAAATTGGAGTTTCCAAAGATGTCTCTGACAGCGTCGTATGGCCGTGACATTGTCGAGGGTCGTGACAGGACTGGTGACGCAGTCTGGGCCTCCTGTATACTTTGGGCTTCTTGGGCCTCTCGGGACTCCAAGGCAGAGGAGGCGTTGACAAGCAATTCGATGTTATAAGCACCCAGTTGCTGGTCTTGCTCGTCTTGAGCCTCGTCTTCTTGCTGCTCAAGTTTAATCCGGTTGTCTTCGCGTTCATGCAATAACCTCTCAGTCTCGGGATCATAGAGGTCATCTTCCGTCAAGTCCTCCTGGTCCATGAACTGACTCAGCATGCTCTTCAGTGTCTTCTTGACGTAGGCTCCTTCGGCCTTAGCCTTCGAAATAGATCGAGAGGTATGGATGATCTTCCCATCGGGTGGTACAAATACAGTAGGTTTCCAGCCAGACTGGTATGGTCTAGGTGGTTCTGCGTCGTTGGCAGAGTTCTCCATGAACAGACCGTATTTGGGATGCAGTTTGTGCTTCGCAATCAAGTCCTGATCGAGGTCACCATCTGCATACTGTGTTGCATCGTAGGTCCAAAGGGTACGGTCAAAGAACATGGCGTTCGAGTTGGGTTGGCCCAGAAACTTCTTGCGCTTAGCTTTGGTGGCGCCACGGCTCTTGTCGTTGGTCGAGTCGCGGAAGCCAATCTCGTGGGGCTCATACTCGAACAGTGCTGGAAGCATGATGCGATTGTTGGGCATATCGCCTGCTCTGGCCCTCTTGTTGATGAGCCGAGCGCCGTGTTCATCGGGCTCTGCTGCACCATTTGGAAGTGGAGGCATAGTCTCGTCCTCACCAGCATCAGACTCTTCGACTTCAGCCGATGGCGACCGTGCAGGTACCTGCTTTCGTTTCCTGCCGCGGGTTGCCGTGGTTGGCTCATTTGGTGGAGATGGGTTGTCATCATTGTCATCAACAGGTGAGGGTGATGGGGGTTGGCTTGCAGGCTCATCTGGGGCCACTGCAGAGAGCAGACCACCAATGTGGCGAGGAAGGTCTGCGCCAACCTTGTTGTCTAGAGAGCTCACAGGCCGCTTAGGGGTGGGTTGGCCCTCGAGGAGCTCCGCACCCTTGCGTTTGATGGGAGTCCGGGTAGCCTTGGACTTGCTTGCCTCCGAGGCCAGCTCTGGATGGAGGTGAGGATAAGGAACTTCTACACCCTTGTAGATCTTTCGGTAGATGCCTTGCTCGGCAGCCTCTTCTGTGGTGATTGATTTGTAGTTCCAGGAGAGGTCCAGTTTCTTTGAAAATCATTAGACACGGCGATAATACTGAGTGAGGGTCTGTCACAATTGACACTTACGTTTAATGGATCCCTGGTCCTCTGCAGGTCTTCCAGTATATCGAGGCGCCTGAGCTGAGCGTCGAGGTAGTCCTCAACCAGGTCATCCCAGCGGTTCTGGGAGGTGTGAGCAAATGCACCAGAAGACAGAGAAAAAGAAGCCAACGAAGGATTGAGATGGCCATGATTGATTGATTGATTGATTACTTACGTGAAATGACTGGCCGGTGTAGTCCTGTTTTGCGTCCCACTCGTGTTGTGCGGTTGCGGTGCTGAGCTTCAATTTTGCGTCAAGCTCCGACAGCCGACCTTGGAGTCGCTGGTCCAGGAAGCGGGTGATCTCGGTGTACTGGTCGACCTCCTGGTGAGCGTCAAATTTGGACTTGAGCAAGTCGATATTCCGATCTGCAAGCTCCTCGAGAGCCGGTCTCATGGCAGCTGCCACGGTAGCATAAGCATTTTTCAGATCGCGCTGACGCTCATGAGCTGCTTGGGCGCGAGATGTTTCGTAGACCTTTTGGCGGCCCCGTCGCCCGGCAGTGGGTTTTCTGCCAGCGCGAGCAGAAGCAGCACCTCGTGATGAGGCGCCTCTTCCTCTGCCGCGACCTCTTTTGGTCGGGCTGGGTTGCTGGGGGGCAGGGTCGCTCATGGTGCCATTCAGGTGGTGAGGTTGTAAGTTAAGTGCAGGGTGAGACGGGAGAGAGAGGAATGGGGATCAGGATAGGGTGGAAGAATGGTGTGTCAGGGATCGCGAGAAACAAGAACCTGAGGAGCAGCCGGTGAGCTCAATGAAATCAGACTGCGAGCTCTTGGACGCTTTGGAAGATGTGATAAATTTGGGTCGGCGACGTGTAGTTCCTGTGAGGGAAGAAAGTGATGTGATGGCCGGCCAGGCTGGTGGATGGATTGGCTGTGTGTGCGTGTGCGTGTGTTGGTCTAATCCGCCAGGTGGAATAATGACAGCAGAATGCGACGACGAGCACAAGGCCGTCCCAGTGAGATCAACAAAGGCGGCTGAGAGGGAACAAGGCTGCAATAGAACGGCAGCACGCATCAACGGGCTGCTCGGGGCGACGGTGGTCAGGATATCTTGACTGATGCTGTCGCCAGGTCGGTGTCAATGCCAAAGGGGATCCAATCCAATCCGCTACTGTCTGGTGGCTGCTGCTGGGCGAGGTACAAGGTACTTGCGGAGATTTTCGAACTCAGCACCTACTTTGCCGCTTTGGGTAACAAAAAAACCTGACTTCGACACCCTGGCGACCCGGAATGAAAATGCAGACTATGCTTGAGGACAATAGCTTTTCTTTCTTATTCAGGTCCTGTCTGGTTCATTGTTAGACATCTAGCAATTGTTCATCTAGCGGCAACGCCTGTCTGCGTCAAGTTTTTTAGACTGACGATGCACAGAGATGGACTCACTCACCCATCCATCCAGTCAGCCTTCCTTAGTCGTACCTAGTCCTCGGTCCTTGGTGCTTGGTCGCAATGCGCCAGAATATCGTGGGGCCGTCGGCCTGGTCCCTTGCATTCGCCGACGTTGGATCTAATATGTACGCACACTTGGCCCTTCACTTACTCCTCCACGGTGCTCTGCTTCCTGGATAGAGTGATGCATCCAGCCTGCAGGGAGGACAGCACTTGAAGCCTGCATCAACACATGTGGCTCGAGAGGAGGAGCTCAACCATACCCCCGTCACGAGATCTCCAGCGTCACTACGATTTCAATGTTGACAACAGCTCTTGTTCGCCTCTCTTCCCCAGTTTTTTACCCCATCACTCTACCGGTGGAATTGCTTTACTCGTGCGCAAGATTTCAATTTCTGCTTTTGCTGTCGCTATTCTATTCGAGCAACTCATGTAGCCTATCGCCCGCCACACTGTCAGGGGAAACACCAACCCCGTCGTCTCATCACTCCACGGCAGATCTCTTAGAGAGCTGTGGGATGGCTTATCCAGGTGTAGCTTCCTCTCCGCAGCAGTAACGCCCCTCTGCAGTAGCCTTATACTGTATGATATCCCGTAGATGAGAAGTACTCCAGGGCTCAATGATGCACTTGTTGATCTGACTGCGCATCCCATACTGTGGCAACTCCTTATTTACGGAGTCAGGGCATCTCGTCTCGCGTCGCATGCCGTAACTGTGGGGCTGTCGCCAGTTATGGGGCTTCGGAACAGCCACAACCACTGCCGGGTCGGAATCTCCTATTTACTTCGACAATATGTCTGACTATGGCTTCCTTTTGGTCCTCATCACAGGATTGGCCTTCTTCCGTCCTATCTATCTGCACGGGTCTCTCTTCCAAGCTCGATTACGACGCTGAAAAAAACGACCGCTGTAAGGATCGGTCAGGTACCCCTATGGTTTCATTGTACCGGGTACTTTGCCCTGCTTATGTCACCTTTTAGTCGGCTATAATTGGCTGACCTCCCTCGCGTGTCTATTTCTGGGGTCAAGGGTTGATGAGCACTCGAAAAGCGGGCTCGGCCGCGAGGGCTCATGAAGCTCATCAATGCAAGAGATTCAATCCCGGAACCCGTGGGTATCGACCAATATCGAGAAGCAGTTTTGATTCACTCGCATGTCGTTGAAACCACGCTCTTCAATCACTGATTGACGGTAACACAGCATGTCGAAGAAACGCAAGACCTTGCCGCAGAAGCACAAACCAGCCTCTCACAAGGCCCAGGACAAGGGCAAGAGACCAGCCCATAAGACTGAAAAACCGCAAGCCAAATCTGGCGGCAGCAACCCTAACACCGACGCTCGAGATCTCGAGCCCACCATCCCTTTTTCGCCCGAAGATGCCATACTTCTCGTCGGTGAAGGCGACCTTAGCTTCTCCAGGGCCCTTGTAGAGCACCATTATTGCGAGAACGTCACAGCGACAGTGCTGGAGAAGGATCTGGAGGAGCTCACTGCCAAGTACCCTCACGTGAACGAGAATGTGGAGCTCATCGAGGCCGAGGGAAGCAAGGTGGCTTATGGAGTAGACGCCAAAAAGATGGCGCCGTGGGCCAAGAAGTCAGGCAAGGACTCGGTCGGCATCATGGACAGGATAAGTAATGCCTGCCTCTGCCCTCACCTTCAGTGGTAGACAAACATGGCTAACCACAAGTCTACGCAGTCTTTAACTTCCCGCACGTGGGAGGCAAGAGCACAGATGTCAACCGCCAGGTACGGTACAACCAGGAACTGCTCGTTGAGTTTTTCAAGCGGGCTTTGCTCTCGCTAGCGCCGGGAGGAACTATCATCATCACTCTGTTTGAAGGTGAACCATACACACTCTGGAACATCCGTGATCTAGCACGGCACTCGGGGCTACAAGTTGAGCGCAGCTTCCGTTTCCAGGCCTCCGCATACCCAGGATACCACCACGCGAGGACACTTGGTGTCGTCAAGAACAAACAGGGCGACATTGGTGGTGGCTGGAAGGGTGAAGACCGCGCTGCCCGAAGCTACATTTTCGTGAGGAAAGACGAGGTGCCGAAGGCCGTGTCCAAGAAGCGAAAGCGCTCGAGTGATGACGAGGACAGCGACAATTCTGATTGAGTCTGGGGCAAGGTTCCCCATCATGCAACAAACTCAGATCAGTGCGTATCGAATTTGGCCAGCCCACGTCCTCGAATCACTACCATGGGCCATGCTCCTCATCACAGGAAGCAGTCATCTAGCATCACCGAGGTGAAGAGCACGTGATCGAGTCCACGAGAGCGGGTTTAAGCTGAAAGAACGCAGACCAGGCAACGGAATCGAGCGGTCCAGTAATGGCAATTCCAGGGCGTGGTATATGAGATCATATGAACAGTTGAGAGCGTCAAAACAGTCTCTCGCATGCGAGTATCTCGGATGGCCATATCATTGACACCTTGTTGTGACAACCACCCAGCGTCCTGAAGAGATGGGTTGACAATGTACGGCTCAAGTTTACCACAGCAACTGGCCTTTAAGCACCCAGCCAAAGGACTTGTCAAAGCTGGATCATTGATTCATCTACGATGTCGGATCAGTCAATTGCAGTGGAGATATTCGAGATGGAAAAATATTCATAATAAGGGCACTTCTGGAGCACTATCCAAGACGAGTAGCAGAAACCCCATCACCACGAGAAAAATGGAAAAAGGCCCATTATCCAATTATTCAGACTTCTGTCCATTACGTACGATTGACAACTACACTTGAGAAGCTGCGACAAAGAGTCGTGCTCGCCACTCGGAAGCGAATCGCAACCTATGCCTTCAAATCCGCACCGACACGAAGACACCCCAGAGGCAATGATCATTCATACCCAGCTTGTGGCAACGGCTCGACTATGTCTCTCCATATCTAGCCTACAATATTATCCAAGTGGCTTGATGCAAGTGGTGAGAAGCCATAGCAAGCACGACAACGGGGCTGTGGAACATGAGCCGCTTCATCTCTCCTAGGCCAACATTGCGCTCTTTTTATACTAGGGCCGGCTAACTTCAACACAGCTCAGCTCGGCCACGAGGGGGCAGCCACACAGCCCCGGAACCCGGTCAAACGACGGCCTGTCAAACGCGAGACGGGCAAGACCACCGTTCCGTCCACGCCAACAGTCAGCCCGTGTCGTACTGTGTCTGGCCGGGCGGCCGGCCGCTCTCAGCAGCATGTACCCGTAATTACACAGCGCCGTTCAACGCAACGCGTACAACACACCCCAGCCAGCCTCCAATATACCTCCCCTTCCGAAACATACACGGGCGCGCATACAACAAACTCAAATAGTCACACTGTGCTGGTTACTTGCGAAGTACAAAGGCAGGAGGCCGGGGTGGGTGGTAGAGGAGCTCAAGGACGAGCCCTCGATGCCCTCAGGATTCCCACCCCTGTGATGCGACGCAAGCAACCGGATGTCCTCAACCTCCCGCTACCTGTCTTGCGGTGCCGGTACTAGAAGTTACGCATCTTCGCGGGCGCGCGCCAAGGTGTATATCTGCAATGAAGACCCTTCATCTATATTGTCTCTTTTCTCCCTCACCCAGGCGCGGTTCAATTCCTGTGTCTGACAAAGGCGAGGAGCGGCATAGTTTGTTGAGGCTGCATTGCATAGCTCTAACCCCGTGCGGATCTGATGAGGGGTCCCCCAATGTGCTACTGCTGCTGCTCTTCCTCGCCGGCCCTGCGTCTCCTCCTGCCGCCCCAAAGGGGCGATGATCACCGCGCCCTCTCAATCCCGATCTCCCTGCCCCCATCCTGCGATGCACCAATTACCGAGACCCATGGGCGGCAGCTGCCTCGCATCATGCTGTCGGCTTGTCCCGTTGCTGTCCAAACACATCCATGAGTTGCGTGTCTCCTGTTTGCTTGTCACCTCATCGAGGCCCGGGGTCGACATGAATCGACCATAACTGCGCTGCTGCACCGCGAGATACATACATGCATGCGTGCATACACACACACACACACACACACACACACAAACGCACACACACATGCATGCGCGTAGACAACGAAGACGGCCACCCGATCGATTCAGCGTTTAAGATCCCGCCAAACGCACCATGCAACAGCAGGCTAAAGCTGCCCCTGTGAGCATGCTACTTCATGCGTCCCCTCGTCGTCGGGGAAGGTGTGTATGTCCCTGCGGCAGAACAAACGCACGCCAACCTAACTTCCTGCCCCACTGGTCGCTGCCCACGTTCAGAGGAACCAGGTCGCGGGCCAACCTCGAGGTGGATGTGTGCATATGACAGCTGCACGGAACGGTCCAAAGAGCGGGCGGGCGGGCGGGCAGGCAGATGTCCTGCCCGCGGGATGCGTCAAACAACCTCGCAATCTGGGCTGCAGGGTCTGCTGCGCGGGAACGGGCCTGTAGTCGACGGCGCAGCCTTCCCCGTGCCCAGGGACGGGGTCTGGGGTAGGATCTCATGAACGGACGGGCGGGCACGCGGGCGGGCTGGGCGGTTGTCGGTCCCTTAATCTGCTCTGGTGAGCATGAGAAAGGGTTGCCTGCGTGAGCGAGGCGTGTTCAACCCAGGTCTAGGAGGCCATGCGCCCGCACGGCGAGGCAATGGTGGTCCATCCCGGTGATCTGGACCGTGTGAGACAACCCCAGCCTCGCCCATCATGGTGGAGCTAGGGATATACATGCTTCGAAACACCTCCAACAAAGAGCCGCGGCGGGCGCATAAGACAGGCGCATATCAGGGTGGCGGGCAAGGGATGCCCATGGACTGACTAGCTGATGTGGGCCTGGCAGCGCTCATGATCACCAGGCTTTGTTGAGGAGTAATAGGTGGCTAGCAGGCGTGTCCTGGTCACTTCTCACATGCGCGCGTTACCGTGCTGCGCCGGGGGTGAACAGTCCTACTTCCCCAAATAGGGGTACCGGTTTCCTTAACCCTCCCTGATGCGACGCCCACGATCCTGTCCATACGCATGCATGGCTGCCGCTCCGCTGCTGGCAGATAAGGTTCAGGTCTACCCACAGAGGACGGTCCGCACAGGGGGAGGGGGCGGGGGTCCGTTTACAGGCTATGGTTGTTGGCAATCTTTTCCCGCCACGTGGAAGGCAATCTGCATGATGCTCGCGCGAGCGACAGGGACAGACGGAGTAAGACCCAATAGCGCTGAGAGCTTTATTGTGAGGCCCAAATACGCGAGCTGGAGTGAAGTACTTGACGACACACGGCCTTGGATTGTTAATGATATGAGACGATACCCAGCAGGCCACAAAAGAAAAGTGACAAGGCCGATCCAGCGTTCGCTTACGGGTTACTAGATGCCTCGAACCATGATCTTCCACCCACCAGCTCCTCTCATGCATGATGGGCGCCAGACAAAGAATAAGGCAGCATTCATCAGGACATCCTTGAAAGTCAATCCAAAGGGAAAAGAAGGAAGGCAGAGCACAGATCCAAGACGTGTTTCTCATGTCAAGACGACCCTTTCATTTATAATGTCGTTCCGAGCACAAAAAACTTCACACACTCGAATATACCAAACACCGGAACAGTTCCAAGGTCCTTGTTACCGGACGTCATGCGACGTCGTTTGACAACGGCTTAATCTGGTGATGGACTAATTGCCTGCCTCCATCTGCCCTGAAAATAGCCCAGAGGTCAATTCGTAGACGAAGAAATGTAGACGAGATGTTCGCTTAGCTGGGGTAAATTAATGCTCTTCCTGGTGGGAATAGAAATCACAAAAGATTGACACACGTGAAATACCCATCATTCTGTTCGAGCGCCCGTGCCCCCTTACCTTCGCCCTGACCAACCCAAGTTTCCAAAAGTTTTATCCTGTTGTGCTTCGTTCTCGCTCTTGAGCCCTTGCGTTCTCCCTCCCCTCTATATTCTCATCCGTCGTTAAGTAGAAAATAGAAAACAAAAACACCTCGTGTTCCTTCCTGATTGTGGGGGCCAATTAGCGCACCAGTCACCGCCTCCCTTAAACCCATTCTGACCAGAGGCGCACACACAGTTACCCTTGCCATACAGTCTCCAGACTAGGAAATTGTTTGGCCAGGAACCTAGATTCGTCGCATCATTTCGTCTCTTCCATCCAAACTGCGTTGCGCAGAAACGGCAAGGGGCCGGATTATGCTCGTTCGAGTATTAGGTATACCAATGATCGCGAAAAGGACTTTTCGCATATGATTGAGAGCCAAACAAGTGAAGGAGAAAGAAGAAGCTGTCCTGTCGTAATCCAGCCGCTAGCTATACCATCTATTCCTGTAGAGGCGGGAAAAAACTTTTTGCAGAAAGCCGACGCGAATTTGTGATGATGTTCATGGGTGTCGTCGAATTTGTGATCGAGATCAAACGAGGGCTGCGAAGCCAAGTGGTGGTGTAAAAGAAAATCACGTCAGCCGGCCCAAATAGTCGAATTGCCCCTTGGTCAAATCGATTCCTCTCTCTTCAACGTTGGTTTCACGTGTTCCACCGTTTGTTGTGGTTCTTGGTACCAGCATAATCAAAGCCGCTACCTCCTTCATCGTGCAGCTGCCCTCGGCCAAGTGATTCAATCTTCAAGCTAGGCCCGGACAGGTTCCTGGGGTCGTGTTGCTGTGTAAGATAATTGGGGAAGCCCTGTGTTGGATGCGAATGGACAGATCCCTGTGGGACGCTAGCTGTCCGATATATGCTGGTGGGACCGGTGTCGTAGGAGCCTCGCTGCATATTATCAAAGGATGCTGCCTCGACGTACTGTGGGGTCTGTGCAAGAGGAACGGGCTGCTGGTGCACATAGGAACCTGATTGATGTGCCTGCTGCTGCTGGTTATCAAAGGAAGAGTACATCGATGGTGTGGTCGGCGGGTTCGTCGCCTGCCAGCTCGGGTACAAGCCGGATGTGGTTGCACTGCTATATTCTGATGGCGAGGCATACAGAGACGGCCGCCGGCTGGAGGCGTGCGGATCCGGGAAGTTCTCCTGTAGCGGCATTCCAGTCGCTTGAGGGATCGCGGATTGGTTTCCCATAGAGTTGCTCTCCACGAAACTTGGCTGGCCGGAGCTGAGGTCGGGCTGCATCATCGACGGCTGATGGTGGTACTGGTGGCCTCGTACCGGAAGGTCTCCTAAGAATGGCCCACCCTGTAGGTTACCAGCTGGACTTGGCTCACTACTTGGAGCCACCAGCAGACCATGGTCTGCGGTCTTGGGGGTCGAAGCAGCCGGCTGTGAGGGGTTTTGGTCGGCATCGTCATCGTCCTTTGGAACATCGTCTTCTTCATCGTCGGATTGGTAGTTATCGGGGACCTTATCATCAGCCATGACCATGGCTTCATACTCGGCGTCTGTATGTATCCAGATTAGAATCTACAGAAAAATGGCAAAATAAGTGATGAGCGTACCGATCTCCCCATTTTTGTAGCGTTCTTCGTAGCGAGCCACCTTGAAGATTTCTCTGAGATAGGGCTTCTTTTTGGCATTGTTAGGGTTCTCTACGTCCCCAAAGAAGCTTCCAAGGGCCTCAAAGGTCGCCTCCTCCAACTTGCTGACGTTCAGGCCATGCTTCTGGATATCTTTGTGCTGCAAATGGTTTGGCTCCGTGATCATGTGTAGAATGTGGTTCAGGAGATAAACACGCTCTGTCTCATATCAGATCTCAGGTCCACTAACGGTTGGAACTTGAGATGACCTACCAGGTTTGTAAAGATGATCAGGCTCCTTGTGCCGGACTTTTTCGTCCCTCGAAGTACCCCAAGGTTTCGGCCACCAGTCTGGAGCTTTGGCATCTGCCCCAGTGTAAGGGTGGTTGGACTGCTTCTTCGGCGCGATCAATTTGACCCAGGCCTTGGCGATCAATTTACAAGCAGTCTGTTGTATGTTCTTGAATCGTTGATCGCAGAACTTCCACACTTCCTCTTTATTACCAACCCGTATGCCCTTCTTGGAGAGTACTACTTGCACTGCTGGAAGGTCGTCGTCCAATGTGACATCTCTCCTGCCAGACATGCCGCCCCTCTGCCTCTTTCGAGTCCTGTAACAGGTTTCGTCATCGTAGGCAAGCAGTCCCTGGGTGCGCCGCCGGTCATATTGTCGACGGCCACCGTATGCGGAGCTCATATGAGGCCGAGCTGGATCTCCGTGCGTAGGATAGCCTTCTTCGTACGTGGGACTCGGGGCTAGAGCAATTCAAGGTCAGCAAAACCGCACAAAAATGTCAAACAGCGGCTTCGTACTTGGCATCACCCTTCCGGTCGTGTACCATTTTTGATATCCTTCAAGATCGATGTATTTCGACAGCACTTCCGAAGTCGCAGCTTCTTTAGGTCCGGTGAACCTCACTAGTTGTCCGTCGTCTCTGATCCCTGCCATGATGAAATGTTTGAGTGGGATGTTGCAATACTCGTCAAACATGGTACAAATGTCCTAGTGACGGGGTCAATCTTCGTCTGTATATGGTTCCGGTAGACGCCGTTTCTTACCATGGGAACTCTATGCTCGTATATGGGATCATTGGGAATCCTGGCTGGCATCCTGTCGGCCGGATGCCATAGGCGCGACGATGGGTGGCCCGGCTGAACCATTTTTGCAAAGCTAAGGCGTGTGCTGCAATCGAATGCTGAAATTCACACGTGCGTTTGGTGAATATGACAAGACAGGGCACGTTTGGCTCCTCGTTGTCGGCCTTTTATGCGATGCTCAGCAGCTAAAGCGTCTCAAAGGCGAGAGCACCGCGGAAGATCCATATACTGATAGTTGGTCAGCACCAGCGTACCATATCTGTGGGGCTGAAAGAGAGGCGCGAGGACATGGGTTGGTGTGCAAGCCAGACCTTGACCGTTCTCCTTTTAGACTCCTCAAGAGTGGTCTACGAGGGTCCCAAAATTGCCAATGAGACGGACAACAGCCAATACCAAGAAGAACACAGAATAGGGAAAAGAGTTCAGACTGGATTTTCAATACAAATGAAAGAAACGAATGGTCCATGTGAAATTGTGACTGATCACGACAGGTACACCTGGAAAGGAAGCAGGCTCGAGTGGCGTGTATAGCTGATATATGTGCGAGGGTAGGTCTAGGGCAGCGCAGATCAAGGAAAGCAAGCCGTACCTGAAGAAAAACCAACTGCCGACAGTCCTTGGTTGCCCCCTCGACAGACGGCAAATTTCCAGACAGCAACCAGGTCGAGTTCAGATTACTGACCACTGGCACGGGTCTTGCGCGTCTGTTGGAGCGGGAGCTTGCTGAAGCCGAGTGGGACGGAAGCGGATATGCACCAAAATGACTGCCACGCTCACAACGGCACGATCGATGGTATCGATCCCTTGGACAGTGTCTTGCTGAGTATAATTAAAATGATAGAGAGAGGCCCATCAACAACAAAGGCAGAATGCTGGCTTGTGTCAGATAGGACCCTGCTGCTGCAGCCGATTTCAGGATTGCTAGTCCTTGTACAGGCGCTTGGACAGACAGGCCAGCTCGCTGTGATCACTTTCTAAGGAGCGGGCGTCACAGTCTTCTTTGTCTGCTGTGCGGCTGTGAAACATCGGAAAGCTGCTCTCCACTTGCCCACGAAGGCCTCCCAGTGTAAGAGTGGCAACGATTGTCTTGAGACCTGGCGTCAAGCGTGCGATCCAGGGGTCCAATACCTCAGCGTTTCGTCGACGCTGGCGGGGGGAGAAAAGGAGCTGTCCTTCTCAAAACGAAGTCGTTGACGCGCGCAACAGACGGCGATGAGCACGAGCTGTGCAGATGAGCGAGGAGACTCTGGAGCAGCCTCGGAGATTTCGGGCGAAGTATCGTATCGCCAGGATTGAGTGGGACAGAACTCGACTGCACAAAACCGCACAGCCCGTTTTTAATAAGTTATGAGGAAAAGAGGTGACCGGATGGTTTCTCCTGTCGTGTTTGGTAGCCCAATCAGTGTTCACCAGGGCCTGATGGTCGCGGCAGATGGCAGATAGGTGGAGTCTCTCGGCCAAGGTACCAACAGACAATGTCGAGTAGTATAACTGAAGGTGAGAATGCAATGAACCCGAGTCCGCAAGCGGGAAGTGGAAGTCGCAAGATGGAGGTTCCTAGATCACCTGTCCTAAAGGCTGATGCTGCTCACTAACCGTGACCGCCGTGATCGAAGATCCAATAGCACAGACGCGGAATAGCGAGAAGAGGTAGAGCTGGACTGACGCCTACGGCGGCAAACGAGATGGGGATACGTTCCGTTGGCTGTGTTACCGAGAAGAGCGATCGAGCCTTCGAAGCTACTGGTTCGTTTCGGCGCACCGAGAGGAAGAAGGCGGAAGGTAGGCCAAGAAGCTGAGCTTGACTGCGAGGAAGGGAGTAATGTATGCCAAAAAGAATGCGAGTGCCACCATATGTACGTGTGATGGAGTGAGTCCCTTGTGGTTCGCAAGGATACTCAGATAAAACAGAAAAAGACATCCGCGGGCTACACAGACCCTTGTCCCATGCAGGAGACAGTGGGGATTCCACAGAACCCAGTGCGTATTATGGGCCAGGAGACAAGTGCTGAATCTCAAATTGTTGACCAGGGCAAAGGGCACGCTTCTATGTAATGGTAAAACCGGGGAGAGCACCAGATGGATCTCGGTAAGGTCGGTCTACTGAACTGCGACCGGAGTGGTGATCGGGGAAGAGCCGTGGGAGCGACGGTGATGGGCTGCTTTTCTCTGCCAGGGAGGATGCCGCAAAGATGAAAGTCTGCCAAACGGAAAGCCCTGGTTATAACGTCAATCAAAAACGGGTGTGTGATGACACCTTGTGCCGTACTGTACATGCTGGGGGAAAATAGAGGAGGTGGTCCAACAAGAGCCTGTGTTTGGGTGGGGAACACGGCGACTGGTCGAGGGTGTGGAAAGGGCTTTGCCTGATGCATGGCGGGCTGCAGCATGTAGCTCGATGGGTATACAGCGCGCCATATTGGCTGCGAGTCGCACAGTGACGAGAGGGGACCTAGGGGAGAAAAAGCAAGACAATTGCTGATATCTGCGGACCGGATAAGAAATCCCGGCTTGTGGATGGCAAGAGACCTGAAAGTCCATGTTCAGTTCATCTGCGCGCTCGAATCCTTCAGCGTCGCCGCTCGACCGCCAGTCAGTTTGTCGAGAGACCAGGGACACGGTTCTGTCGAGGCTGACAAGGCGTTTCAATATTCCTTGTCATGATTAACTCCCGGATTGCATATGGTACACCTCGAAAGCCTTGGGTGATAGGAGAGCCGGCACAGTCGCCTCTGCGGTAATACAAGTAGACTTTGTCGGGGTACCAAACCAAGTGTGTGTGGTACATGAGTACTTGGGCCAGTGTGTGGAGGATGGACAGGGTGGGAAGCAGCCAGGCTTGGCTGGTTGAGGATCTTGCAGCAGCCACCGCAGATGACGAAAAGGGATTTTAGATGGCCATGACCGCTGTGGTAAAGTAAAAGGCAAAGGTGCGAGGTTTGATGGGCATCATCATCGGCACCAGCGGCGGCATCGCACATTAGGTCGGCGGCGTAGCAGCTTGCCCACACGCCCACGCGGTTGAGACCATGCTATTAAGAGAGGTATCTCCTGGTGGGGAGACATGGAATGCTTTTCCCACCGTTGTGGTCGTACTGTGGTGGGCATCGAGTGGACCTCTCAAGTGCAAAGTATCACCAATACCCCCCATCCCAGCCAAGAAAGCCTGGAAGCGCTCGAGTGTGAGCTTTCACACCCTGCCGAAGCCCCTCTTGGCGGCCACCATGTGAAATTCGCGGGCAAGCAAGAAGAACAGTTGAAGCTCGAGGCAGACTCATTGCGGGACGGCCGTGAACAATGGCAGAGGGCTGGAGATCTGGAGATGGTCGAGGCAGAGGCGGCTCGGGGAGAGACGCGCTTTCCAGCTGCAGCAAGCACTGGCGGAGTTGCGGCAATAGGCTGTACCGGCACCGTACAGAAGGAGCTGCACAGTACCTACTGTAGGTAGGGTGCTAGGACGGTAGGTGGTGGTGTGAGCCCTGCGAGGCCCTGCGAGGCATGCGAGGCTTTCCACACGAGTTGGTGTGAAGGTGTGGTCAATGGTGCACTGGGTCCGACAAGGGCCTGGTGTGAGACTCTGGGGACACGCTATGCCGAATTGGCAACGAGGCCTGTGCCAGTACCCAGAGCCCAGAATCCAGAATCCACAGCTGTGCCGGTGGGTCTTGTTGGACTGGGGCTGGGGCAAGAACCGTCCTGTACTGTGCTGTAGGAGTAGGGCTCCGTCGAATACGATTGATCCTATCGCGAAAGCACTGTAGTAATCTAGCTCTCCATGACTGGCAGGTATGTGGTACTGTGTAGAATCGTGGAGACGAGCGGTTTAGAAGACGTGCCTTGACAGACGACGACCAGAGTTCTCTGTAAATTGAGAGAGGAGGGTTGAGAGACAGCGACAGCGACAGTGGCAGCGACACAGAGAGAGTCAGCCAAGGTTGACCAGGCAGGCAATGCGTCTGTACGTACACACTCACTTCTTGCGCAGGACAAGGTGGAGTGGGTTGCTGTACTTTACTGTACAGTAAAATAGACCAGATCTCGGGAAGCACATGCTGTAGAAGCCGGATTTGTGGATTTATTCTTCTGTGCATTGGCCAGATTGGCGTGTCCAGCCCACGGCACAAAATCCGAACAGCTAGCAGCACACAGGGTAATTAAACCGGCCCCTCAGTTCCCACCAACTCGGGAAGCTCCACCGTCAGTTCCATCCCTGTGCCCTGTGTGTGCCTGCCCATTGCCCATATTTGTTCAAAGACGGACACCAGTCACCACGAGATTACGTCAGGCTCCCCTGTCCCCGTTGCGCAGTAGTCTCCGTCTCTGCCTCGCTAGGTAGTCTAGGTCTAGCACCCAGGTACTGTCAACAGTAAGAGTAAGGGTGAGAGCAACAGTCACCTTCACCGCAGGGGCAGTCACTCCCGTCCGTCCCGTCGTGCCATTCTGCACATCCTGCCGTCCCAGTCCCAGTCCCAGTCCCAGTCCGCTTTCGCTGTCCACGGCGGCTACTTCCTTTCCTTGCGGGTCTGGGGATTACGTGACTCGTCAAAAAGAATCTGGGAGCTCGATCCCACGAGGCGAGGCAAGGCGAGGCGAGACAGGACAAGACAAGTCCAGCTGAGCACATACACGCATGCAGACACACACACACACACAGACACCCACACCCACACTCACACCCACACACCCACACACCCACACACACACAGAGAATACACAATGCGGACAGCCAGATTGTGCAATGTTCATCTTCGTCTTCCATTTTCATCAGTCAGACTGTTGCATGATTCCCACAAAGGAAGCTAAGCCTTCCTTACAGCCTCCGTCATCCTCAACTCGCAGCACAGCACCGTAGCACATGTACAAAGTACAATACATCCAACCACGCCCGCCTGCCAGCACACTCACAGCATAATCATCATCACCATCACCATCACCAACACCAACACCAACATCAACACCGACACCAATACCCAACTGCTCAATGAGCGGCGCCACACTGGCCCCCCATCGGTCGGCTCAAGCCCTTCTCTCGGCAAAACTGGAGGCCGTCCCGCTGCACTGTGCTGTACTAGCAGCAACATGCCATCCCCACCAGCCCTAGAAACCAAGGCGACACTCCACCGTCGGATACCCCCCACATTCGTAAACGGGTCTCTCCTCGGCGGTTGCCTTCCTTCTTCGCAACAAAAGCCCGTTTGTCAATTGTGGGTCGCCACCTCTGGGTTTTGATCTCGATCTCCCTGCCTCTGCGATTCAGACGGAAGACATTTGATCAGTCACAACGGCGACACGATGCAAAGGATATTCCCGCGCTGGTCTCAGCAGTGACCGCCTAGAGAGAGTGCAAAGTACAACCCCCTCCTCCACGAAACGAAACAACTAGTTCACTAGGTCGCCATCGTCGGCAGCCATTGCAGTAGTCCTCGAACTTTCGAGTTACCCCATGCCATGTTATGCCGCCAAGACAGACGGAAGGGATCAGCCTCGGAACGAACCAAAGCAGAAATACAGTACATATTGCCAGCCCGTCCCATCAGGGGATCCAGTACATGAGGCCGGCGCCATATCGGTAACTACTCCCTAGCGAGTAACGTACAGTACAGTACAGTACAGTACAGCACAGCACAGTACTCCTTGGGGAACCCGGGCCCGTGGGCATCACTTCGCCCGCTGTTGCGATCTCCTTACCTAGCGCTGCAGTGGCGGGACGGCGCGATACTACACTCTGTAGCAGTGGGCCTCATGTTCGTACGGCCCTCGTCCCGAGTGGTCATCTGTTCGATGACCACATGTTCTGGACCATCCTCGGCAGAGAAAGAAGCAAGCGTCCCCGTGTCCTTCAGGGCGAGCGCTCTTCCTTCATGCCAGCAGAACAGAGCCGACTGATGGCCGCTGAGGGAGGGTGACACGAGCCCCCCGCAACAGTACCGCCAGAGGGGTTGGGTGGGTGCGTGGTGGTGGTTGGCGAAGCCTTTTTGGTACTGCAAACCCATCCGCATCCCTCTTGTGGGCACCTCTGGTAACTTGCTAAGTAGCGCCATCCCTGTGTCGGACACGCCAACCGTCTTATGTGCATCACGATATGGGAATTATGGACATGATCTGCCGGATCGGCAGCAGTGCAGCCCCCGGGACAGGTCAGCTTCCCATTTCTCAACTAGCCCCGGTGGTTCGTCCGATTCTTCCAATTACGACCGGCGCAGACTCAACGTGACCCTCGGGTTCACGCGGGCACAGTGACCATACCACAACATAAGGACGATTCTTCTTGCGCAGCTCCGCTTCGTCTGCAAGGTGTGTCTTGTGGCTTCGGGTAACCTCCACCGCACTCTTCGATATCACAGCCGTACAGGGCCTATTGATTTCTTTTCATTTCCAATTTTCGTGGGCGGCGGGAAGGAATAGAAAAAGAAAAGAAAAGCTTTTCAATTATCGGGGCCTGAGGTCCGAAGGACCTCGGATGGTCAGGGTCTTGCTCTTGCCCAGGGCTGGTGTGTTCCAGACTAAACCCCAAATCTCGAGCTAGCGGATTGATCTGTGTATCTGATACCTGATCAACTTTATTTCTTCGTCTTGATTTGGTGGTCATTCCGGACTCCAATGAGGCTTCAAAAGCTTCCGATAAAGTGTGTTTGTCACGGCCGGCTCCACGAAGGTTTCCAATGCACACCGCGTCTGACATCAATGTCCGCGATTTGTCTGTGGGCATTGGCACTCATGCACATATACTATATGTGGCTGTCAAGTTGAGCCCATGGGCACAACAAGCGAATAGTCTACATCCTGCGGTATATTAAAGGCTCCGCTCTCAACTACGGAGCGATCTATGATATCTGCTCGCCCGGCAAGGCGGCATCACACCTTCGGCGTGCAGCATTTACTTACACCATGGCCGATCTCACAATTCGGAAGCTACCGAGATCATTTTTACATGTCGAAATTCGGGTGGCTCCCCCAACCCTCGCCTCGTTCTCGTGGGTGTTTCAGCCCTCCTCAAACTACACAAACGCGGCCCTTCACCGGTCTCGATAGCCTCTTGTTGCCGAACAGCCGCCCTGCAAGGGCACATCAAGAGGGGTGTGCGTGCCTCACTCATCATGTGGCCACCATTACCTGTTGATGGGTGCACCATTGTATCGGGTCTGCTGCGAACCCTGGTCTTCGACGGTGGAGTGCCGGATTGGATAAGTGATGAATTATAGCTCTCACATCTGAACGATCTCAATTCAACACTTCCCCAGAGCCGGATCGACTTCCAGAATGTACTACTACGACTCGGATACAGCTTTGTCATCCTCACCACCTCAGACAGATGGGGATGGCAGTAGTGGCTTACTACTTACCGTCCGCTGGCAAATCGAGCATACAGGTGAGCTTTTCTCGTCAAAGTTATGGTATGCATAATCTCGGATCCATGAATTCGGGTTCGTTGTGCAGCCGCCCCAAATGCACACACCTACCAGCGGCTGCAGAGGTTCTCGGCTCAGAGCTGACCTCGATGATCTCAATTGCACAGAGCGACAGACCCTACAAAAACTCTTGCCTCATGTTCTCCAAAGATCGAGTCAAAATCGTGGATATCACAAACGCGTACCCCATAGCAAATGTGTCTCCTATTTCTAACGTTTCGAATGAGGGAGGCAATGGGCTCATACGAGGTCAGCCATCAGTCCAATCCCATTTCAAGCCTAGTTCACAAGGAGGCTCCAGCGGTGATGATCAACCGTTGCTCCCGCAAATTGGCTAACTCGCATAATGGCGTGATACCCTCCGTCGCGTGGCTTTTGATCTCCATCCTATTGTTACTCTGGTTTGCCCGCTCGGTAGAGATTCCGCCACCCGAGAGACAACATTGAGAAAGCCATTCTCGTACGGAGCCAACAGGGTCTCAGGCTGCTCAAAGGCCCACAAGCTACTGAAGGGTACATCGTGGCTTGCATAGAGCTCTGGTGTCCGCACGGCTTGGTGATCGTCGGTGTGAAAGCTCGGATGGCCAAGGGCAGCCATCCTGGTTGGAGCTCCAGGGTGCAGGAGAGTCCAAAGGCAGCTCAGGCCCCACATTTCCTGTCAAGAGCGGGAAGCATTGACAGAGTCAAGGAACAGGGATTCACATAAGCTCACCGACGTTCGAGGCTAATCCCTTCGTCCCGACAACACGTCTTGACAACACTATCAGCACACCGTCATGAAAGCCGTGGAGCCTCTCTCGAGATCCGGAAACTCTCAGCGAGAGTACCACTTCTTCGCAAGGTTGCATTCTGCTCCGCGAGTCCCTTGCCTGACTCGAGGTGGGGCAGGCCTGTGTCTCCTTTCTCATCCGAATGTTCATTGCACCGCAAGAACAGAGAGTACAAGCAACAGCAACGTCTCTGACCCTCCAGCAGCCGGATACTGTTTTGGGTGGTAGTGGTCCACCCACCCACTGCCGGAATTGCGCTGGAACCATGGTTTCATCACGAACCACAGCTCACGATGTAACTCTTGCCCGCTTGCCTGCCATCCATCAACGACCCAACATTGATGGGTCGCATGCAAGTGCACCCAGCTATGTTGTGCCCCTTCCAGAAATGTTCCTCACTGGTTGAAATAACCCGGATTATGGTGAGCCAGCGTTTAATGCGACTTTGATTCGATACATGTCAATGACACCTCATTCGACGGGAATGCAGCACACCCCAAACTAGCTGGCTCTGAGGAACAATGTGTCACTGCGCAAGGTCGTCTTGTGTAAGACGCAACGGCGCAAATTTTCCGCTTGCTTTTGGATAATTCAACTGAGAGGAAGCCAAGTGACAGTCGCTCGACATTCCGGCTGTACAGACCGGCCGAATTGTCCAGGTGGCGTGCAACCCCCTCCCTTGATGCAATTTGGGACGTTGACCCTGAATGATGGCCCCAGATCGAGAAAGTACTGATCATTATGATTACACGTGGTTCCTTGGTAACGACAATTTGGCCGTGAGACCACCGGGCCAATCAAGCGGGAGACTTGGTCCAGCCTCCGTGAAGAACGGCCCTGTGTTCCACTGCGGAGACCGTTCGGGGCCTGGCCAGGGCGTCCAGGATCATTCTAACGGTTCGAATGGAGACCTGCTGTCAATAAACAAGCACTTGTCCGGGAAAGGATGATGCCGTGGCCTGTGTGCCTGCCGGGCACAGTTCGACGCCGGGCGCGGCATACTGAACGTGGACTGCTGCGAAAGCCATGTCCTGATCGAGCGCCAAGGCAAATGGCGGTCTTGCCAGACGTCTCCCACCAAATTTAGAGGAACCGTCGGCGGTGAAGCCCCTATTCCCACCTTCACGGGCCGCGGCTCAGTCAAGCCTAGGTGTCATGGCACTCCCTGGCAGCCGGGAGAACACCGCGACCAGTGAATGTGAGACCACACCAACTTCCCGAACATTGCAGTTCAAGCCAGCTTAGGCGCAGCTGTTACAGCTCTTGCTTATTGTGCGCTGGTGAAGAGATCCACTGCCTTAGACTGCTCTAAGAGGAATTCGACTGCCGTGCTATTTTCCGTGCAGCTAGCTGCCTACAACTAGCAACTCTCACACGCTCGGGCCGTGTTTGATGCATGCCTTCCCATAAAAATGCAACGAGCAAGGCGAACAGTGCCCAGAGGTCTGCCTGCAATGCCACGCCAAGGAAACAGCCATAACCCCGTTTTGAAATCTTGTGCATCCCACCCCCCCTCCCGCCATGTATGACTGCAGCATCGACGGCCTGCACAGTCCGGAGATCGGCGCGAGAAACACATGCCGTGTCACGCGACTAAGTAATTCTAGTCATGTTCGCTGGCAAGGTCGATGGTCAGCAGGAGCTCCAATGGTTCCCGCCGTGCTCGCGACTTCGGGGGTGTCAGCACATGCGTGCTCCCACCATCGAGACTCACTGGCTCACTCAGCCAATGTGTACAGGTGTCAGGCAAAGGAAGAGACCCCCCACCTGTACGACGGGCGAATCAGGTGGTGCTTGACTGCCGCTCGTGTCAATGCCTACCGCCGGCAGTCTCACCTAGGGTACCAACCCGCCAAGTCGCGCTCAATACAGTACGGCCTGCCAGCTCAGGCCTCAGCATCGCGACTCGGGACCGCAACGACCCCCGAAGTCTTGTTCAGAAAGCTGCGCGATTCGCTGTCGAATCCTTCTGCACGGATCTGCACGCCCTGGACGGAAATTCCCTGTGAAAACAACCCATCACATGGAGTCCTCCGACGTCTCTCAAACATCCTATATCGGTACACACCAACGGTTTAAAGTGGTCTGCTATTAATTCTATATGCACATATAGCCCAGGAGACCCGTGCAGATCAGCCTTCCCAGGAGCGTTGAATATCTCGTGGGATCTTGTTCGAACACCTCGTTTAGAGTTGCCCGTCACTTGGTGGACCACCGCTGATCCTTCTGGCCCTCTTTTGTGGGCGCTTCAGTCCTCCGCGGCAATGCTAACGAGGGCATTGGCTCGGTTGCCTGTTTGCAATTGATGTTTTTCATGTGATTTGGTGTTTTGCTCTCTCACGTTCATGCTCTGCTCTACGCGGCATTCCTGGCAACCTGGCTTGGCCTTTGGCGATTGCGATTCACAGTCCGTGAGTCGAGGTCGGAATGTGGGTGTAAGATCTGAACGCCGTTGCTACACAGCGCAAGGATGGATTTGGGAAGAGCTTGATCTCACATGCAGCGCTTCCGCTTCAGGGACATTCTTTGTGGGTTTTGACCCAAGGTATTCTCAACCGAATACGCCACTACGTCTAAGCATCCAATAATCCGATGACCCCGCTACAGCATAGTACAGAGATGAGTAGCTCATTTCGCCCTCGCCCTCAGTGCGTGGCCATGATGTGCGGTGAACTCATCAATGAGTGAGGCGAAATACGGGATGCAGGCCCCATCGCAAGAAATTAGACAGCCGGCACCAGGCCAGAAACAACAGGAGCAACCCAAAAACCACTGGGGGCTCCGTCACTCTGAGGACATTGTACATGCAAAGAGGTAAATGGTTCCCCTCCCCTCGGCCCCCTCCTGTGCATTTCCGAGAGGTGGATCTGTGCTGTCAGAAAGGAGCTGTGCCGCACGTCCATGAACCAGGGAAATGCCCCCGGGATTATTTTCCCAACGGGCTCGGGGGAGGGGCCCCTTGCTGCGCGGGAGCCGCCCCCCGGTCTCCCGCGATTGCTGCTGGGTTGGTGTGTGCGAGAAGCAGACCTTCTTTTCCTGGCGAGACCGCGAGATCCAAACTGTGGGTGACAGCTCATGTCTCCCTCCCGTGTGGATTAAGCCACAGAGGATCAGGGAGATTGGGTTTTTGTTTCGGAGGCGACGAAAAAGAAAAGATGTCCCGGGGCACATCAGCTACAGATCCCCCCAGGGAGATCTCAACCACCGACATCCCCTCGCGCCCCGGCTTGTCTTGGACGGGAAGGATGTAGGGGGAAAAGGCACCAACAGCATTCAAGGCGAGCATAGTCATTCGGTAGCTGCTACATCCGCAAGTTCCGACACTTGCTTCTTCCGCCTCCCGCATGGGACGGGGAAGGGGGGGGGGGCTGTGTTGTCGCGCCCCTCACCCTGTGTTTTTTTCCTTTTTCTTTTCCTTTTTAATGCTCCTTCTTCAGTAGGCAAGCCACTGCTTACGCACGCAGACACGTTCTCGATGGTGGTGCGGTTACACAACGTCCCTGGTAGGTCACTGGAGAAGTCTCATCCTAGCGAGCCTGCTTTCTTTTTGGGCCGCCTCTTTCTCTTTTTCTCGCCTATCATGGCTGCCATCCACACACCGACACACCGTGGTAGAGGGCGTTCCGCCAACCACCCGTCACGGGATCTTGGTGGTAAGAACTATGTACCACCAACAACACATCGACACACTCGTCTCACCGTCCCTGCACACCACACCTGCCCCCACATGCCTGCCGAGATTGTGAATTGCCCATCCGAGATCTGAGATGGCCTTGTTGGGGACTTTTATATGGTCAGAGCAGGTCGTCTCTGTGTAACTACATGAAATCAAAAAATGCCTTGACCCGCTGCCTGCCGGTTTCATGCATGCTTCGCTCACCCTTTTTGCCCGGCCAAATGCCAGGAAAACCACGACACCACCAACACCAACACCAATACCACCAACAACAACACCATCTTTTATACCGGCCTAGGCCCGAGGCGATGGGACCCTACCTAGCCGAGTCCCAAGATGCTCACTCCTCCGCATCCTTGTCCAACCCGGCCTGCCTGACGAGCGAGTAGAAGACTCCCCTGCGGGCGATGAGGTCCTGAGGTGTCCCGAACTCGGCGACCTCGCCCTTGTCGAGGACGACGACCCTGTCGCTGTCGAGGATGGTGTTGATGCGGTGCGCGACCGTGATGATGGTGCGGTTGGCGAACAGCGGGCTGCGCAGCGTCTGCTGCAGCATGGCGTCCGTCTCGACGTCCACCGCGGCCGTGGCCTCGTCCAGGATCAGGATGTTCGAGGGCGTGAGCATAGCACGCGCCAGGGACACGAGTTGCCGCTGGCCTTGTGAGAGGTTCGAGCCTGTACGTGGGGGAAAGAGAAAGAGCGGTGGTCAGCCTTCATGATCATCACCATCACACACGTCGTTGTTTCCAGAGCGTGTTGGAATTTCCGCGCGAGTTTTCCCGCTCGTTACTCAAGGATGGAGGCGATGATGTAAGACGGGGGGCGAGGAGGGAGGGGAGGGAAGGGAAGCGAAAGAGCGGGTAGGGTCTGCGAGCACATCGTCGGCTAAAAGATTGGGGTGGGTAAGACGTTGCCGGCTGTAATACGAGCCAGATCGAGCATGTCCAACCAGGCCGTGTACGACCGGCCTTGTCCAGCCGGACGTGTGTGACCAGGCGTGTGCCACGTGAGGGTGCAAGGCATGACGGGCAGCGTCTGGCTGGAGTGAAAGCGAAGGGGGCGAGCGAGCCTAAAAGTGTGTGGATGGCCACGAGACCAGAGTTTCCTGCATGTAATGGAGATCATGCAGGCACTTCCTCTTTTGGCTCAAGAGGAAGCTGTAGATGAGAGGTGACAGCGATTGCCATCCAGCCACCCGCCCAGAAACTCGCACCCAAAGACACCGCCGGGCTGGCCACTAGCCATCGACCCACCACATACTCGTATGTGCCAACATGGAGCAGAGGATCCAGACCGCTGTTACAAGCGATGATGCTGTGCGAGGCAGGGTGCACGAAAGGGCCGACGGAAAGCGAAGGGGATCTGATCTATTTGTATGGTTGTGGACTCACCTGCTTCCTGTATCCGTGCTTCAAGGCCGCCGTCCATCTGGCTAACATGGGCTTTCAGTCGGGCGTGCTAGTAGTGACACGGTCAGTAGAAGATCACACAGCCTAGCAGACCGAGGCGCCACTGCATAAACGTTTTCTGCCATGTGGCAGGGCTATTGGAGAGAATGCCTTCCGTGTAACGGCTTACCTCGAGAACGCTCCACAGCTCGGTATCCTGCAGCATCTGAATCAGTACTCATGATCTCGTGGCCGGAAAGGGTTCGAAAAGTGTCAATCGTGTTAGGGGGCTTGGAGTGGCGATTCCGAATCCGTCCAAATACTTGGGGCGGATTCGCCTTTCTGGGCAATGGGATGCCGTGGACACGAGAATTGTAGTGGCTTACATCATGTACATGTCCTGGGTCCAGATTATCCCTGACCGTCCCTTCGAAGAGAGCAGCATCTTGAGGTATTATCGCCAAGCGACGTCGCAGATCTAGTAGACCAATACTGGATGTGTTCATGCCGTCGATCGATATATTGCCGCTGGCCGCCTCGATTATGCGGAACAAGGCAAGCGTTAGGCTAGACTTGCCGGCCCCAGTGCGACCGACAACCCCAATCTTCTCATGCGACTTGATGTCAAGCTTGATGTTCTTTAGAACAAGGTCTAAACCCTCGCGGTACCTAGCACTGTAGTTGTTGAAGGAGATGGTACCGGAAGCGGGCCAGGCAGCGGGCGGCCGCTTGTTAGGGTTGATCTCAGGTGCCTCACTGGGGAGCCTGGCGTATTCCAGCACTCGTTCGACGGAAACGATGTTCGTCTCGACCTCGACGGTCTGGCGCACTATCCAGTTGAGGGAGGTCGTAATCTGCAGAGCATATGACATGGCCAGACCGACCATACCAGGGCTCAGGCCACTGTGGCTCACGACAGAGATGATGGCGAATCCTGCGGCTGCGAGGATGACCACGGCGCCGATGAACTCGAGGCGAATAGCCAACCATCTGTTGGCGCTGATGGATGGGAAGAAAGCCTTTAGATTGGAATCTACGCGCCACTCATTCTCACGCTCGAATCGCTGTTGCTGACGGTATGCACGAATGGTGGAAATGCCGCCTAGTGACTCTTGGAAGTGGGCGTAGATCGGGCTGCGGCTGACACTGTCCAGCCGCTTGAGCTCTCGAGAAGTTCTCAGGTAGTACTTCTGGATCCAGAGGTACATGGCGCCCATCGGTAAAATCACGGCGATGAAGGCAGGCGTCGTGAAAGACACAACAGCTAGCGTGAAACCTGACTTGGCCACATTCACGAAGAGCATGTTGAAGGTTCTTGCCAGTACCTCGTCCACTCGGTAAATATCAGACGAGAATCTGTTCAAGATCCGGCCCGCGGGTGTCGTGTCAAAGAATGACATGGGGCTTCTGAAGATGGCCTTCGCCATACGTTCATGCAGTTTTCGTGAGGCCTCAATAGAGCAGAAGATCCACAGGATCAGTGTTTGCACCACTGTCAGACTGGAGGAGCCAATTCCGAAGGCAAAGTAGATGCCGATATATTTTCCAACGTCATTGTTGGCACCAGCACGGGAATTGGTATCGGCCCAATCCTTCAGCCAGAAGTTGCCTCCAATCGAGGCGGTCTGGGCGGCCAGCAACGCGATCAGGTACACAGCGACAGCCAAGGGGTCGTTCATTTTCGCGTATTCGCCGTAGACAGACCACTTCACCTTGCCTTGCTCACTGTGCTCTTTGGCCTGCCGGGTCTTGCTGGGTGCGGCTTCTTCGTCGGTCAGCTTGCCCCGAGGGCCACGGAAACTGGCAGTGCTGGCCCTTCTCAGAGTTGCCATGCTATCGGAGCGTCCGTTCACCTTGCCTTGGCGTGGCCCTGGACGAATAGCCTCGAGAGTTCCAAGCCCTTCTTGTGCTTCTTCCATCTCGTCCTTCTCCTGGTTGTCTTCAATCGAGGAAATCTCACTGTCAAAGGAGGCATTACCGGGGCTGTCGGCAGTGGCTGGCCCCGGCGTTGAAGAGCCCGAGTCTTGACCGGCAGACTTGTAAATGTCTGCGACGAGGCCACGCATGGCTACTAGCTGCTGCAGAGTCCCTTGTTCAACAATTTTGCCATCTCGCAGCATGACAATGTAGTCAGCCTCAGCCAGAACAGGGATTGCGTTGGTAGCCAATACACGTGTCTTTGAAGACAGCAGGCCTTTGGGACCGAGAACATTATCAATGATATGACGCCCAACATGGGCGTCTACCGCAGAAAGAACGTCATCCAGGAGGTACACATCGGACCGCGCATACACGGCGCGGGCCAGAGCAACACGGGCCTTTTGCCCACCGGACAGAGAAATGCCTCGCTCTCCCACAACAGTTTCGTCCCCGTCCGGAAGGACGTTGAAGTCATCAAGCAGCGCGCACGCCTTGACTGTCTTTTCGTAGAAATTTGAGTCGTACCGATAGCCAAAGACAATGTTCTCCTTCACGGTGGCATTCATGATCCAAGGCGTCTGGGCGACGTACGCGACTGCGCCGTGGACGGTGACACTGCCCTTCACCTTGTACAGGTCCCCTATCAGGCTCTGCAGGAACGACGACTTGCCGTTTCCTACCCTACCGACAATGCAGGACAGCTCTCCCTTGCTTGCGGAGAATGTGATGTCCTGAAGAGCGTTCTTGTCCTCATTGTGGCGGTCCCACGAGAAAGTGCCGTCTTGGACTGAGATGGTCTCCTCACCGGCCTCTTCAGCAGCTGGCTTCCATGAGATAGCATCAGGCTGCAGCTCTTCCGCAGTCAGGTATGCGGTCAAGCGACCCACAGCTACAGTAGCCTCCACGATCGATGATATCACCATAGGGAAGACTGCGAGTGGGAAAGAGAGCAGGTTGAAGAGTGCCAGAGCCGGGAAAACAATGTCCGTCGTCAGGGGCTGCTTGTGAGTGAGCACGAACACTGTGAACGTAATACACGACACAAGGAAAGGGGTTGTGCTCCAAGTGAAGTTGGCAACTGCCTGCGCAGCTCCTATCTTGCGGAGGGTCTTCAACTCCTGCTCGTTCCGGACATAATTGAGCTTGTTCATAAAGGCAGCTCCCCAACTGTACAGCTTGATGGACTTCATCATGGCCACAATCTCGGCAATTAGACGGCTTCTGGTGTCCTTGTTCTTCATCTGCTCTTTCTGCAATTTTTTCATGAAGCGAGCTACGATGCCGTTCAGGGGCACCATTGCGAGCATGACGCCAACACCAGCCATCATTGACCAGCCCACCAGCTGATACAGCGAGATCATGCAGATGGTGATCTGGAAAGGCGCAGACCACACCTGCTGGGCAAACTGCGCCAGGTCCTGCAAACGTTGAGCATCCACGGCCATGTAGTTCACGATGTCGCCTGTCGACTTGGATGCGCGGCCCTCGTTAGATAGCTTCAAGGCCTTGCGATATATAGAAGAAGTCAGACCAGCCTTGATCCGCATGCCTGTGACGAACGTGCCCTGGAAGTATTGGTGAATCATGCTGGTCTGGAATACAGCGACGGCGAACATAGCCAGTGCGATAGAAGCACCCTTGATCACGGGCTCTGGCTCCTTGCCCGGAGTGTATGAGTCGACAAAGGCAATAAGGAACCTCAACAGCTGCGGTTGAACAAACGCGGATATATCGTTCATCATCTTGAACACGCCAGCGAGCGCATACGGGCCTCCATACGCATGAAACAGCGCGATCCAGAGCGACGGGCGCTCGCGGTGCTCCAACTGGTGTTTCCATGCTGTCTCGAAGGCCGAGCCAGTCGCTCTAGTAGTATCGCTCTTCTGCAGCCCCCATAGGTCCTCCTCGGTGAGATAATTCGAGTAGCCAAACTTCATGAGCGGCGTCATCCACGAGAAAGTGAGCCGCGAGAACACCGTCGCATACTCAGCCGGGCACTCCTCCTCGTCGACAAGAGCCTCGTACTGATTGCTTTGCTTCGGCCACTGCCACTCCACAAGGAACGCAAACACCGAGAGCCCAAACCCCACGCAGTACGTCACGAAGTATGCCAGGTTCGAGACGTAGACCTGCTGCGAGATGAGGGATCGCAGCTTGACCGCCAGAGCTATAAGCAGGAACAGCCAGTAGAAGAGGACGACGCCGTTCGCGTTCCGCAATCTCGCGTGTTCGAGCCATTGTATCGAGAATATGACAGCAAGAGACCCTATAGTGACAACGGTCGTCCACACTCTGAAGTCGCCGAACCATATGTGAGGGTAGTTGATGATCTGGATGACGAGCTGAGCGGCGAAATCGGCGATAACGAGGGCGAGAAGGCTCTGTCAGGCACAAAGTTGTCAGCGCACATGCTCTCTTCCTTTTTCATTCTCGTGCAGACGGGGATAATGCAAGGTCAATCAAGGTGTATTGCGGTCGTATTCGTACCTGCTTCGTCCAAAAATGCCAGCCCTTGGACACCTCGGCCGGCTTCCTCATCCTCAGCAGCCACACCACAGCCAGCAGCCCGAGGACGACGCCAAAGAGCGCGACAGAGGCGACCCAGACGTCGAGGAAGCAGGGCGTGAAGTCGTAGCGGAAGGGGCTGAGGGGCCCCCAGCCCTCCTCGTTACCGCATAGCGGCTGCTTGAAGTCCTCGCCGGCGGTGAGGTAGCCCTTGCCCAGCTCGAGGCGCCACGGCCGGTAGCCGGTGAAGGAGCCCGAGTCGAGGACGGCCTGCTGGGACGGGTCGTCGCCGCCAAGAACGCGCTGCATGTCCGGGAAGGTTCTCAGTCGTTCGCGCGATGTCACTCGCGGGCTGAGGACATGCTAGGAAGTACGCTGTCGGTTGAGGGTTTCCTACGAGGGCGGTCTTGGTCTTGTCAGGCTGGGTGATGTCGAATGGATGTCGAGAATCCAAGACGACTAAAGTAGAAAAAAAATAGAAAAGTTTGGGTGGTCCCGGAGGTATGGTTTGCCTCTTCGGACGATACTGTTACCAGCTGCTTGGGCCTCGGAGTTGAGAAGCTATTAGATCCGAGCCGATGACGTTTTTTGTCCTCGTCATTCAACTTCTTCCAATTAGTCTTCTGATGGGCACTAATCCAGTCAATCAGTCCGTCCACGATTTCTGTTCAGGAGAGCTGTCTCTTCCTCTGGGGGACAAGCTGAGTAAGGTGAGAGCTGTCGCACATCTGTGCAGTTCTCCTGACGGTCAATTGAACAACCCACGCCGCTTGTCAGGCAGACGCATGCTTTGTAATGCACGAGTCTTTCTTCGCAGTTCTGCCGGGTGCACTCTGGGATCTGGGAGGGTCTCTCGTTCATGGGCAGCGTTCCTCCGGCTATCGGGGCGCGGGACTGCAGCTGTGGGTTGCCGCTTGTGGCTTGTGCCTGATAAGCGGGCCCGGCCATGCACCCATGCAGCTTCATGCAAGGTCTCGGGAGCCAAGCCCCCATGGCTGTTGTATGTCAGTCAGTCAGTTAGTCTGTCTGTCCATGCCAGTCATTCAGTTTGCACTTGTCAAAATATTTCATATGTGCCCTGACAAATCACCACGGTAGTCCATTAGATTAGGCTTTACAGATCCTCACCGGATCATCCCAATATTCGGACTCTGCAACTCGCATGGACCACAGGTTGCAAGAGACCGGACCAATATAATTCCCAGCCCTATGTAGGCGAAGTCACACATGCAACAAGTCACCACCACGATGCTACGGGTAAACCGGTCGAGATCTGGTCTTCCTTATTACAAAGACTTCAGTTCTAGAGCAAAAAAATCACCTTCGAAGACGGACTTGAGAGGCAAATCAAAATCAACGCAACGCCATGGTATCTCATTCAGTCAGCTTCTCCTACAAGACCAACACCACCGCATTCACGTATTACCACCAGGATATGCTAATCCTCCAAAGAAAGTCCGGCCAAATATACACTCACTGCCCTCCCGACATATCTTCATGGTATCATTACATGAGGTCGAGGGCGGAAAAGTTTTGCTTCGATCCTTCAAACGCCCAGCATCGCATGACGACGCCTCCCCGCAGCGTGATGACACCTAGAGGTTGCTTCATCGTAGATCCGCTGAAGGGAAGTAACGTGGACCCGCAAAGCCTTTGGCGAAGACGCCTTGGACGTCAATGTTGGATCTGTTGATCATTGAAAGTCAGCATTTACTTTGAAAGGACGGGTTGAAAGGTCAAAAGCGGCAACCAATGATCACACGCAACGGGGGTGAAAAAAAGGGAAAGTTAAGAGCAACCTCTTCTCGAAATACGTACGTTGGATGGTACATCTTGAGCAGAATATATCTCCCCGAAATTGGCGGGTCGAACTTGATGGTGCACCTGTTCTTGTCCTTCTCGATGTAGAATTTGGCATGTGGTGCCAGCAGCGCGCCACCGACAGCTCTCACGGCCTCCTGCGTGGCAAGCTGTGATGCTTCAGCGGCTTCGGCCAACGTCATATCCTGTGTGTTCCGGTCCATCGGCGGCGCCGGCGGCGTCGAGCCGTCATCGTCATTGAACCGCATGTCATCGTTCCAAGACGAGAACCCGTTCTCGCCGTCCTCGCTGTCATCACTCTCAAATGGAAGTGGGCCAATCCTATTGGGCGGGGGCGCTTGCCGTCGAAGTAAGCCACGGGGCGCTGGTGTTTCCTCGCTGTCACTGCAGTCTGTGGCTACAGTCACGGGGAAAGGCAGAGGGTCTACTGGGAACACGGCTGCTTTGTGCTCCAAAGCCTCTTCCAGGCGGGTGTTGAGATTGATTCGCCGTTGACGCGCACGGCTTATCGACGCCACCGTCCCATCGTCATTATGCCGTACAGAGGATATGGGAACCCGATTGTCCCGGTCTGCGTGTGGGTTTACATCGTCGCGAGGGACGTACTGAACCTGGTACTGCGCAGTCCTATTGAGCACTTCGTCACATGCCATAGAAACAAACACCATACCCTCCCTGATCCTGGTGAAGGTTAGCTTCCTCTTGACACACCGTTCGAGTCAGAGACCTACGGCGAGGAGTAGTTGGCACTCGGTGCCCTGATCACCAATTCTGTCAGTGTGAAGACCGTGGCACCTTGGTGCTTCAGCACAATGTTGCAGCGGTTCCGCTTCGTGCAATATACAGACTGGTCGCTCTTCAGAATACTTTCTGGAGGGTTCATGTTGCTATCGGCATACATTCCACCATCACAGCTCTCGATCTCCATTTTCAGAAGTCCGGGTTCGATCTGCCCAAACCTGCCATAGCGGAAGCCCTTGAAGCTGGATCCCGTCCTCTCTGTATCCAGCTTGCGTCGCTTGACTCGACGGCTGTCCTCGGCCTGTTCTGGGTAAGGTGTATGTGAATGAGATGTCGGACTCAGTGGGGATGACATCATGGCGGTGTTGGTGTATTCTAAAAGTGCACGCAGTTGTGAATTTGCATCGTCCAAATCGTACTCCAGGTCTTCGAAGCTGATCGGGTTCGAGGTCCGGTTCTCAGAAGTTCGGTATCGATCAAGGTATCTCTCGGAAAGCCTTTGGCGAGTGGGACGTCCACTCGAGCCGGTTGGCGTGGATGTTGCGGAGCCCCGCCGCGTGCCTAGAGAGCGCAGAGGCGGGAGGGCTGTCGAGCTGGCTAGGCTGGCGAAGCTGGGCAGGGCCTCCGAGTGTCGTGGTGCAGGCTCTCGTGAGAATCTGCGTTGGAGGTCCCGTTGGTTGGTCGACATGTTCTCAGGAGAAGCACTCTCCCCGTCGCTGCTTATTAGGCCTGGACGGGGTCTGGGTCTCGCAGTGGCTCCTCCTGGGGCGTCTTCAGAAGCTTCTCGTTCCCAGATGGTGAGCGAGTCTCCCTCGGGATCCCTTCCGATTTCGACTCTCTGCAGCAAACGATTCCTGGACAAACGCTGTCGCTCGCGCCGAACTCGATTGATTATTCGTTCTAGTTCGTCGTCCCCTCGTACTTCGGCCTGAGAGAAGTCCAGCAGACGGCGTTGGTCTTGGTACTAGGATGGTGTTTTGAGTTAGAGCGATCGCAGGTGCTGTGGGCGAAGGTGGAACCGAGCAGATGCAGGGTATCAATCAATCACTCACGGGCATTTCAAGACAAAGATCGAAGCGCAGGCGAAACGGCCAATAAAGCGCCGCACCTACTCCAATGGCTCGGTACAGTGACGTGGGGTTCGACAGCACAAGACGTTTGCTGCACTGCGTGAGTCAAGCCCGTCCTTCCAGGAAGGACAAATGTGATGTGGGTTGGGTTAGAAGATCAAGATGGGACGGGCGAATTGTGACGAGGTTTGCACATGGAAGCGTGGTCGTTGAGAGGGAGGGTGAAGTGCGACGTCAATGGCGACAGGGACCACTGAATCCGGGCGTGCTTAGTGTGTACGGAGTAGTTCACAGGCGCTAACCCCTCCATGTAGTCTATCTGCAAACCATCTAATCGGATCATCAATTTGCTACCTGCCTACTGTAGGCGGCAGGTCGGCAGCCCACTGAAATAACGCATACCTTTTAGGCGCAGGCGCAGATGGAAGGGGGACAAGGCTACCTGCCAACCAACAGACTCTGAGGCGTAGAATACCGAGGAGGTATCGGCACATGAAGAAAGTCATGGTCAAGTCAAGTAGGTACCTAGGTACTTGATTCCGCAGACCGAGCCATTTTGGGATCCCTGTTCAGTAAGGCGAGAGAGTGGGTCGGGTCAGCACGACCGCATGGGTGCCACTCCTGCCTGCCCGCCCGCCTGCCTCCCTACGTAAGTATGTACCCAGGTACTTTTGGTACGCATCTAAGCTGCCCAGCTACCACGGGGTGTGCAGTACGGTACAGCTGAGGAGCTGCCCTACCTACGTAACTAACTGCAGGTGCCCAGGCGTTTAGTTGGTGACTGGCTAGTTGGAAGCTTGCAACGCGACCTCTAGACAACGGCTTAGACATTAAAAGATCTGCCTTCTTTTCAACCAGAACGACTTCCACCACGAGGCGTTCACCTTGAAGCTCACCGGGACAAGGCTCACTGCGTCCAAGGTGCGCTATTGAGCTCCAGACGCAAGCTCGGCACCTACTTGCTCAGCGCAAGCAACGCGATACGTGCCGACAATCTAACCTCTGGAGGCTCAAGATACGAAACTTCAGCTGCTCAATTGCAAAGGACCACGACTGAAAGCACGGCGACCAGCCAAGATTCCAATTCTTTCATCCTTCCTGGGTTTCTTTTCCTCTTCTTTTCGAGCATTGAACCCCTTTTGGGAGGCCGTTTGAACACCCACATCCCTTTCCAACCTCCGCATTCCATCGAGGTTCAACCACTTCTTCCGTCTCAAGATGGATCACCCAGCGCAAACGGCCCAAGGGCAGGAGCACAGCACGTCCACGCACGCAAATGCCCAAGCAGAAGCCTCCAGCGCGACGCAGGCTCAGTCTGCGCCCGGAGCCAGTGCCAATCCCATGCAGCATGGCGACTTCTCGAATCTACCTATGCAGACAGAGATGCCAGCAGACCTGAATCTTCTTTCCATGATGCCACAGGACGGAAGCTTGCTGGGCCCAGATGCGCTTATGAACATGCCAATGATGATGCCTATGATGATGCCGGACGGTTCGATGGACACCAACGGCATGTTGGGTATGCCGCAAAATGGCATCAGCAACGGTAGGTTGGCTAAAACACCGTCAAGACTCCTGAAGCTCACATTTTCGCAGACGAGATTGCCTTGTACGACAGACAAATACGCCTGTGGGGTATGCAGGCCCAACAGAAAATTCGCAACGCTAACGTCTTGCTCATCACAATGAAGGGCCTGGCGAACGAGATCGCCAAGAACTTGGTGCTTGCGGGCATAGGGTCTTTGACTATCGTCGACCATGAGAACGTCACCGAGGCCGACCTGGGTTCTCAGTTCTTTCTCTCTGAGAAAGAAGGTCATTTAGGGAAGAACAGGGCCCAGGCAGCCTTGCCCCAGGTCGCGAAGCTGAATCCACGCGTCAACGTCATCGCCGACACGGACGATGTGCGCTTCAAAGGCGCGAGCTACTTCGCCCTGTTCGACATGATCATTGCAACCGACCTAGATCCGGATGCTCTCAACATCATCAACACCGCGACGCGCTTAAACATGCGGCCATTCTATGCAGCTGGTACACATGGCCTGTACGGCTTCATCTTCGCTGACCTGATCGAGCACACGTTCTCAATTGAACGGGAGAAACCCAACGTGCCAACAGAGCCGAAAGCGGAGACTAGAACTCGAACTATTTTCCAAGTTGACACGAAAAAGGAGAACGGGAAGACTATGGAGATCGTCTCCAAGAAGGAAGTCTACAGCACTTGGTTGCTCTCCAGCGATGGCGCCTTCTTACCTGAAGAGTACACGAAGAGCAAGAGACGCCTCAAGGCGGTCAGCCCCGCCCTGTCGTGCCTTCGGGCACTATGGGAGTTCCAGACGTCCCATAACGGTCGCAATCCAGGAGCAAACCAGGCCGATCTCGCGGCATTCACGAAATCGGCCACTCAAAAGCACAAGGATCTCCAGTTGCCAACGGAGACCCTTACAGCTGAGTTCCTCCGAAGTTTCCTGCAGAACATAGGGTGTGAGGTTGCACCAGTGACTGCCATACTGGGCGGGCAACTGGCACAGGATGTGATCAATGTACTCGGTCAGACCCAGCAGCCCATCCAGAACACTGTGATTTTCGACGGCAACAACATGGAGGCCAGCCTATATCCTCTTCACCCGGAAGGCAACCTCGGCGCGTCGCTGCTTTCCATGGGAATCGGCGGTATGGCTGGAATCCCCGGGATGGGCAACGGAGACATGAACGGACTGATGGGTGACCCTTCGATGATGCATATGGGCATGCCACCCATGGATATGAACTTTAACGGCGCTCCCATGGGCACTGGCGGGCAACCCCATTTTAACACGGCGGGAGCAGGCACAAACGAGGCGCAATCAAGCTTCACTGGTGCCAATGCAGCAGGCCCAAGCACGGATACGGGTGCAGGCGCTAGCGAGACACATCCAAGTGGCTAATCGTTTTTGTTGGATGATCACATTTGAGCGAGATACTGCATAGGGTGATGCCCGTCGGCGGATGCACAAGGAAACGATCTTCATTGGCTACGCTGCCATATTTGGAGAGGGACTCGGCTGTGAATACGCATATTGATGTCAAAAGGGAGGAAAATGTACAGTAATAATGGTGTCGTGATACCTCTGGGACACGTCGGGAAAGGCGTTGGTTAGATGATGAAGAAATGCACAGGAATGAATGAAGCATTGGCAACTCGAAGCTGAGTGGTCGACCCCAGCTGAGCCCCACCGCTTTCTTGATGATGCTGAATGACTACAACGCGGGCCTTCCCGCTTTGGGATGGGATGCGTCGAGGGGTGGCGATGCAGCCAAACGAAAGGCGACGCCCTCGCCTCTTAGACTAGTTGACTCACCGGCAATCATTCTGATCCTCAGGTACCTGGCCAGCTTACCTGTCGTGACCAGGGCCGAGAATAGAAGGTCCATAGTGTGTTGTAGTCATTCTCATCCAGGCAGTGTCGAAAAAAAAAATTGGGTGCTCCTTGTAGAAGTCGTGCTCTCGTGTCTCTGCAGCTTTGAATTTGCGTCAATCTGAGCCACTACTGCTTGATTCCCTGCGGCGATTGCAGATAAAGGTCAACCCTTCCCGGCCGTCCCAAAAATTCTCCATCAGCAACACCGCAAAGCAATTCTGCAAAAGACGACCTCCCTCACCCTCTATTCTGCCATTCTCCAACTCACGACCACTTCCGAAACTTTTACCAGCAGCAAACTAAACACACGAGCAATCACAATCATGGCGGTGCGAGCACAATTCGAGAACTCCAACGAGTAAGCATCTACCCCGCGGCCCCGCGATCCTGTGCCGCTCTCTCACCCAAGGTGCCTGCGCTGACCAAACATCACCCAATTTGCAGAGTCGGAGTCTTCTCTACTCTCACAAACTCCTACGCGCTCACGGCCATTGGCGCAAGCGAGAACTTCTACAGCATCTTCGAGGCCGAGCTGCAAGATGTTATCCCCATCGTCAGAACCACCATCGCCGGCACCCGCATCGTCGGCAGGTTAACAACAGGGTATGTCGCAATACCTAGCCTGGCCCAGTCTGGTCTTGGTCACTCGTGATCGCGAGAGATGGGGCAGCCAAGACGAGCTACCTGCTAACCCAGACCTGTTACAGTAACCGCAAAGGTCTCCTCGTTCCCACCAGCACAACCGATCAAGAGCTTCAGCACATCCGAAATGCCCTCCCCGACGAGGTAAAAATCCAAAGAATAGAGGAGCGCCTTTCGGCGCTAGGCAACGTGATTGTCGCAAACGACCACATCGCTCTGGTACACCCTGACTTGGAGCGCGAGACGGAGGAGATCATCGCAGACGTGCTGGGCGTGGAGGTGTTTAGGCAAACGGTGGCTGACAATGTCCTGGTGGGATCCTACATGGCGTTGTCGAATCAGGGCGGTCTGGTGCACCCCAAGACCTCAATAAGCGACCAGGACGAGCTGTCCAGCCTGCTGCAGGTGCCGCTTGTGGCTGGTTCGGTCAACCGAGGCAGCTCCGTGGTGGGGGGCGGCATGGTGGTGAACGACTGGATGGCCGTCACAGGTCTGGATACCACGGCGACGGAGCTCAGTGTCATCGAGAGCGTGTTCAGACTTGGTGAGGGCGCGGCGCCCGGGAACATCAATACCAACATGAAGGATACGATGGTGGAATCTTTCTACTAAAGGTCCGGGCGGGACTCTTTTCTGGACAAGCACCTTGGATTCATCCTTGGGGCAGTAAAGTCAAGCCTGTTTGTAGAGGATTGACTCTTGCTATAGCGATAAAGCTACGTTGTCCAAGATTTATTAATGCCACAGAAATGTATGAGCATACGTGACATGGTGGCCATGGATCGTGTCAAAAGTGTTCGGACGAGAGGAGCGAGCACTCCATATACCTCTGGTCAAGCTCAGGACGATCAATCAGTAGATGGGATTCAGGTCTCAGTACGGTTTTGGATGACCTGACAACAACCTTTTTTTTTCTTTCTTGAAAAAGCAAATTGAGACCAATACACTAAGGCCTTGATCATCTTGGGAAGGTCAGTGCCTGGAATGTAGCTTTCAGTTGCCATGTTGAATGTAAGGCAAGGCGAGGCGAGGCGAGGCAGGCAATCAGGCTACCAAGGCACAAAGCCAACACCGCCAGGCAGGCCAGGGCAAGGTGCATCCAGCGTCATACAAGAGTTGTGGTGGCCGGTGGACCCCTAAAATTCCAAAGCAACCCAGCCACCACAACACTCTGGACCGGACTCCCGAGGCAACCAGTGACGCTGTTGTGCATGACCTTGGCAGAGCCTTGTATCGAGCAAAGTATATTTCTGAAGTTTCCGCTTCACCCGTTGGTTCGGCAGCCGTAGAATAAGACTGCGAATTCCTTTTCCCTACCTACCGTTCTGAGGAAGACAAAAATCTCTCGCTCCTCTCCTCACACCCACTGCTCTTGTTCAGCTCTCCATCGACATCAGATCCTTCCGAGGTTGCAGCGAAACCCCACCGTTCCATCGTCTCGATCGCCGCGGGCATTTCAACGTGCACAATACGCGCATAGCTGTCCGCGAGGACAAACCAGAAACATTGTGCCGGGTCAAGGAAGGTTGAATACGTCACCAGGCACAGGCTCAGACAAAAAGGAAGTCGACACTGCCGCCAGATTCCCGGCGTCGCGGCCCATCTGCCCATCTGCGCATTGCCACCGAGGTACTGAAAGAGGAAGCGGAGACAGAAGGAGAGCGAGAGAAGAGACAAGCAAACAGCCAGGGACAGGGACAAGAAACAGGGATTGGTCTGCTGGAGCTGCAGGCCGGCACGTCAATCCTAATCGGGTCCCTGGAGGGTTTATGCAACTGCTCCGCTTGTGCAGGGCAGTTCCCAGATCTCATCTGCACAATACGCTGCCATCCCGCCGAGTCCCTGCCGTGGCACCCGTCTGCCCGTCCAAAGCCACCATATCGTCGACGCCTCCTCTCCTTGCTACGGCGCGGCTAGATGTTTTAGCCAGGCACACGCCAGGCACGCCTTAAAACGACTCGTTTTGTCCCGTTCAAAGACGGTTTACCGCCGCTCATTTTCCCTTACACAATACAATCACGCTTGGCCCCGCGGCGACAGGGGACACCAGATAAACCGGACGGGTTCTCCTTTAAACGGACCCACCACGTCCCCACGAAACCTATAGCCACCATGCTAACGTCCGGCCTCGATCCCTCTCTCCCAGACCTCTCAGACCGGGGCCATCTCTCACCGCGTTTGCCCTCACCAACAGAGTCCCGATGCTCCCCTGCTTCTGCCGGGCTACTTGATCTTGGTCATCGTCCAGCCAGTTCCAGCTCTCTCGACACGCACTCACAAGCACAAGCCCCCCTTGACCACGTTTTCCTGCCTCGCCCCTTACAGGAACAAGAGAACCACAGCCACGCGAACGACCGACAAGTGGAACCCGCTCCTCTCGCACCTGCTACAGCACATCGCACGGGGCACGGTCGAGGCCAATCACTCACCAACTTCCTTCCTGCAAGCATCAGGGCGAGACTGCAGTCACCAGTGAAGCCATCCGAGGACCATCCCTCTGTAGACGAACAAGATATGGGCTTCACCGGCGAAGGAAGGAAAACCTTCAGGCAGTCTGCACCTCAGGGCTATCCCACAACTCAAAAACCTCAAGAAGACCCCGACGACTGTCCATCCCCAGAGACGACTCCCAAGAGGCTCGTCAGGAGCCAGACCGCCGGTCCCATGGACAATACAACCAAGAACACAACGGCAGCTCCCGCTCCAGCACCGGCTCCCGCCAAGATGTCTCTACTCTCCATGTTCTCGAGGAATGCACCTGTTGTGCTAACGCAAGCCGAGCACGATGAGCTGCTAAATATGAAGGTGGAGGAGGCACTGTTCCCTGCCGGCTCGCCAAACAGCAAGGACACGTTCTCGCCCGCCGCGTACAAGAATCTGCAACAGCAAGCCACGGGCTTGCTGACCAAGATGCAGAATGCTTACCGCCAGAAAGCACAGGCGCTCTCCGAGCTCGAGAAGGAGCGGGAGGCCGACAGGGACGAGCTAGAAGAGGCCGAGACGCGAGCCACGCACCTCAAGTTCCAACTCGAAGACATGGCACACAAAGCAGTCGAGCAGGAGCGCCATATGAAACAACTGATGGAAGAGCTCGCCGCGGAGCGCCGCGCCAGGGCCGAAGACCAGTCTATGCTCAAGCGGCTCCCGACGGGAATCCAGTCCGAGGCGGGCAGCACGATATCAGAGGACCTGGGCGTCGACGACGCGGAGGAGATGCAGAAGCGCAAGTGGCGCAAGAGCAACGGCACTGACGTCAGTTTCGAGACGGACGACGACAGCATCAGCTTCGGGGAGGGCGAGAGCGTCTTCTCGCGCCCCCGCAGCCCCTCGGCCTCCACCTTCACCACCACTCGCGGCGGCGCTGACAACAGCAGCGTGATGGACATGCCGCTGCCGACTCCGACGTCCACCCGCGGCGGCAACGTGAGGTCGTCTGTGGCCTCGTCCAACCGCAAGAGCACCACTTCGCAGATGAGCACCTTCCAGAAGTTGATGAAGGGCATCTCGGGCGACGACGGCTGCCGGAACTGCAAGGGTCAGGATGCCAGCGTCGCCTGGGACACGGTCGGCCTGCTGAGGGACGAGAACAAGCACCTCAAGTCACGGGTTGGCGAGCTGGAGGACTGCCTTGAGGGCGCGCTAGACGCCGTCAACGGTATCGTCTTATGACAGGGCTAGGGGCATGGGCCCCGGCCCCAGCGACAAGGAATTACAACAGCGGCATGGGAGATAGGATATTTCTGGGTAGTCTTCTTACTTGGATTCCTTTTCTCCCTGTTTCTTTTTTGAATATAGCGAAACACCACCACACCTACACGGAGTTGAAAGAGTAACCCGGCCTTGGCTAATCTGGCTTTCTTGCTTGCCAACCCCTTTCTTGCATACGGCGGCGCTCGCGGGCTCTCCTCTTTCCTATTTATTCACCTTCTTGTGTTTCGATTCTTGGGTTAATCGACATTATACCTGTTTCCTACTATGATCGTATGGAGGAGCACCTGCTTAACACCAACATCTTTATTTTTTGGCTGGCGCACCGCACGTACTCTCTGCCTTGCGAGGCTGTTGGAGGACTCTCGCCCATGTTTCATACCCCCCAGAATTATAGATTTCGGATACTTTCTCATAGTTGGTCAGGGTGCGGACAACAATGGCGGCTTGACGCTGCTGGAAACTCAAATGACAAGACGCTTGTCGCCTAGATACTCGTGCGTCCCAATGCTCTGCGATGTAGTGACCGATGAGTTCTTCTGCCCTGAAAGCGGCCGTGTGTATTATGTGGCGGCTTGCTAGTCTTGAGATGGCACCATGAGCCGTCTCGTCTGAGAAGTTGGTCGGCTAGCGTTGAGCAGGCATTTTGTGTATGGGACGAATATTTTGGCATTGGACTCAAGTCGTAGATCTTGCAACCAGACTTGGGTATTAGTAGAACCTCTAGGTGCAGACAGGTGCCATATACTCTCGCAGTTCCGGTGAACATGCGTTACTTTATGCAAAGGCGTAGGAATGGACATCAGATGCGTTAAAAGCACATGCATCACTCTTCCATCGCATCCTCTCTTCCTACAAGGCCCTCACACTCCTCTGAATCCTCCCCCTTCTCTTTGCTCACCCTTCTTGTCCAAGCACCTGGCTGCCGTCCTGTAGCCACATCCGGGAAATTAGACGGAGCTCAGAGCCAGCCCCTGTTTTGATCGAACGTTTCCCATCTACCTTTGAGGGGCCAACCCTCTACTTCGCAGTGTTCACAAACGAGACTGCCCAACCCGAATGATCACATGTATAGCACTGCATAGTTTGAGACTTCCACGGCTTGATGTGTCTCTTTTTTTCGCAGACCTGACTTCGACGTCTAATATGTACAGCGGAGCACTCATTGTTGTTCCCAACCAACCAGAATCCCTTGCCCAGCTCCCTAGACCTCAGTGGTGTCCCTCGCCGTGGTGCTCGCCGTGGTGCTCGTCCTGCAGGAACGCGTACTCATATCCACAGTATGCCGCGAATGCCACCGTCGCAATACCCAGGCCGGGAAAACCGCTCTTGAATCTGTTCCATCTGCTGAACAGTCCTGTGTACCGCCAGTTCTCGCTGTGAAATCCCCACGTCAGCCTTGCTCATTAGTCTTCTGGGGTGTCTTGCGAGACTAACTATCGCTCCCATGGGTCGTAACGGGGCTTCTCGATGGACTCTTTCAGCTTGCGGACGTCGAAGCCGGTGATGTTACCCGTCCGGCCGTTGACGGCCCGCAGTATCCTGGAAGCTCGGTCAGTCAATTGGGCTCGTGGAGTGGGAGCAAGGACTCGAGAGCGCACATTGTAGGTCGCAGAAGCATGGTGAACCAGTTCAGTCTGTCAACAGCTGGCTGGTGGTTGTGTGAAGAGCGCGGTGAGGTTGGACTGTCGAGTTCGATTCGTCGGATTGGAGCAGCAGTAGAGTCTCGAGGTTGGAGGCATGCAAGGCCTATAGTGCCTGCCCAGGTACCTAGGTACCCACCAGGGTGAATCTAGCGTGGTCCGGCCCCGTCCTGTGGCGGCGGGCAGCGACCCGCACTGGCCCAGCCGTGGGAGCTGTCTACGGCTACTGTGAATCGGCCATTTGACATGCTGAACTGCATCCCACGACAGACCTCACGAATGCAAAGCGAGGAACACCAGCGAACCCCGATCACAAAGGAGCGAAAACACTCTTAGCCGAACATTCTCACACCTGCATATTCAATCAGCCGAGGCTGTCGACCCCTGCCCGACGAGCATCCCACTCTCGTTCACAGATGCGACAGCGCGTTGTCCACTTCAGACTGAATACGACTCCTCCGACACTACCAGGACAGAAACCTGAGCCTACAGAGCTGGGCGCAAGTTGACGATGCCTCCACAGATATCGAGGTTCCAAAATGGGCCCAACAACGTTGCTCCATACCAACACCAGTTCGCTGGCCTGAACCCAGGCCACTCCAACAACTACACTCCACAACTGGGCGGCAATCCCTCCCATCTGAACCCGAACGCCCAGATCCCTTCCTTCGCTACGAATGGCAATGTGCTAGGGCTGGCAGGAGGTATGAACTCGGCCGCTGCGAGCTTCGGCGTCGGGCACGAGTCGGGCCTAGGTGGCCAGGCCGCCAGGATGGGATTTCACAACGCAACACTCCAGCATCCACAGCATGCCCAACAACAGAGCCACTCCATGATGGGGGACCAGCCTGCTCGCAATCCATTGGCCAAGGGCCGGATACGAGAGGTGTGGAAACATAACCTGGAGGACGAGATGGCTGTGCTACGCGACCTGGTGCTAGAATACCCATATATTGCCATGGTGAGTCGTCGCATGGTGCCGTCCGAGCTCGGAATGAGAGGGACATTCTGATCTGATCTTTCCACAGGATACCGAGTTTCCTGGCGTCGTTGCGCGGCCGATGGGTGCGTTCAGAGGCAAGAGCGACTACCACTACCAATGTCTGCGGGTGAACGTAGATCTTCTCAAGGTCATTCAAATCGGCATAACGCTGTTTAACGAAGACGGAGAGACGCCAGCGACAAGGCCAAACTCGACAAATGCGGCGGAAATCGGTGGCGCAGGGCGGAAAAATGCGAACCAGAATCTAGTCCCCCACGCATGGCAATTCAACTTCAACTTCTCACTCAACGACGACATGTACAACGAGCAATCGATCGACTCTCTCAAGCACGCTGGGATCGACTTCGGGCTTCTGGAGCGGGACGGGATCGATCCCAAGAAGTTCGCGGCGCTCTTGATACCTTCCGGTCTCACCCATTTCGAAGAAGTCAAATGGATATCTTTCCACGGAGGCTACGACTTTGGATACCTCACAAAGCTTTTGATGTGCGAACAAATGCCGAACGACGAGCTTGAGTTCACAAAACGGCTGAAGAAGTACTTCCCGAGCGTCTACGACGTCAAGCACCTTATGAAGCACGCGATCAAGCAACACAACTCCGGGCTCCTGACACCAAGCGACCCGAGCACGACAGAGCTGCTGCAGAAGTTCGAGCAAAAGTCCGGCCTCGAGAGCATAGCAGAAGCCCTGAAGATTAAGCGACTTGGGGCCGCTCACCAGGCCGGGTCGGACGGCCTCCTGACGGGCAGGGTGTTCTTCTCGATGCGTGAGAAGGTATTCAACGGCGACATCCCCACCGAGCAGGTCGGCAAGATCTGGGGGCTGGGCGTGCCAGACATCGGTGCACCGCTCGGAGCGGCCCAGCAGCAGGCAGCCGCAGACAGCACGCCGCCGCAGGGCAACAACAATAACAACAACGCCGAAGGGACGCCCAGCACACCCAATCAAGGCAGCGCGGGCCTGGTCAACACGCCGGCCGCGCAGTCGCACAACACGAACGGCGTCAGCAGCATGGGGCCCATGACGCCCGGGGGCGGCGGCGGGGTCTTTGGGAGCTTCCACATCGGCGCCAGGTAGGGTGGATCCGTCGGTGGGGAGGGGGACGAGGAGGAGGGGAATCCGCCGCCTGCTGGCTCCGAGATGTGTGACACGCCGGACTGTCCCTACAACTGCCTCAAGTACAACCCGAATCTGGCTTCCCGGCCACCATGGTCCTTGAACCCGGCGGCACCGGCTTTCAGGGCCAGGCGAGGGACAGGCGAGGGGATAGGCGAGGGGACAGGCGAGGGGACAGGCGAAGGGACAGGCGAATGCACAGGAGCCGAGCCTGGGCCTCCCACTTCTGATTAATCGTTCTAAGCAGCGTGTAGTAATGAGGCGGTCGGTCACCAGTTCCTCCCCCCACTCTAGCACCTCCACCTTATGGGATGGAAATTGGAGGGGGGTTGTCCTGGCCTCTACAACTTTTGGTGCGTGCGTCTGTTTGCTTGCTTGCCTGTTTAAACGGAGTTGGGGCAGGTGGGCGGCCAGAGAGTTGCAAAAAAAATTCGGGGAAGCTTCTCTCTCGGAACTTGGCCAGGGATGGTCTCTGGAAACGGGCGGGCACGGAGGGCTTTCTTGAAACCTTGTGTGTATCCATATGTTGTCTTTGTGTATTTTCTGCAGGGTTGTCGTCTTTTTCTCTTGCGTTTCCTTTTTTTCTGCCAGAGGGTATGGGTGTGGATACCCGGTACAGCACAGCGGAATATATGCATTCTCATGAATTCCTACTACTCTTGCACATATGGTCGAGTTCCCTCTTCGTCAATGTTTGGTGCTTGAATATAGTAGTTAAATTAGCCAATGTCTTGTGATTCACACCAAAACATGGCCGACTAGTCAAGTCACCTATCATATTGTAACGCTACATCGCTACAATACACCTGCACATCATGGATGTCCGTATTAGAGATTCCCTCTCGATGCCAGAAACGCCGATTCCTCCATAAAGACCATGACCGCTATGCTGTAAGGAAACAGGGGACAAAAAAAGATATGCGAATAACGATAGACTCTCCTGTGCACCCGACACGCGTACACGTGCCCACCGTTGACCAACCACGACAGCCCAAATGGCTCAAGTGATGAATACTTTCTTTAGCTTGTCCGTCGTGTACACATCCCCTGTCCGCAAGTCTTTGACCTTGCCGGACGGCAGACCGGCCTTGCGCGCGTACTCGTCCAGCTTGGCCTGGCCGTAGACACGGCCGTTGGGAAGCAGCATGAGGTCGGGCTCGACATGGCTTTGCGTGTGGTGGGCGTAGGGGACGTTGCGGGCGAGCTCGTTGAGCTCGGTTGAGCAGATGGGGCAGACGGAGCTCGTCAAGCTGGTGTGGTGGGACGGCGTGGCCGAGGAGCTGGCGTGCGTGCTGTGACAGGCGGGCGTCTTGAGCGCCGAGAGGCCCGACTGCAGGGCTATGTGCAGCAGCGGGAAGGACGGGAGACCCAGCAGGGCGTTGTGCGTCTCGGTGAAGATGTCGGCCAGCTTGTTCCACCGCGACGAGTCGTACATCTGCCGGTGCTCGTCGTCCGCGGCGTCGGGCGGGAAGGCGAGCAGGATGCCTGCCTGGCCGTACTCGCTGGGGAAGGACTCCTTGAAGGGGTAGAGGAACTTGCGGGCGAAGACTATGGCCTCGAGGAGCTTCTCCTCGTCTTGGGTGCGGACGAGTTCTATGTATTGCTGGAAGCGAAGCTGAAATTCGAGGTTGCTCTGTCCGTCAAGGAGTCAGCAAATGCCAGTGACGAGTCTTCGCCGTGAAAGGAACATGTGTTTGACCTACATCCATCTTTCTCAATTCCTTCTTGTTCTCTGTACACCAGTCCAGCGCGTCCTTGACATTTTTGTTGAGCAGACTCTGTCTAATCCGGTTCATTTGCTCGAATGTGTCGATATCCACTAGATCCCCGACGCCCTTGTCCTTAGCAAGGGCCCTCGCGCTCTGGCTGTAGCCTTGCCTCATGAGATAGTCGACCAGCAGCCTGTCGAGCCTCTTCCGCGACCAGTGCTCATACTTGACGTCCTCAAAGGCGTGCATGTACCCGAGATCCGACAGGTGTTTTACCCTGGCGCCGACCTGGCGGTACAGCCGTGACTCCTCCTGTTCACAGCTTTCCAACTTCCGCTTGACGCCGCGCACGCGGGCGATCATGGTGTCGAGGCTTCGGAGGACCTCATCTGGACTGGCGCCGCCTTTCAGAGCGGCGTTGGCTGTGTCTTTTAGTTCCTTCTTGATAAAGGTTCCCTGCTTCTCGATGACGAAGTGGGCGGAACGAAAGTTCTTGTGGAGGAGCTCGTGTGGAAGGCGGAGGAGGGGTTGGTCCTGGTTTGAGGAAGCCCGTCATTAGCTGTCTCTCCCATGGTCGAGGCCGTGGAGGCGTCTCGCAGTTTGCAGAGACGTGGACTTACCAGCAGGAGATGATTGGCTTGGTCAATCTTGGTGACCGAGTGGTCTCCCATATTGAGTTCAAATCAGGTGCTAGCTATGTATGAGATTTCCAACTCAAGTCGGGCGGTCGGGCGGTTTCGTAGGGGAAGATGCTCTGGAAGACGGCGTTGCGTGACAATGACGCTCCGAGGTTGTGGTCAAGCCGATAAGCCGATAAGGAGAGCTTCCTTATTACTACCCCAGGTGTGCGGGGTGGCATTTCCACACAGCTCTACTGCTCTACTGCAGGCTGACGAAGTGGTCAGACTATGGGATCTACCTGCGTCGTCTAAATGCTGACTTGTCGAGCTGAGTCTTGTCTTACCCACTTGGGCACCTGCAATCAATATCAACTTCATGTCCGGCATCTTCGGCCGAGAAGAGGTCGAGCTACTACTTCGCTAAGATTACGTATCAGATCAGCTAGCCTCTGTGGACTGTCCTACCCAAATACATTTGTTGAGTCCAAGTTACCCAAGACGGTGATGAAGCATCTCAGCCCAACCAGAATGTTCCTTCGACCTCGACAATATCGTCGTCGTTCAGCCTCTGTGCCTCAATAATCGTTCTGGGTGGAAACAGCACTTTGCCCGTTGTGTTCAACTCGGCCCATAGCTCAATTTGGACTTGGTTGACCAAGGGGCGATAGCGATACATATCCGACACATAGACAACCAGACGGACGCATGATGTCTGGAAGACAGGTCAACAGGGGCCATTCTTTTGCTTCGGTTGGGGGGGGGGGGGCGTGTGTCCTGACCAGGTCACTCCCCGCCGACCGCGCCAAATAAGCCATATTCTCATACGCTAGACGTATTCTGGGATATCCAATCTCTGCGAGAGTGTTATTCGAAGGATGTATTCCACGAACGCCGGCGACAAAGAGGGTTGGGCCTGCGATAGAAAGCAGACTGTAGGGTCCCGTGACATCGTAGCTTATCGAAGGGTTGATGTATTGCACACCTAGCGGGGAGGTGTAATTTGGTTCCAGAGTAGACTCTGATGATTGGAAGGATGTACCAGCAGCTGCGAACACAAACGAGAGACATGTTATTACCAGATGGAACTTCATCGTGAATGCTTTTAATGAGGATATGCTATTGGAGAAGGTGTTGGTACAGCTCCGGAATTAACACGGATCATATATTAGAGGCCATGTTATCCTGCTACTTTCAGTCGAGCTTGGAGGGGGAAGAGGAGGAGAAGGAGGAGCGAGCTCGCTGTCCGGGCTCTAGGGCCTAGGGGATGGGTGAATGCACCTGAGATGAGCATCAGACAGAAGCTGCCTAGTAGGAAGCCAGCTTGGTTGAGGGGAGGGATGCTCCTTTCCGACCTGGGCAGCCTTCACACCATCTCAGTTGAGCCTGGCCAAGTGTGTATCACTTGACCCAGCTTGGCGGACAATCTCATCGTATGCTAGTCATCCACGGGGTTTCGTACGAGTCTACGTGATCAGGGAGGGAGTGCGAGTCGAAGAGAGAGTATTCAGCTGAGACAGCAGCCTCGTCACAGCTCTCTCTCTCTCTCTCAGTCTCTTCCAGTCAGGGCTGTTAGACATCTGGTGTGGACTTCGGACCGGACCAACCACCCTGGTTCGACTGTCGCCAAACCTGTACAGCTGGATGGACAGCGGCATATGTATGTGCTCTCCAATATCAGAACGTCAGTCAGCCAGCCAGCCAGCCCACCCTAGGGCCCAACAGCCAACAGCCAACAGCCAACAGCCAGCAGCCGAGAGCCAGCGGACTAGATAGACTACTGTCTGTGATGCGAGTGCTGTGTCGTGTTGTGTCTTGTCTTGTCATATGAATTAAGCACCATGCAGCCAGTATCTCACCGGTCCCGTTGACATTTGCAAGCCTCGACACCAGCGTGCATCCTGTGCATCCTGGACATGTCACCCGAGAGCTTGCAACCTTCACAAGACACCTGCGACTGCGACGGGACGGGGCTTTAGGAAATGTCGGCGGCTGTTGGTGGGGTTGCAGCACAGTAGGGTGGTATGGCGGGTGGGAGGCAGGCAGGGTGGGGTGCGTCGACGCTGCAACGCTAGAGCTGAGGTCGGGAGTGGATGATTCAGGCGAGCACAACCGCCTGTGAGTGGCCAGGCGGGGTGTGACTTGTGGGGACCTGGCGCCCGTCCGAAGAGCGAGGAGCAGAGGCCAGACTCGACAGCAGTCACCCCAAGTCACCCCCAGTCCCCCCCAGAGCTTGCTCCCTGCTGCTTTGCTTGCTTGCTTGCCTTGGCCTGAGGCCTTTGACGGCGCCGGTCTCTTCCACCCCCCCCTCCACCTTCAAAAGGCCGCCAGGTTCCCTCCAGACAATCCTCCAGCTCACGTGAATCTGGAACTGGTCACGAGCATCCACCCCCCTCTAAGGCGACGAGGCGCCCGACAATACAGGTATGCATTCATCAGCATCCATCTTTTTATGTTCGGACTTTGTCGAATCTGACTCTTGAGAAGCAGACACAGCCCTTGATCCCATCAAATCCCCATCAACTCCCCGTAATAGTTATTCCGACGAGGTTTTGTCGCCCACTGCCGCCCAGATCCCGCGCTGCCTCCCTATCAAACGCAATCAGCACCTGACTTGCCACATGACAAGAGATAGATCGTGTAAGTAGGCGGTCTCGATTTCTCCCCCATGCCGTCAAATCAGACCTCCAGCATCGTGTCCCAAGGTGGATCCCCAGACCGCATCAGCATTTCATATGCCATCTTCGGCATCCCATCTTGCTGTCATTTCCGTCGCTCAGCTCAGGGTGACCTGGCCTCATTCCCTACAAACTTGGGTCATCCTCCTATGTGCACTGCACTCCGACTGAGACACGGCCCAAGTTGGCGTGCCCCAGAAGCTCAAGTGAGCCCGACGCGAAGTCAATGAGAGCCTCCAAGATGAAGCTCAACAAGGTTCAAGTGGCCTTGTTGCATCTGCTCTGCTCGTCGGAAAACGCGTCTGGGCATAGCTCGCCTGAAAGACAACTCCTCAACGTGTGAACTTCAGATAGCGCAGCCGTGCCCCAGCGTCATGACGTGCCAAATGCAAATCTCTTTCACATTCTGACTGAACCGATCAGGCACTCGGCCTTGAGGAGCCCCGGTACACAATGTCTTCAGAACTCGCTGCGCTGGTGATGGCGCACGTTTCAAACCCGGAGCCCGATCTTTCAGCCCTCACCAGCTCCCCGCCTCAAAAACGAAAGCGCCCCGGGGAGACCTCACCAGACCTTCGCCGTTCCAAGCGAAACAACATGGGCAGTCCTGATCCCACGGATGCATACGTCAACAGCGCGATGGACACTGCACAAGCTGCTGCTGCTGGCGTTAACGTCTCCGACTTTAATGCTCTCCAGCAGGCCGCGGCTGGTAGTGACCACACTGACGCCGCTGACCCGGCCAACGCATCTAGCACTGCTGCCGCCGCCCTGGTCTATCCTACTATCCATGCCCCTCAACCATCAGAAGAGAACTTTGCCGCCCAGGTCACCGGAGACCATGAGGACCAACATAACATGGAGTTGGGCCCGTATACGCATGACGTATCCCAAGCAGATGGCCTGCCCATGGATCATCAGGCACTAGCCAACGTTGCCGCCGCCCACCAGCCGCCAGATCCTGGTATGCGCCAGATGGACGACATACCAGGGGCTCGATACTCGACAACACCGAATCCAAAACCGGCTGTTGGTTCCGAGGAGTGGCACAAGATGCGAAAGGACAACCATAAAGAGGGTCAGCACTCCCGCAACCCCGTATCTGCTAGCGTAATGAATGTCTGTACTTACACCTTCCAGTGGAGCGACGCCGCCGTGAGACGATCAATGAGGGCATCAACGAACTTGCAAAGATAGTACCTGGCTGTGAGAAGAACAAGGGCTCCATATTGCAGAACGCTGTGCGTTACATCACCAAGCTCAAGGAGGACGAGCAGCAAGCGGTGGAGAAATGGACTCTGGAGAAGCTGCTCACGGAGCAAGCTATCGCCGAGCTCAGCTCCTCGAACGACAAGCTCAAGAACGAGTGCGACCGTCTCTACCAGGAGCTTGAGATGTGGAAGCGGGTCGCCCAAGGAGCGGGGTTGTCTCCCGATGGCAACCAGAACGCGGATGGCACGGATCAGAGCAACGACCCGAAGCCATAGGATGATGTTATCGATTGGCCGTGATGAACGCATTCCTCTCTGCTTCTTCTGCGATTATTAGGTATACCCTCGTGGTGATCTCCGTCACCACCTTCTATTCAACCAAAGGATTCGCGTTCATCTGATTTTTTGACGTTGAAGGGCTGGGCATTACAGGGCGAGCTTTCTTCATTTCAAGTAAAGGGCGCAAGGGGTTTTGGGAGCAACTCGAGACATGTATGCGTGGCCCTATGTATGCTTCGATAATGGCGGGATGCTGTTTCCTCTGGCATGACGCTTATTTGTTTGTGACGGTGGGGCAATTGACAGCCGTATCCATCAGTGAGGCATCGTGGTTTGCTTCCATAGACTTCGTGTAGGCATCGGCGTTCAGGGAGACGGACGACAATGTCCACAGGCATCCTTATTCAGGGATCGAACGGATTCAATACTTTGCGGCCAAGGGGTGCTACCGGCGACTGCCATCATCAATCCCAAGGTATTTTGCTGAAACGAGTGGACTGATGGCAAGAGAAGTAGTCATGCCGTGAGAGCATCCAAGATCATGGAGGAGAAATCCGTAGCCCAAGTACTCGGGAGTACTCGAGACTTTGGACCCCAAACCCACGAGATCTGATAATATCTTACTACATCAGGCATGTGTAACCTTCCTCGCGGTGTACAGAGATCATCACCTGCACAATTGATTGCACGAAAATATGCTCCGTCGCATGGACATTCCTCTTTGGGCCACAAATGAGTGTAACAAGATCTTGGGGGTGGTACTGTGGGCTGGGCTGAGGAGATCTAGCCGCCTACCGACGTCGGCATCGGGGTTCACGATTCGAGACGGGCCGGGCGTGCATCCCCCCCCCCTCTCCCCCAGCCTAGGTTGGAGGCAGATGGGATTGACAAAGCAGGACTGCCACAATAGTAATAATAATAATCATGACAGAGAGACGAGGCCGGACCGGTCCAAAGCGCACGAGGCAGAGCAGCCGGATCGCCGCCGGCTGGACATGCCTGAAGCGGAAAGGTCTCGACAGGGACCCGGCGAAGCTTGGCCTCCGCCCCCTCGTCAGTGACCGTTGGAGATGCTGGCGACATGATGATATTTGCGAATTTTCAGAAGTTTCTGTAGAATTAATGAGAGGAAAGCGAAAAATATCGTAGCTACCTCAAGAGTATCAAGACTGCAAAAAGCCCATGAATGAGAGCCAGATCTCTTTGTTGTGGCGGACCGAGTGCATGTCGTGGAGGACCATCAAACTGAAGCTGGTCCCCGGAGAAGTCAATTGAGCTGCAGGTCGCCACTCCACTGATAAGCCGGTAGTAGCCCACCCCGCGATAGGCCTGTGCGAAAGGCGGGACCCCAGCTCGTGGTAGCTTTCCACTTTCATGAACCGCCGCGCCAAAGGGCGAGACGTAAATACTCCCCCCTCGCGCCCACTTCCCACCCTTCCTGCTGCGTGGTTTCACTTGTACTTGCGACTTCGTGGTGTACTGTACGGATCCAATTGATCAAGTTTTTCTTACCTAGTTCCCGTCATACTTGGTTCTCTAGTTTAATTTTCGGCGAAATACCGCTTGCCCCCCCCCCCTTCCACCTTCGACTTGCGACTCTCAAAACACCAAAGTATAAAACAGCCCGCCATGTCCGCTCTCCGGACGCTGTCACGGCGCACTGCGTCCAGCTCTGCCCGACTCATCTCCTCTCGTTTTGCGCCCGTGTCCTCTTCTGCGCTCTCCAGCAGGTCATTCTCAGCCTCCGCCAGCAACATGGGCCGCTTCGATGGTGTCGAGCCCAGCGCTCCCTCGGTCAAGACCGCCATCCCTGGCCCCAAGGCCAAGGAGCAGACCGCCGAGCTGAACAAGGTCTTTGACACGAGGAGCTTGAATATGCTCACCGACTATAAGGCCAGCATCGGCAACTATATTGCCGACCCGGATGGGAACGTCCTACTTGATGTGTAAGTTGCCGCCCCTCTCCCTCCTCCCCCCCTCTTCCGTGACACCTTACACGGTGCCTCACCGATGTGTCAGGACAGGGCGTGGGCTAACGCGGTGTTACCTCGGTGTGTAGCTACGCTCAGATTGCATCTATCCCTGTGGGGTACAACAACCCTCATCTGATTGAGACCATGAAGAGCGAGGCCGTTGTCAGCTCTCTGGTTAACAGGCCCGCCCTGGGCAACTTCCCTCCAAACGACTGGGCCGAGATTCTGCGGACCGGCATCCTCAAGGTGGCTCCCAAGGGCCTGGACCAGGTGTTCACGGCCATGGCTGGTTCCGATGCCAACGAGACGGCGTACAAGGCGGCCTTCATGTGGAAGCGGCAACAGCAGCGTGGTGGTGCCCACATCGAGTTCACCGAGGAGGAGCTCAACTCGTCCATGAACAACCAGTCCCCAGGTGCTTCCGAGCTGTCCATCCTGTCCTTCAAGACCGCCTTCCACGGCCGTCTGTTCGGCTCCCTGTCCACCACTCGCTCCAAGCCCATCCACAAGGTCGACATCCCTGCCTTCGACTGGCCCCAGGCCACCTTCCCCCTCCTCAAGTACCCCCTGGAGGAGCACGTCGAGGAGAACCGCAAGGCCGAGCAAGACTCGCTGGCCGAGGTCGAGCACCTCCTCAAGAACTGGCACCTGCCCCCATGCGCCGTCATCGTGGAGCCCATCCAGTCGGAGGGCGGTGACAACCACGCGTCGCCCGAGTTCTTCCAGGGCCTGCGCGACATCACCAAGAAGCACGACGTGCTCCTGATCGTGGACGAGGTGCAGACGGGCGTGGGCGCGACGGGCAAGTTCTGGGCACACGAGCACTGGAACCTGGCGACGCCGCCGGACATGGTGACCTTCTCCAAGAAGGCGCAGACGGCGGGCTACTACTTCGGCAACCCGGAGCTGCGGCCCAACAAGCCGTACCGGCAGTTCAACACGTGGATGGGCGACCCGGTGCGGGCGATCCTGTTCCGGGCCATCATCGAGGAGGTCGAGAAGCACGGCCTGGTAGAGCAGACGGCCCGCGTCGGCGACTACCTGTACGGCAAGCTGGCGCAGCTGGCCGTCAAGTACCCGGGCCAGTTCGACAACCTGCGCGGCAAGGGTCAGGGCACCTTCCTCGCCTTCGACAACCCCAAGCGCGACGAGTTCCTCAAGGTGGCCAAGGGCTTGGGCATCAACATCGGCGGGTCTGGAGCCAGCGCCGTGCGGCTCAGGCCGATGCTGACGTTTGAGGAGAAGCACGCCGACATCCTGGTCGAGGCCCTGGAGAAGATCGTTACGTCATTGCAGTAAAGAGCAGGGCACAAAGCATCTGTTTATTTGTTTATGGGGCGAACGTCGACGGTGACGGTGACGAGGACGGGTGACGCAGGAACAGGCGGATTTAAGGTTTATGAGTTGTTCAAGCATGACTGGGATGGCACGATGACTTTCTCTCTCTTTTTTTTACCCCCTATCTGGAGTTCAGTGTGTGCACGACATTAAGGGGGGATGGGTGGTGATAGCATTCTGCTCGCATTTGATATTGGTTTATTTGTAGGGGCTACTCATACCTCGCGCGGGTTATCCCTGCGTCCGGGCAATTTATTCATCGAAGTATCATGGCCGAGTCTTTAGATCCAGTACCGATGGACTGGAAACTGAAGATCTCGCGCGCGGGCGCCATGTTTCACGCTGCCGCTGCCAATTTTGTGTGCAGTCTAGTGCGTATGACCTCGTCGGGCCTTGGATGCAGCAACACAGGCAGACTGGGCGGCAGGGGACTTGACTCTTGGGGCGTACATAGTAAGACCGTCTCCGGCCGGGCATGAATAACAGTAGTCGGCCCAGGGGCCACCAATGATTTGCCAATGCTCACCGCGTTCGGCACCGGACTGCGACGCGGCTATTGTGCTCCTGGTCAAAGGCATTGAGTTGTCGCGGGCGGGCTGAAGGCATCATCCCGCCATACTGGTGCGGCAGGACTTGCGGTCGGCAGCCTCGCGTGTGGCGTCATTCCGCTCTGATAGCGCGCCTCTTCTTTTTTTGAATATTTTTTTTTGTCTTCTGGCGCGATTCTTCGCTTCGCTCAACCCCTGATACCTAGTTAGACAAGGTAGTTCCAGGGCTGACCGACTGACTTGAGTGCCGGCTGGTGGAATTTGATGCCTGACTACTACGCTCTGCAGGTGCATATATGCACATTTTCGTTTGCTGACTTGTCCCAAGCGACACCGCCTGGCGGTTGTAGTAGCATTGCTGGGTAGGCTGATGTTATGCGTTGGAGATTTTCCAAGGCTGAGGATTGACTCGGTTGCGGGCTTTCCTCTCTCGCCTCGCCCAGGCTGTGGGTCTGTCTGCCAGCTAACAGCCTGTGTTTCGTCGATTCGGGGATCGGAGACAAAATCAGATCGACGATTGGGAGCAAGTGTTGATCGCGATAGAGTCTGTGATAGGGACACCGACCACCCAAGTCAACAAAACAACCTTGCAGGCTTGCCGCTGTCTGGCCTGTGCCACGACAGCGGGTTGCCAGCCCGGATGCTGCGAATGTCCCTGCTCGCCTGAAGTCGGAGCCACATGGGGGGGGGGGGGTTTGACAATCAGACACAGGTACGATCGCCAAACGTGAGTAGCCGACAGATCAACCCACCAAGCGTCTCCCTCTCACGGACTTTCTGAGATTTGAGTGCAGAACCCTGCCAAGCTAGCGCAAGGCCTCCAGAGCTCCAATGATTGGCGGCAGGGCGGAATGAACGGAACCTAGAGTAATTTGAAATTGGGTTATCAAAGGCGACATCTGCAGCAGATTTTGAGTGCCACAGCGAACCAAAAAAGTAAGCACTGCTGCTGTGTAAGCAGTAATGAATGAGCTGCAGTCAAGCGGTCATGTAAGCGCGCATTGAGGATTTCCAATCTCCAGGGCCGCCAAGGGCCAAGAAAGCTTTGACGAACCATCCACCATAAACTTATAAGCAGGGACGACCCGAATAACAGATCCCGGGACGAGTGAATTGTCCGCGCCCGTCCCATGTCACCGGACTGCGTTGCTTCGGCGTGGGTAGATGGCAGCGCAAGGGACCATTGTCGCGAGGACACACACGCTGGCTCGGCAGTGGTTGTACAGTAATGCCCCCCTCCGCATGTTCTTTGTTCTGGAAGGCATGATGGAAGGAGGGGCATGCCGGCCGGGCGAGGCGAGGCTGGCGACGATGATGTCGTTGGGGCTGGGCTGGCATGAGACAGCTCCTGTGCCTGGAGGGTTGACCCTTTCCTGCACCTTCGCCGGCGCGGAGAATTCTATGCAGGGCTGCAGGCTAGGCAAGTGTTTGTTATGCCCGGGTGCATTGTCTTGCTGGTGACGTTTGACGTTGAATGTAGTATCTAGTTTTGATCGTGAGTCTGTAACCTGTAACCAAATGCCGATCGAGATGGTCCTCGTGATAATGGCACATCGACAGCTTGCTCTGTCGGGTCGTCCGGATGGGCTACCGTTGGAGGTTGAGCTGGGTGAGGATTGGGCTTGTTGGCTGTTAGTGCCAGGGGACCCGTTAACATGGACAAGGGAAAAGGAAGGGCCCTTGGTGCTTGGGTCTTGGGGAATTCTCGCCTGGCCTCGCGCGGTCTGGCTGAGGCCGAGCCCGTCATCTCAAAATTGATATGAAAGTCCCAATCTCGCTCGAGAAAACTGCATCGTCCCAACTTGATCTCTCCCACCCTTCTTATCGAAGTGCCAGAGTCATTCCTGCTGCTCACTCTGGTTTTTGCCCGACCGTCAGTGTCTGATCTCCCAAACGGCAGGCGTCTCGACGTCAACAACAGCTCATCCAACGGCCCCAGCTTGCTCGCTTGCCTGCTTGCCAGCTTGCTTCCCTCGCGCCCCTCGGCCCCCCTTTCGGCTCTCTGAAGAAAGGGAAAAAGGGATCGCCGATCCCGTTGCGCCCGTTCTGCCCCCAGAGCTTGCTCCCTGCCGATTGCCAGCCCCAAGGTGCATGAACTCCCCTGCCTTGGGAGAGCAACGCACGTACCGAAGAGCCGCGACCTGCGACCTGTCAGTCGATTCTTATTAATTGGACATCCTGCTCGACAACAGGCAATCTATCTGGTTCTCGCCCTCGCCCTCGCCCTCGCCCTCGCCTTCACAAAACAAAACAACAAGACAAGAGAACGCACAACAGCTACAGACTTGTTGTTGTTGTTGTTGTTGTTGTTATAGTACACCAGTTTGTTGTGCAGGCACACCACAGTCTCATCAACATCATTTCTCAAAGTGAGTACCTCAGCCAACGGCACACACTGTCTGACCGTATGTACTGTACGGCACGGTTCGGGCGCTAGTTCTCGCCTCGCCACCCAATCCCCAACACTCGCACGTCTTATCGCGGTGCCCAGGGCAGGAATTGGCGGTGCGCGCTTCTTCTGCGCCTCCCCGGCTCCTTCGCGCTCCTCGCCCCTGGCACTGACAGGACTGACTGGACTATTCCGGTCCAGCCGACTGTGACCGTGTTCAGTGCCAGTGCAGCCAGCCTGAGCCAGTGCCAGTGCCTGGGCCTGTGCCTGCAAAACTGCGACGTGCACCTTGCACCCTGCAGCCTGCACCTTCCCACACCTTCAATTTCTTCCCCATCAAAAGCTCTCCCGGCAGTGTCGTCGGGTTTGCTTCTCATCCTCCTTCTCCTGCACTGCACAATCCAGCCCTCGACCATCTCACGCGAGTCTCCTCCCCTGTCTGGGCCCTTGCCACGCCAATCTTCTGCCCAATCTGTCCCAGACAATCTTACAAAACCGCCTCGCACCCGTCAATTCATCCGTCAGCTCTTATCTTATTGACTTTTCCTCCCTACCAGCTCCTCAACAATCGAAGCCACCCGCTCAATTGAACACCGCCACCGCGTTGGGAGAGCTTCGCATCCACCTGCCGTCATCTCCTGGCCTGTCAAGGACCGATCAGAGATGCCTAGCAAGCTTTCGAACCCTTTTTCAGCCCTGTCCAACATGACGCCTCACGAGAAGCTTGGTGACCGTAGGCTGTCCCAGTCTCGCACCAACCGTCTGACTCAGCTCTTTTCCGCGTCCCCCAAGAACAAAGAGCAGCTTTCTGCTCAGCAGTCTCTGCTGGCCGTGCAGCAGGTTGCCACCTCAAATCAGATCACCGCTCCCTCATTATCGCTGCCGACCATCTCTCTATCCACCGCGACCGCTGGCGAGGCCAACGACGATGAGCCCTCGACTACCCTATTCCAGCCCCCCTCAGACGCCGAGGACAGAATCAAGAGACGCGCAGAAGCACAGTTTGGTCCTCTCCTGCATTCAAGCCATAGATATGTCAGCAGACACCACGGCGGCACTCTGGATCCCCCCATCGAGGACGAGCCTCCTTATTACTATGTCCTCACCACGTACATCAGCTATCTGCTCTTGATCTTCTTCGGTCATGCACGCGACTTCTTCGGCAAGCACTTCGGCGACCAGAAGCGCTACAGCAGCATCCGGGCCTCCAATGGCTACGCTCCTCTCACCGATGACTTCGACAGTTTCTACATCCGTAGGCTGAAGAGGAGAATCGACGATTGCTTTTCCCGTCCAACCATTGGCGTTCCTGGTCGCTACGTGACACTGGTCGACCGTACGTCAACCGACTACAACCAGAGCTACACGTTCCCCGGCACCTACACCCAAACCCTGAACATGAGCTCTTACAACTACCTTGGTTTCGCCCAGTCCGAGGGGCCTTGTGCAGATGCCGCAGAAGAGTGCGTCCGCAAGTACGGCATGGCTGCCTGTAGCTCTAGGGCCGACGCCGGGACGTCTGACTTGTGTCTCGAGGTTGAGAGAGAGATTGCTCAGTTCGTCGGAAAGCCTGCTGCCATGGTCTTCTCTATGGGTTACGTCACCAACGCTGGCTCTTTCCCAGCTCTCGTCTCCAAGGGCAGCTTGATCTTGTCTGATGAGCTCAACCATGCCTCCATCCGAGTGGGCGCCCGTCTGTCTGGCGCTATCATCAAGTCCTTCAAGCACAACGACATGGTCGATCTCGAAAAGAAGCTCCGGGAAGCCATTTCCCAAGGTCAACCCCGCACGCACCGCCCGTGGAAGAAGATCCTGGTTGCTGTTGAGGGTCTGTATTCCATGGAGGGTAACATGGTTGATCTCCCAGGCGTCATTGCCCTCAAGAGAAAGTACGGTTTTTACCTCTACGTCGATGAGGCTCACAGCATTGGTGCTCTCGGCCCCAGGGGACGTGGCGTCTGTGATTATTACAAGATCGACCCCAACGAGATCGATATTCTTATGGGTACTCTGACCAAGTCCTTCGGTGCTAATGGTGGCTACATTGCTGCGGAGAAGCCCATCATCGACAAGCTGAGGAGCGTCAATGCCGCGACTCTGTACGGAGAGTCTCCGGCCCCTGCTGTTTTGATGCAAATTCTGGCCTCCCTCAAGATCATCGACGGTGTCTTGGCCCCTGGGCAAGGAGATGAGCGTTTGCAACGAATCACCTTCAACTCGCGGTACCTCCGACTTGGACTTAAGCGTCTCGGTTTCATCGTCTACGGCCATGACGACTCTCCCATTATCCCTATCATGCTCTACAACCCGGCCAAGATGTCAGCATTCAGCCACGAGATGCTCAAGCGCAAGATCTCAGTAGTCGTCGTCGGCTACCCTGGCACGCCGCTGATCAGCTCACGAGCCAGGTTCTGCGTCTCGTCTGCACACAACAAGGATGACCTGGACCGCGTGCTGGCTGCCTGCGACGAGGTCGGTGACATCCTTCAGATCAAGTTCTCCTCAGGTATCGCTGGAGGAACCGACGAGCCACTGCCCACGGGTGTGTCAGCCGAGAACGAGAAGGAGTGGCGCAAGGCCAACGGACAGGAAGTTATCAAGCCACCGCGCTGGAGGTTGGAGGATGTGATTGAGTGTGGCGCTCGTGATACCCAGCTGCCTCTGCGATAGGTGTTGTTCAGGAACATTATCTGCAGGCACTACTTAATGTCTATTATTGCTTAGACGATACCACCTGTGTTGTGTAAAGGAGGGGAAAAAACGAAAAAGAAACAAGAGGGGCGAGCAAAGGGACTCCTCAAACAACATTATGACGGCGTTCTTATTTTGATGTAACGTATATGAGAAAACTTTTCTTCACTTCTACCGCGGTTCAGAAGTCGAACCTTGCGAGATGCGCATTTACGTGGGGATGGTTTTTGGGGAATGAGAGGCTGGGCTGTCTTTCTTGCTTTGATGCTGTCGACGACGATGGCTGAGGGTCTGGTCCTGGCATCCACCATGATTATTTTTGCATTCTTCGGACGGCCATCGCTAGAGCCTGGATGATTGAAATCTCTGGGAGACAGAGAGATTATAGATAGTCGTCAAATACGACATTCTAATACCCCATTCCGTTCAACTTGATCATCTTGTCCCACTCTAACCATGTTTCATGCTGTGTGACTTGAATTGTACTGTTAGTCAGGGCTATGATATAGTGTACTCGCGTATGTAAACACAGCTTGATGGCTTTTTTCATGGGAATGAGGTCACGTAGTCAGAGTGCTGTCTCTGCCAAGTAACAGCGGAAGGAGGCTTTCAAGTGGAAGGCTGTGAGGAGGAAGTTTGTGAGGGAGAGGTTATCGAATAGAAGTATATCCTTTAAGAGGCTCTACATATGACTGAAATACAAGATACAGGGATTTGTACGAGCTGTAAGCAGATCAAAGCCATAGATTGGAACCGTTCACCTGTCCTTCATGTCATCTGGCCATCTCTGTACTTTGAAGTGAAGCAAGTACTTGAATGTGGCCCGTGCGCTTCCTTATTACGCGCTTGGTGACCTAAATTGCCCCTCAACGCGTCTCCCATCTAGAGGCTTCATTGATACAACGGGGTGGCCGGTCAACACCAACCAAACAATTTTAAAGACCAGATTCCCTTCTCCTGCACCAGGTGACCTGCTCAATACCAAGCTCTCTGGTCCATCGTTGGCTAGAGAGTCGATCGCCACCTTCGCTATCCATTAAGATCATCACGTTAGCGCGCTTGTTAACAGAAGCGAGGATCCTCACTACCTCATCGCAACATTCTCACAGATACAACATACTCAACTGTATCGGTTCTGCCTCATGATCACCAACAATAACCTCACTCCCAGAAGCAACGAGCTGTCCTCGAGATGAGCTCATCTAAGCGTCGCCGACAGCAGCAGCAGAGGCTCACCTTCGAGCCTGTCTCTGAATCTAGCTCACCAGCCCTCGGCCAAGGGCTTTCGCCTGCAAGGGTCAGATTCCAGTCACCCAAGGACGGAAGTCCAAGCAGTCGTTCAGTACGCCCCCTCAGGATGGCGCGATCCAAGAAACCGAAGCAGCAGACATTGGATGCATCGCTTGGTATGTGTACCCCATCCACCTTATTATTCATCCCTGTTTATGTAGTATCCATCCCTGGCGCTTCTGGTCACTTCGCACCATTCGGGCTTTTGCACAACAATACTTGCAATCCCGCAAACGGTTAACACAAACTTCTAGGTCAGAGCATAGCCAAACAGCCAAAAGCTATCGGAGGGGGAAATGACAATCAGCCTGTCTCCCTTGGGAACGATGTGAGAATGCGACAGAGGCAGCCGCCTTCTCCGCCCATGTCGTCTTTCATGTCCAAGTCGAATAAAGCATCCCGTCGCATAGTAGACAGCGACTCGGACACCCCTGCCGAAGAGGATGGCGAAGTGGATGACACAGATGGCGAAGGTCCCCTGAGACCCGAGATCACCCGGAGAGATCTAAGCCGGCCGAGTCAGAGAGGCGATGAGCCTGTTATTACTTTAGAAGATAGCGACGATGATGAGCCCAACATGCGCTCGTCTCAATCCCTTCCAAATCAGGCGGCCGTTAGTGACGACTCCGACGTACCCCTGGTGACACCGCGGTCCAGCGCGCGTAAAAAGGGCCGGGCTGTTGTGGATGAAGACGAAGACAAAGACGACGACGACGACGAGGACGATGATGAGGAAGACGTGCAGAGCCCTACCAAGAGACGGAAGCTTACCCGCAACGCTCGTAAAGTGAGTCCTGTGGCCAGCAGTGATGGCTCAGATTCGCAGTCGAGTCAATCGGACCGCCAGGTCACTCCGCAAAACAAGAAGTCTGCTTCCCCACAGTCCTCGACTCGCAAGATGAGATCGAGAGCGCGCAGGGGCCACCGTTCTGAGAAGGAGAAGAAGATGGAGCTCTTGCGCCGCCGAAGAGCTGGAGAGAAAAACCTCACCATGTCAGACCTTGACACATCCGATGAGGAGGTTGATGAGGACCAGGGTGCTCTGTATGATACAGACTCAGACCACCAGGTTCTTGAAGTCTTTGACGATGAGTCGGATGAACCCGCGGAAGCTGCAGCACCTGCTAAGAAGTCAAAGAAAGCGAAGAAGAAGCAGAAGGGTCAGGCCTCGAGCAGACGCAACGCAGAGGACGAGGAGGGTACCGCCGACAGCGATGGAAATCTGGAGGGCTTCATTGACGAGGATGACGATACGATCGGAGTTCCGGAGGAGGCACTTTACCAGATTCCTCTGGAGTTCACGCGGGCCGCCCGCAAGCCCCTCAAGGCTCACTTCAAAGATGCTGTGGAGTGGCTCGTCCACCGCAGGATCAACCCTGCCTTCGAGAGGGATGATGAGGTCTACAAGACGGCCTGGACGCGACTCAACGATGAGGTTATCGGCCTGGCGCAGTCAAAGTTCATCTCGTCTGTCTGGAGGCCTGATTTCTACCGGGTCCTGCGGGCTCGCCCGTACATCGAGCAGACCGAGCTTGGAGCGGGTCATCTCGGCACCGAATTTGAGAAGTGCCAGGCCTGCGGAAGGTCGAATCACCCAGCGACGTGGGCTATCAGTTTTAAGGGAAAGCCATACGACAGCTACACGTTGGACGAATTGGAGAATGACACGACCACCGACTCGGACGACGAGGAAGACTCGGAGGAGCAGCCGGACATCGACGCGAATGGCAACAGCCTCCCGCCCGAGGACAAGGAGTTCTTCGTCGGCACGACGTGCAACAGCAATGCCGAGACGGCCCACAACCTGCTGCACTGGAAGCCGGCCCTGCGGGACTGGGTCAACAACTCCCTGCAGAGGGAGGGCTGGCTGGCGCCCGAGAAGCTGGCCGAGCAGGACGGCATGAAGCCCAAGAAGCGGCGCAAGCTCGCCGACGGCATCGTCGAGGACTGGGACGAGCGCGGCATCGTCAAGCGCCTGTTTGAGGACTTCAAGCAGGTCGTCAAGATGGCGCAGGAGAAGGACACCGCCAAGGCGTCGAGAGGTGGGCGCAAGTACGTCCGGTAAAGGGTGCTCGCCTGTGTGGTGTTGCTCGACCTCTTATCGTCAGTGGCTGTGAAACCACGACCTATCGCCTCTTGCTTCTTGGACAGTATCTGGTTCACCTGGCACCACGCCTCCCATTCTGTTGGCAAGGCACCTTAACCAACAGCTTTATCTTTGGATTCTGGAATTATTCTCGGTCTCATGTCTTCCTTGCATCCGCCCTGCTCCTAGTAACCACCGAGGGCTTGGCTGGTTTTGACTTCTAATATGAAGAGGCGAAAATTGGCGGGTAATGATGATAATTTTACTTCGAGCTTACTGCTCATCTGGCTCGAGGGGCAATCGGCTGAGAAGGGTAGTCCCTTTCTTTTGATGGAAGGGCGGAATAAAGTCTACTACGAGCATGGCATTCACGCCTGGCCAGCAATCGTCGTTCGAGATGTACATATCATGGCTTCCTTTCCACCCGGACAAAATTGCGTGCTGGCTTCGCCGAGCAAAAGTCACTGGAAAATCAGGGGCCATTGGGTTGATGGAGGAGGGCAAGCTCTTGTGGTTGATTAGACCAAGGATGAAGGCTCACACGAGCTGGTGGTTCCAGGACAGGAATCGGTTTTCTCTGACGGACATGGTCCATAGATTAATGATGATGATGACACTCACTGGCGGTGAGAATTTGATGCTAGGAGCTCTAAGATCCTGGTACTCGTTGCCTTGTTTGGCTCTACTCTTCCATTGAGATAGGGAACATAATCGGTGGGATAACCTACTCCTTTGGGGAGGATATTATCCCTTTGGACCTTCAGATTTTCTTCAACCCTCGTGCCCGTCTTTTCCCCTTCTGCTTAGCTGCCTCATTTGTGTGTGTCGTACAACAACGTGTGGTGTTGTGTTTGTGTGAAGATAGTCGGGACAGACCAGCCTCAGGATGGCCCGTCTTTCTTTCAACAGTGTGGTTTTCTGTTCATCACCTACCAACATCGTCCACACATTGCGTGCCCCGAACTGAGTTTCGACAGTTTGACCAGATGAGCCGGGGTATATCCACATATTGCGCGACATATCATAGGATATGTTTGTACCTCATGCTGGGTCAATAAGATCAACAGCAAAGGAGAAACGCATCTATTCACTGGCAGGCAGAGAGAGAGGAGGAAAACGGCGACAGCATAAAAATCAGGTGCTACCAAAGAAACAGCAAGAGCAGGACGGACCATCCGAGACGGTGAGCCAGACAAACCATCCCCAACACGCGCAAAGTCCCAACGGGGAGGCCGTGCCACTGGTCGGCCCATTCCCTCACTGATTATGTTTCGGCACATGCGCACTTGCTTGTATTCCGTCCCGGTCATGTTCCCGATTTTTTTTCTGTCCCTCATAACAAAGAGAGAATGGGGAGAGGGAGAAGGGGAGGCGCCGATAACGCATGTTTCATCCGTACGCTCTCTGCAACCCCATCCCGGCCGGTACGGGGTTGAGCGTCCTTGCAGCTCCAGCACAATCATACGATGTCCCGCCCAGAGGTTCCCCCATGAAGTCCTCCAGCTACGAGTAAGGTCAACCTCTCGACGAGTGCGGAATGACAAAGAGATGGCGAATGGCGAGCCGTGGGGGGAAATGGATGTGTGTTTAATTTTGTCCCAGAGAATCGAGAGTAAAAAAGACCCAGAAGAGATCCTTGCCAGCGGGGAGAGGGGGAGAAGGGCCTCTTCCGCAATATCGAAGACAATTGAGTTTCCCAGCCATATCAAAGCCACAAGCCGTCCGTTCATTCAGCCATCCATACATCCAAGTCCCCTGTTCCACAACACCACCCCCAAAGACCATGTCCAGAATTTCGTCCGTCCGCCCGTCCGCCCTTCCGTTGTGCCATCCCCAAACCTTCCCATGCCAAAAGATCCTCCGCACCCTTGCCTTCTCGTCCCCTGTCGTCCATGCTCCGGTTCCTACATGGGGTGGATACCATCCCGAACGAATATACAACGGTCGACAAGAGGCGGCCGGAACGGAGACCGTTACCCGTCCAGCCGGGACCGTCTCACTGATAAACATGTCCCTGTTCATCAGATACCATGACAACCCGCTCATATGATGCCACCAGGCGGATCGTAGCCACCTCTGGTAGAAGCTGCTGATCCCAGCCCCGCGCTCCCGGGCGCCTCCCCTGCCGCGTCGGCCTGGGCGTTGTTCGTCTTCCTCAGCATGAACATGGGCTTCTTACCCTCCTTGTCCAGCTGCTTGAATAGGATCAGCGGTTTCTCTTCCAGCCCCAGGCACCGCTCCTGGTCCCCGTATACTATATAGAGGGCGTACTGGTCCCACGGGGCGTTGATTTGGTATTTCTTTAGCGCCGCCGGTAGGACCTTGTAGCAGGGGTCGTCCAGGCTCACCCTGAACGACTTGAATATCTCGACGGATGCGTTGCTCGAGCTTGGCGTGTCGGGTGCCGGGGTCTGGCCTCGTCTCGGCGCGGCATTTGGTTTGTCGCGCGGGTCGTAGCCGTGCTCGTTTTCCCTGAAGGTAGATCGGCTGGAAGGGGTCGGTTGGTCGGCGCGGTAGGATCGGGAACCTAGGGTTGTCCCGCCGATGCTCGGTGGCGATGTGGGTGAGGGCATGTTTGGTGATGGGTATGAAGGTGAGGTTGCGGTTGGACCCCCTGATCCATTCATAGCAGCTAGATGCGATGATGACAGGACAGCCCTCTCTGCGGCGCTCGACGGGTCTAATGTCTGTTCCACGATGCCTCGGTCGTGGCTGGTCTGTAGATGTGATGGTGATGTAGTTTTTGGTGTCGTACCGAGGACGATCCGCTTGGTCGAGTATTGCCGCTTGAGGCTGGCAGACTGACTGCCAATAGTGGACGGCGTTGGGGCTGGAGGTGAAACTGTAGTGTCGTAGCTGTATGATGCTGTTTGTTGCCCATTGCTCACGTTTGGTAAGGGTTGTTGGGCGTCCTTCGCCAGGCGCAAGGCTGGCAGCATGTCCTCCCGTAATCGCCGGAAGTCATCAGCTAGTTTCCTGAAATCCTGCTCAAACAAGTTCATGCGCTCGTCCCTTAGCCTAAGCTGTTCCACCAGATGTTTGATGTCTTTCAGCGTCGCGGTAGCATATTGGGCCTCGGCGTCGGCAGCTGGAGAAGAGGGTGTCAGTCAGCATGGTCTTTAGAACTCGAGCGAGAAGGGACGGAAAGCATCAGGGGCGAGGATGAGGGGCCATCACATACATAATGGTACATAATGGTCGTTTTCTATTGGCACGTCCTGTGCCTTCTTGACGTCGTAGACGCTCTTGAGGACGGTCAGTCTGTGGCCGACACTAGTGATGCCCATGGACTTGAGGTCATCGTGTAGCAGGGCGACCAGAGCTTCTCCGACGATTTCATTTTCTGTTCGAGTGGCGCATGTCAGAACTCCAGCGGCAGACAGGAAAGCAGCGAAAGACAGTATTTTCACACGCACCGATGAAACGATCCGAGTATTGTTGGAGGCCGATTGTTGCGATGAAATCGGCGACCTCGTCAACAGACCATTCGGATATGATGGTCTCAGGCAGGCGATCGGCGCTCGAACGGTAGCCGTATGTGGTAGGGGTGTGTTCGTTGGAAGGAGGGTCAGAGTCGGTGGGCGAGATGGAAGCGTCGGTTGCGTCTATTGGGGAGCTCTCGTGGAGGTCTCGCTCGTATTCATCGTCGGCATCAGACTCGGCGTAGGCCGTGCCGGTGTTGAAGCTCATGGTCGGGGCTGAGTCTGGCCTGGGCTGAGCTTTGGGCAGGGCAGGCAGGGCGGATTAGTCTGTGGTATCGGTCTGCCAAGGTCGGGTCGATCTTGAGACAGTAAGGTGGAGGTTCGATGATGGGGGCCGGCCGCTGAGGATGGAGGGGAGGCGAGGCAGGGCGAGGCGAGGCGAGGCGCGACACGGATGGTCGAGGGGCAGATTAGGATTGGGCACACACACGTATGGCAGACTATCGTGTGGGAGGTATGGGCAGCGGGTAGGAATGTATGTATTTCGTCAGGTGGAGGGCGGTAGTGGGTTTGGGCTCGGGAGCTGTTCCATGAGTTTAGGTTGAGGAGGCTTAGCTCGTCACCATCGAGGTGCAGCAGCCAGCAGCCAGCAGCCAGCAGCCAGCAGCCAGCAAAGATCCACAGCCCACAATCCACAACCCACAGTCCACAGCCCACAGCGGTTACAAGGAGGGAGCCTTGCGATCTGGCACACGGTGCTTGCTAGCTGGTTGGTGCGGGCCTGGGTGTTCCTTTCTGCTGGTGGCCGTGCAGAAGTGGACGAAAATGTGGATGGATGACAGTGTTCCCTAAACGGACTTTGTTGAATTGGATTGGGTTCGGCTTGGGCGAGGGTGTTTCGTTGCTTCAGGAGGCAGGTTGGGTTCTTGTCTCGTCGATTTCTGAAGCGGGCCCTTGTTGCTTGGGTCGAGCAGTGGTAGCAGTGGTAGCAGCAGCAGCAGCAGCAGCGGCGGCAGCGGAAGGAGGAGGAGGATGATTGAGGATGAGGGCGACAGATACGGAGCAGCACAGTGCGGTGGGTGCTGCACGGTACAGGATGGACCAGTTCGGTTCAGCAATAGTAATAGTATTGCAGCAATCAAGGAACAGCCAGGTCAGTGCCCGTCGGGGAAAGGCTGGCACAATATGCTGGTGGAGACGGCGTGAATCGTGGGAGTGGATTGGCCCGACTGTGACGGCGGAGACTCAATGGCCGGGCGCTGCTATTGGAAAAGTGATCTCAGAGTCTTATTACAGTATTTACTGTGACAGTAGGTATTGACAGCATTGGCTGGGTGGGAAGGCCTGGATGGATTGCTTGCATGCGGGCAAAGATTTGGATCGTCGGGCCAGTCGAGCGGCCAGAACAGTCTTTCTGTCTGTCTCTGTCTCTGTGTCTCTGTCTTTACTGTATCTGCGAGTGCGAGCCGTTGCATCGACAAGCGACAGGTACCTAGATAGGTCTAATACTGCAGTCAGTCTAACAGTGTATGTACCCTAGTAGTCGTAGTCTACCTAGTATGGCAGCGTGGGTAGGTAGGCACGTAGGTAGTGGATTGGTGGGCAAGGGACCTGGATCTGAGGCAAGGTAGGTGATGGCCTCATCAACTTGCGACCTTGACTGCTTTGGGAGTCACTGCCCACTCAGCCATTCAATCACCCCCAATGCCAATGCCTAGCCTACCTAGACGACCTCTCTCATGCCAATACCACCCACGACATTAATGCCAACGCCCATGCAACGGCGCCCCTGGCCATCATTCATCCATCATCATCCAAGAAATCAATCAATCCGGCCTCTCCTTCTTCACACAGCCTTGACGCTGGCGGCGGCTAGTCTCGTGATTGGATGACAGGCCCTGCAGCCCCTCCTATCAACGGCTGCCAGGACCTCCAACCTCTCCTTCTTCTGTTCTCGTCGTCGTCGCCGTCGCCGACTCGACTTTGCGCAGTGTTGAAGCCTATCTCCAGTTTCACATCATTCACAAAGCAGGTCAGCCATGGCCACTCGCTTCATCCCCCAGGCCCACGGGCGAGACATCCACGGACTTCCCTCCCTCTGACCTCATCCATCGCTATGACGCCCGCCTGTCACTTGTTACACTTCGAGCCTAACACGACTTGACCTCAATCACTCGAGGCCCTCGGCATTGAGTCTGCCCAAAGAGCCCGGCCCCAATCCTGCTGATCGCCGCTATTCCAAATCCACCGGAAAGTCCGCAAAGAGGACTCGTAATGGCCTTTCCAGTCACTGGCTGCTCTGCTCCGGTGTGCAAGGCCGTCATGCCATACCTGGACTTGGATACAGCAGCCAAGCCTTGTCCCCCGTCATCCCGCCTTCTCACAGGCGCCACACACCTATGCCCGAGTGGCTTCCCTCCTGCCCCTCCTGCCCACGCAATCCTCGGTGCTACAGGACGATGCAATGTGCGGGTTGCACTACGGCAGCCAGTCGGGCACGCACCCTTGGCCTTACCGTAGGGGTCCAGCCCTATATATATATATATATGTATATATATATATACATGTATATTCAATCTCTTTCTGTGCATACCATTACATATTTTTCTTGTCCTCCCCGCCGGCATGCGATGAAGGCTTCTCCCCTCCTCTTCACGTGCTGCGCATATATCCCTTCATCCATAATTGCTCGAGGCCGCATAGCAGGCGCCGGCTTAGCTTCGTTCCCGAAAGTATAAAATAGTGGGCTCCGGCCCATCTGCGGGTCAATAATGCTCTAACATGCCACCCATGCGCTCGTGTACTCGCCAGCCTATATATCTGCCAGTGCAGATTGCTGAGCTATTTTGCCTCCGACGGTGGCGATAGGCCACGAATCCCGTCGCCAAACAGGGAACGATGAGAAATTCTGTGTCAATGTAGGCTTGAGGTCGCACAGCTAGGACCAAAGATGCCATGCGCCTGCAGGAAACGCCTGCCCGACCGGCTCTGCCGCGTTGCAACTCGCCCGAAGAACCACGAGCCTTACATGCCCAGTGCCAGCCTCGCGGCTCCGCCCGGGGCTGTACAAGATATAGTAGACTTAAGAGATGAATCTGCGTCATGGGAACCAGCAAGGCTTTGGCGGTTCGCAGATCCCATCCCGATCAGCCTTGTCGTGCGTGGAGGCGTCCGAGTCAGCGCCCTTCGACGTCGGTGCTGCTAACACGCTATGATATCCCGTGGACAGCCTGGCGATGGGGACTTGCAATCTAATCCGGGCCATTGAAAGTCATCGATCGTGTCATTTCGTGTAGATCTTTCGCCGGTATACAGGCACATGAATAAAAGGAGCGACGTCCTCTTAACTTCTCACAGGCTTGAAGCAAGAAGTCTACAAATCTTGCAGTATCAATCTGTCCGAGTGTGCAGGTTCCCAGGCCGGTTGCATCTAGGTAAAGACCCTGTCCGCCTTACAACTGTATTCAAGACTGCGAACTGTGAAAGAGACTAACACAGGCTAGCTCAGGAAAGCAATACTACATCAGTCTCACTCAAGCAGTCTCACCATCACAGAATGCAGCCCTACGCCATCATCCTCGCCATCCTCGGCCTCGCCGCAACCACACAGGCGGCCTGTGGCGCCGAGGGGTCGTATCAGGTCAAGTGCGGCTCAACTTGCTTCAGCTGTTCCACCGCTGCCGAATGCAATGACTACGCCGCCGGATCGCCGACGTGCTGAACCCTGGACAAGGGGGGGGGGGCAACGGGCATTGGGTTCGGACGCAATGTTTTATATTCGAGCTGACTTATGAGCTGGGGGGTCGATGAGGCTATGGAATGTCAAGAGCCCATAGGAGGGTAATTACTTGTAATATCAAACGGTAGTCGAGCACAGCACATAGCTTGCATTCTAGTAAAAAGAATACAATTTGTGGCGATATCGCCGTAAACTTGCTCAGTTTCCAGACTTGATTCCGATCTGGGAAGTCTCTGCGCGCGAATACGAAGCCACGGGTCCTGCGACATTCTTCTTCAAGCCGTGGATCACCCGCAGAGTGTCAAGACAAGAGTGAACAATTCTTCCTGCCACTGAAGCCTGAGTAATTGACCAAACAACGGACGTCATTCGGAGGACCCCCCCTTTCCTGCGCCCGCACCGGGGAACGAGCAAGCTTCCTTTCCCCCAACCACACACGGCTCACGAGCACTCGCAGTTGAAACGCCCGGGCCAAAGCCAACCGCGAGCCCTACGGGTTTCACTACGTACCTTGCCTTTTCCCTTCCAACACACGCGGAGCACACCATCAATTCATTCTAGTCAGGCTTGCGAAAGTGAGCGCGCGGAACAGGTGATGCCCAGGAAAAAGGACAATAGATGCCCAGCCCTAGCCCGGCGACTCTTGGCCCCCCCCTTCGCTCCTTGGCCCTGCCTGGGAACTTGCCCTCCCGCCTCTCCTACCGTCGATTAGCCGTGTAGGCTTGTGTGAAACGAGACACGATGGTCGGAAAGAGCCAACGACCCCTGATCCCTACCCCCTTTCAGCACTCATGCACCCGGTGGTTTGGGCTGCTAAAGCACGCCCGCAGGCTAGGTGGCTCAGCCAGTTCGCTCTGGGCCGGATGATGGATGCCAAGGGGGCCTGGTGGGGGAGGGGAGGGCACCAAAACTGCCCGTTCTGGGGTGTGCAGAGCCTCAACGACACACACGCACACACATTGGACGACGGACGGCCACTCCGTCCGTCCGTCCGTCCGGCGAGGGCCGCGGAAATATGCACCCGACATATATGGCACAGGCGAAGCTGACAGAACATTGAAGGCAGAAAAGATCGTCAGGTTGTTCAAATTCACACACACACATATAGCTTAGAGCAACAACACCGTGCATCCACACGGCCCTGAGGCAGGGCTGGCTGGGCTGCATCAGGTAGATTAAATTGAACAAAAAGAAGGCGGGCGGGCGGGCGCCAGGGAAAAGAGATGCCCACCTCAAAGGACCGATTGTTCCCATGTTACTCCCGCGGGCAGGACAAGGAAGGACAGGGGTATGCATCTCGCCTATAGTGATGCATGGCATGGAGGTCCTGTTGAGGCCAATGGCAAGCTTAATACTTGGCCAACTGGAGGGTTTGTACAGACAGTAGTCAGGAGAGCTGGTTGCTCCAAGCCCGAGCAGAGAGAAAGAGAGCTGTTGCGGAGCACCGGTTCCCTCCCAAGATTCTGGCAGAATGCTTGTTGTATCGTAGCAAACGAGTAGGCGGGAAGAAGAGAGGCCCACAAGAATTATGTCTTCTGCATTGTTCTCCATCCTGTATGTCTGACATGTTCCTCCCCGAGGAACCGTCGTTTCCAAGGAGGGAAAAGTAAATAACCTAGGCATCTGAGGGGAGAGCCCTCTTCCCCATGCCTTCTCCCTTCTCCCACTCTGGGGGTTCAGTCCCTCGCAGGGAAAGCCACTGGTAATTATACAAAGCTGCTGCAGAGCCTGCGGCGCCACGCAGACAGACAAAAAACGCCAGCAGAAGGGAAGAGCCGAAGAAAACCAAAACCTGATGAGAGGAAAAATAATCGCCCACATCTCCAACCGTTCCCTGCTTGTCCAACGCAGCAGCCCCCCCTGCCTTTCTTTTATGGCCGCCAATTGTCATTTTCCGCCCGACCTACTAAGCGCCGTACCTGACCGCCCTCTTCTTCCTCAGTGCCTGCTGCTGCCACTATAGTACTCCCTCGCCCGTTCGTCGTTCAGCTCCTGGCTCGACTGGCCTACACCTTGCATCTCCTCAATGTCCGAGATGGTGTCGTTAAAGATCTTGACCAGCTGGTTGAGAACCTTCATACGGTTCCACTCATGCCTGGACAGCCAGATGTGGTCCATCAGCTCGCGGTTGATCTGCTCCAGCTGCTCGATCGTGCACCCCGACGTGCGCTCCGTTAGGTCGTTGAGGAACTGCTGCACCTGCCCGTCGTGCACCACCGGCATGTGCTGTGACGACGACGACGACCCGCCCGAGTTGCGCACCGACGAGTTGTCCGCTACGGATACCGGGTCGTTGAGGAGATTGGGCAGGCCGATCCTAGAGTCTCGTCGCTCCGTGGGCACCTGCGACGAAGTCGGGCTGGTCTGTAAATTCGACGTGCCGCCGTAGCCTACGTTGCTCAGCTTGCCGTGCGCAAGGGCGTCGGCTTGAGAGTGCATCCAGGGCGAGTGGCTGGACCCTGTGTGCTGACTTGGGCCAGACTGGTGGTCTCCCGGTGGCTGCGTATCGGGCAGCTGCGAGACATTTTCAACGTCGCTATGGAATCCATTCGTTGCTTGAGTGCTCCAGTTGCTCGACGATCTGTTCGTCGTCGACGGGTCATTGGTCGTCGATGCCTCGTTCAGCACAGCAGATGGCGACACGCCATGCGGCAGAGATGTCAGGGCTGATACCTGCGATACTTGCGTCTCCACTCCCGCAGCATTTCTGACTACTGAAGAAGTGGTAATCGAGCGCTGCACCGCTGGCGGCGGCCCCATTTGCGACAATGGCTGTGTCGCCTCATCACCGCCGCTCTCCTCCGGTATGCGGGAGGGTACCGAGTTGCCGTTGCTCATGTGAGTATCCCCGGCCGCGTCACGTTCCTCAGGGCTCATCACCCTGAATCGTGCCAACGTCGTGCTCTCCGGTGGCACCGGCGCGCCGATCCTTATGGGACCGACTTGGGTTTCGCTGTCGTCGCCGTTTAAATTGGACTCGACCATGCCAATAGCACTTTCCATAGCGGCCTTTTTCTTTGACTTTTCGACAGCTTCTGCCGCACGTCGAAGCTGACGTTCATGCAGTGCATTCCACGGGTCTGGACCCCCGAGAGCATTTTCGATGTCGCCCATATCTACATCCACGTTGCTCTCCATCTCGTTTGCCTTGAGAATCTTGTCCTTGTCACCCACATTCTTCGAGTCATGTACAAGTGTCTTGATGTCTCTGTAGAAATCCTTGGGCCGAGCATAGTATCCGTTGGAAAGTCGCTCTTCGATGGTGATGAGCTCTAGATTGTAATAGAACTTTCCAGTGTCGACTTCAAGAAGTCCTTCCGTTCCATGACTGTCCTTGGAAATTATGTACGGCCTGTGCTGCGGCACATCGGGGCTGACATAGTTGGGGTCGGCCTCTTCGAAAAGATACCTAATTCTGTCGTAAGGGATCATGGGCTTGTAGAATACTCGGTATTTTCCCTTCTTCAGCTGGTCCATAACCGGCTGCAGTCTCATCTTCAAGTGATTCAGCAGTTGCCGATCCCTCTTCAGCTCACTCTTAATTTCAGCCTTAGATTTCGGTTTCGGCGGCGGCGGCGGAGCCACAGGTAATTCTTCGAGTACCCTCTTCTTTCTGGTAGATGGATCGGGGAACTCAGGAGGCGACTTCTTGACATGCATAGCCATGTTGGAGAAGAACTCCATGCGATTTTCCTATCTGATGGTTAGTCGTGCTGTTTTGGAGCGAAAGAAGTTCTTGTGCAACTTACGCTGTTGGGACGGGCGATTTCTACCCTGTTCTTCCTCGAGAAGGGGAATAGAGCCCTCAGTATGTCCCTGTCGATCTCGCTTGCTTCGCAGTCTGCAGTACCAAACAGCAGGACAGGTTCGTACGGTGGTATATCCATGAGCATTGTTGTCAGGACCTTCAGAGCTGTAGCGCCCAGGGTCGCATACCATGTGTCTACATGAGGTATGTAAACCACGCTCGGCTTGTGACGCTTTACCTCTGAGAACATTCCAGTTATGACCTGCTCGGGGGGCTGTATTGAACATGTCAGCGGGCTGGCTTCGCATGCAAGAAGTGAAAAGGACACTTACCCGTCCATCGCCAAGTATCGTCGCCAAATCGCAACGCTGTACGTGTACCCTCTCAAAGTGGTGCAGGATAGCGGATGCGATGTAATTCTGGCCCATGCCAGGCTGGCCCGTAATCAGCAACCTTGGTCTGAACAAACGAGAGCGGTCGAAGTCTTGTTGCAAGTTCTCTCGCCCAAAGCCATGGTCAGAATCCTCATAAGGTTCGAACATAGCTTCTTCCAGGGCGGTGATCTTTGGCTTCAATGGCAGTATAGTCTTGACGAGTTCCTCGATCGCCACGAATTGGTCGCGGAGAAGAGGTGCCACGGCTTTTGGCAAAGGTGCCGCCCCTGATGACGCAGACCGCTCAGAAGAAGGGACCATCTTCTTAATAGAAATCATGAAATCCGTCGCGTGTATGCTGATCTTGCTGGGGTCCACTACAAGCTTCTGTTCCGAGGAGTAGATTTGAGGGTAGGTTCTCTGGATGGCGTTGAGAGCGGCCTCAGTGCAGAGTGCTCGGAGATCCGCGCCACCATACCCCTTCGTGTTTTCTGCCAGGCTCTTCCTGAATTCCGGTGTCAGACCCCAGTCCTTGGTGTGGATATCGATAATCGCGTTACGGCCATCAACGTCCGGCAAAGGAAAGTAGAATTCTCGGTCGAAACGACCCGGTCTCCTGAGCGCAGGATCAATATTGTCCGGTCGGTTGGTAGCACCAATGACGATGACCTGACCACGTCCATCCATGCCATCCATCAAGGCGAGCAGGGTTGACACAATTGAGGCGTGGATCTGTTCTTGCTTACTAGACCGAACAGGTGCCAGACCGTCAATCTCATCAAAGAAGATGATACTTGGTTGTGTCTTTCTGGCCTCCTCGAACAGCAGTCGCAGTTGCTTTTCGGCCTCACCCACCCATTTGCTGAGAGCGTCGGCTCCCTTGCGCATGTAGAATGTGATCTTTCGACCGCCGCTACCGATCGAATTCGCAAGAGCCCTTGCGAGAAGAGTTTTACCCGTGCCAGGCGGTCCGTGGAACAGCACGCCCCTTGGAGGTGTGACGTGAAATTGCTGGAAGACTTCAGGGTATAGCAACGGCAGTTGTACCATCTCTTTGAGCTGGTTGATGTGACCCGCCAGACCGCCGACGTGGTCGAAATTGACAGTCATATCGACCCCGAGCGGGTCAGCATCTGCGAGTGCCTTCTGGTTCTTGACCTTGCCCACATTTGGCGCCGCACCAAGTCCAAGATTCTCCAGATGTGTGTTCTGCGCCCCCTGGGGTAGACCTGGCCCGGAAGCCGCCGTAGGAGTCACGCCAACACCACCAGGGCCACCATACCTCGCACCCATCTCATCGTCACTGCTGTCCGAGTCAACGCCTCCAGCAGCACCTGTGCCCCATGGTCCTCCGAGCAGGGAACCAAGGCCACCAGCTCCGCCGAATGGACCATAGGTCGTGTTGAGGTAGCGGTCCCCGGCCCCGCCATTGCCGCGCTTCCGACGCCCTGGGGTGTTGACTGGTGCTGCTGGCTCTTCCTCCTCCTGTTCCACATCCATTTGTTGAAACGGCCTTATCGTGTAATCAACTTTGTTGCGCTTTCTCTTGGAGGGTACCTCATAGACAATCGGCGTAGATTGGCGTCTTCGGGCGGCGCGAGTTTGGGAGCGAGAGGTTCGACGGAGATCATCAGCTTCTTCAGCCAACTCATCGGGGTCAAGCATTTCGTCGTCAGTCTCTCGGGCCCGGCCCCGCTTTGAGCTCCTAGCCGCAGCCTGACTTCTCCCGCGCGAGGGTCTTGCGCTAGAATATTCTCCGTCGTCGTCGTCATCATCGTTGGCGGCTTCAGCGCCCTTTTCAGACCCAGAACCTTCACCACCCGACTCGTCTGGCTCGAAGTCGCTACTCTGGTCCTGTCCATTCTTCTTTCCCTGGTCACTTCCCTTTCTTCTCAAACGTGTATTTCGCCGCGGCCGTACATCAGACTCCTCGTCGCCATCCTCAGCAGCAGGGACATTGTTGCCTTGTCGGGAAGACCGGGTCATCCTACGTCCAGTGAGAACATCATCTGAGTCTTCCTCAGCTTCTTGCTCCTGCGGCGCCGCCTCTTCCACCCCTTCCATTGGGATATCACCCTGGACGGGGGTTGGCACGTCCTCGCCGTCTCCTTGATTCGCTGGAGCATCCGGAGCAGAGTCTTCGACCACGTCGGCCTCGGCATCAGCCTCTTCGACCTGTTCCTCGTTGGGTTGAAAACTAGTCTCGTGGGAAGCCTCCTCGATTGGCTCCGGGTCTGGTTTCTTGACACCCTTTGCTCCCCTCGTGTTGCGAGTGGCTCGGCTCAAGGTCTCTGGGCTCTTGCTCCTCGAGGCGGCTCGAGCTGTTTGCTGATGCCTCCCAGATGTTGTGAGCTCGACGAGCTCATCGCCTTCCTCCGTCTTTGCTCTGGTGCGTCGGGTCGATGGCGCGGGAGGCAATGGCTCCTTTGCGCCCTTCCGGCTGGCCTGGTTGATCTTCAATGTCACGATCCTTCCCCTCAACTTGGGCTTTGGAGGGTCCTCTTCTTCGACATCTGTGTTGGCGACAGAGTCATTGACAATTTCATCGTCATCGCTTTCTTCCCTATAGCTGGGATGCTGGACAGCAGCCTTCCTTGCGCGGCGGCCGGAGGCATTAACAGGGACGTCGTCGTCTTCTTCCTCAGATTCATCTTCAAAGGAGCCCTCTCCCATGCTATCGGAGAGTTCCTCATCATCATCTTCGTCGATGTCTGAGCCACGATATCTGTTCGTGCGTGTACGGCCGCCGCCCTTCCGGGCTGTACGAGGAGTCTTCTTGTTTCGTCTTGGACGGGCCTCGGATGGATCGAAGTTCTCGTCGTCAGGATCGGACTGATTTGGATCGAAGCCTTCGAGGGGGTCTCTCTTCCTCTTACCCGGCGCCATGATGGGCAGACGAGTAAGCGAGTAAGGTCGATGCGCTGCAGAGAAAAGAAAGCTGTTGTATGGATCGAGGTTGAAAGGCGCAGTCGCTACGAAATCGGGCAGCAAACTGATTCCTTTTCGAGACTATAGTGCATGAGAATCCAGTGGATGCGATGACTGCATCACAACCAAGGTCAGCTTCTCGTATGCGAGAACATGGTGGGGGGTAGTGAGCTTGTGGTGGACAGTAAAACATCTACAACAGTATAGTGTTTACGTGGTGCCAGGGGATAAGTATGTTGGAGACAAGAGGATGTGGTATAGTCGGGAAGGAGTATGGCATTCATATACAGGGGCACACACATTGCGATCCAGATATTATGTCTGCATTCAGTAGTTGATGGCAGGTTGTGGACGGTGGTTGGCGTGCTGCGTGGTTGCTTGCGAGCGCGTTGTGGCTGCACACTGCAGTGCACTCCACGGCACTGCGGTGCGGTGCGGTGCGGTGCGCTTGGGTTGGGGGGATAACGGTTCGGGACGGGGCAGCGCGGCGAGGGGTGTTCGGGCAACGAGTAGGCAGGATGAACTAGGGCGATGGCCGAAGCATTGTGTGCACCATGAAGAAATGAAAAGATGCAGGATTGAGCATGCAAATGGATGAAGTGCAAAAAGTTTGCTATGGTCGAAGAATGATGAGCGAGCACCCGCCTAGGCCTGACGGGGAGGTTGCAGTGGGCAATGGGCAGCGTGTAGTGGGCAGCGGGCAGCGGGCAGCAGGCCTTGTGCCTTCACGTTCACGGCTGCGACTGGCTGGGCGGGAAAATGGCAGCGACGCGTTCCCGGCGAAGAGTGGGTCCCAGCCACCCCCTGCGCCAATCACAGGCAGCAGAAGCTGTCGCCTCAGCTCGTAGCTCATTCACGTCCGGTGAATCACCAACATCTCTGGTCATAACCACAGAACTTGCACACAAGCTGCAAAGGCTGCCCAGGACAGCCGGAAATCACATGAATACGCCTGAGCTGCACTGATGGCGATGCATTCGGGTGCATTTGGGTCAAATTGGATGCCAATTGAGCGCATGCGGGCGACAAGAAGGGCTCATGGCTGTTGGCGACCCCACGATAGCTTCAAAAAAAGAAAATAGACTACTCGAATGGGAAAGTTGTTTTGGCATGTGCCGTCACGTCATCTGCTGCTAGGTTTTCTGGGGTAGGGTGCCGCGCTGTCGGGACCACTCCACATGTGGGAGATGGGGACGGGGACGGGGACGGGGACCGACGGCTGCGTCGAACTGATGAGGCTCAAGAGCTTCCGACGTGGGCCACAGCTGGCTGGCTGAGGAGGGGTCAAGGGCCATGACAGATCGGCTTCGGCTGTGCCCGACGCCTCGATGCCCGATGCCAGATGCCAGACGCCATCCGCCTGGGCCCAGCGTGACCTGGTGACGGGCTCGTCGCAGATGGAGCAGGTGGAGGGCAAGGGGCTGTTCGTCCCCAGCAACGCCTGGGCAGGAAAGAGAGGGTCGAGCTTGGCCGGCTGGCCCATTGGGACTGACCACTCACTCCCACAGACTCACTCGAGTCTTCCCGATTGACGAGGCCCGTTGGCATGTCCGTCAGTTGACAGAACGGTGTGCGGCTGGTCTGTCCAGGAGCATGGGAGAGGTGCGCTCTCCCTCAAGTCAGAGCAAATTTTGACCGTCTGATTGCATGTCCAGAAATCCCAAATCCCAATTCATCATGGCCGCCGTCCATAAGGCGACGTGCAAGCAACCCATGGTGTCAGGTAGGGGTGAGGTTCGGCGCGATATTAAACAAGTCGGACCCGGCATTTCAGGCCCCGCCTTTGCAATTCTCGGGTCTTCCGAGAAGCTGTGTGTGACTTCTGAAAATTGCTTCAGACTTGACAGCCCAGAAGGCACTGGCGAGCTTCTTGCTGTCTACATACCAAGGATGTCAGACTTTCACAGCACTTCTTAGCCTCTGCCTTGCTGTCGAGTATGGTGCGGTGAGGGAAAGAAGCCACGAAATCCCGCTCATAAGCCATGTGTGTAAGTTGATCTGCGGTGTGTGCACAGTTCAGTATAAGACACCTGCCCCCCATACGCCACCTATGCGAGTGGGTGTAGCAGGGAAGTGGTGCGGGTTAGACCCTAGACTGAAGTGTAAGACGCAACCCCAATGGTGAGAACCCTCCATCGGGATGCGTATGCCAGAATGCTCGATGATGGTCTTGATTATCTACCTACGACGATGACGATTGAGGTGACAGGCGCACATGTCCAACTCTCATGGAATTCGATGCGCGGATTGACTGAATGCTTGGCTCATATTGGCATTTATCACGGTCTCACGGACACAATACGTACTAAGACACGAATCCAGAGACAGCATGAAATGCGCTTTCCTTTCCTGTTCTTATTCTTCCCTTCCTTTATCAAGTGTCTTCAGCATTCGTATATGTGACCTTGATGGCGGGCAGCACCAGGTCAAGGTTTACGCCCATGAGATGCTGAGTGACCATCGACGGCACATCTTCTCAAAGCCCGAAGAATAGCAGAGATTTGCTATGTATCTCGCACCCAGCCCTGGAATATACATGGCTACATCACACAATCCAGAAAGAGGGCATATCCACAGTTGTGAGGGGCGGCATGAAGAATAGGCCCAAAGATCTGGAAACCCGAATCCGGCCCTCGAATCTACCAACACCGCCAACAGAGAGACACTCCGTCTTATCTAGGTACTCTCGAGTTGCTCACCTCAGTCAGGTTGCTAGGTCTGGAAGGAAAGCATTACACCCCAGGCAGATTGGTGTTATTGTGGGCAAAAATGTCAGAGAGTCTTGTCAATCCTTCAACTGGCTTCACTGTATATACCATCGCCCTTGGTCCGGCATTCATGCTCGTACCTGCTATATGTCTTCACTCCACACGTACTTAGACATCACAGAAGGCAAGCAAACGGCACACGACCGCCCTGTCTTTATTCGAGGGCTTGTACTGGCCCGATCCACATCGCTTTTATTCGCCCTCTGACCGTGATAAGATACGGCGATATGCCATGATGGAATGCCTTCTTGTGTGACAAATATGCAATTTCCCGGTAAAGCAACATGTAAACCCCAGATGCGACGAAGATGATGACCCAATGACACATTTGAGCAAGATGATATCGAATGCTACCACCCCTCAATCGGTATCTATCTACCGCCTCATCTGCCTGATCTTTGGGAAGACCAGCGGTATCTTGAGCCGAGCGATACAGTCCATCCTTCCTTCGGCCTTAGCCTTCTTGATCGTGGCGCCGATCTCCATAAAGTACTGGTTCATCTGCTTCTGCTCGAGGCCAAGGTCCTCCTTGAGGTCCCAGGTGTTTGTCTCGAAGTTGTCGAGGATGCACGCGAACGCGCAGCAGTGCGTCGCGAGCAGGTCGACGTGCTGCTTGCGCATGATGCCATTATCCGAGAACCTGCGGCGGATGCTCTCGACCACCGGCGGCGGCGCCGGCGACAGCTCTTCAGCCAGCTTGTCCTTCTTGAGCACCTCCTTGGTGCCGCGCTCCCTGCCCTTCCGCGACGTCAGGTACAGCAGCACCAGCCAGTACAGGTACCGCAGCACCCTGAGGCGCAGCACCGCGATCTCGCCCGACCCGATGCGGTTGATCCGGTGCGCCACGAACCTCGACCGCAGCTCGACGTTCTCGTTGTTCTTGACCGCCTCCGCCCAGTCGCTCACCTGTATCAGCTCCAAGATGTCCTTCCCGATGAGCTGCTCCGGCCTGTAGACGTCCTGGATCTCCTCGGCCTCGTAGTTGCCCCGCGGTACTGGCTTGGCAGCATCCATCGCATTCTGCAAGTCCTCCTTTGTAGCCACGCTCATCGTGACATCCTTAATGGTCGCCATGATAGCCTTGTCTGATGCGTCAAGCGCTTGTGGTGCGTCGCCGGCTTGAGGTTTACGCGGGGAGATGGCATTTTCGGTGATGGCTGCGAGCGCCTTCTTCGCCTTCTTGGTACCAAAGGTTTGACCAAGGTCGGCCTTCAGGTTCATCGTTGTCTGCGACAGGTCAGCTGCGGTGCTCGCAGTGTTTGATGGAGTGGGCCGTACCTGGCTCAGCTTCCGCGACTGCATGTCCTCCTGCGGCGCCTGCTGGGCACGAACAGAACCCCTTATTGTCATCTTCTTTGACTCAACCAGTTGCAACTGACCGCTTGCCGGGTCGAAAAGTCCTATGTAATGTTTGAGAAGCGGCTGCCCAGCCCCAGTCCCAGCCGAGGGCTTGTCCTCCCGCGCCGTATAGTCGACAGTTCTGTGACTCGAAGAATGGAGTAGAAGGTCGTTTGCGCCATGTTTGGACCGTTTCGTGGGGGCTCGAGAGTATGTGTTATATTTAGTATCTTTTGACACTGAGATGCCTGTAGCCGTGGCCACGATCGGGGGAGAAGCTTTCGACTGGACAACAGAGGTGACTTTGATGGATTTGTTTTTTGATGATGGAGAAACAGAAGTGACCTTCTTCTTCTTCTGTTTGCTCTCGGCCCCTGCATCGTCCCTATGTTTCCTCTTCTTGCCGCTGTCCGCCATCGTCTGCTAGGTGCGGTCTCGGTAGGGAACTTGACCCAATAGTGTGGTGTGCGATCTGGGGGACAGTTTGGTGGCTTTAATGGGAAGACGGCCGAGTCACCCGTCGCCGAAATGATTGTGGCCGTGGCAGTTTCCGGTTGTTTTGAGTGGAAAGCCGGGCTACTCAAAGAAAAGCATGAATGTGATCTGGACTTCGCATGCGGGAATCCCTTGGTGGATGCACGATACGAAAGATATGAGGGTCCGTAACTTTTTTTTTCTGCCACTTACCACCTTCCTAGCGCGTAAAGCTTGGGACAAGACCCCACACTTCCCACATCTACATCATCGCAATAATGGTCGCATGCGCACATCTAACTTTTAGGAAAGAGTCAGATTGAGACTGCAGGATTAATTCCTTGACGGACCTTTGAAGAGCCAGCCTTGCTTTGAGATACCGGTATTGGCAGACGGGCGTCCTGGGACTGGGCGGGACGATCTGCGCTAAGCGCACTACCATAAGGTTGTGGGTCGCCTGTGCGACAAATTTGGAGCATTGAACGGAGGGAACAGCACAAGTAACTTTTAGCATCACGCGAGGAGGAAAGGCAAAAATGAAGCGAACTCCTTTTTTTTGATTGTCAATGTCTCCCTGTCTCGTACTCATGAAGATTCCATGAGCGTATCAAGCTAGCGAGGTAGTTGGCTTCTGTCCCGCAAACACTGGACCAGTGTCGACCTCCAATTGACGTAGACAGCTCTCCCAGAGCACATCAAAGGCCAGCCCTCGGGCGTCCTCAAAAGTCCCTCCTGACTCCAGTCCTCCACAGAAACTTGGGTCCAGGAATCTCAGCAGATCCGATCCTCCCCAACACAGGCGGGTGGTGACTGGGCGGCGTGGCTTGAGGCGAGTGATTGCCCAATTGCTGGTGATGATTGGTGATTGTCATGATGGCTCTGTGTGATGCTCAAGCTGGCGTGAGGTCGAGTGGTGCGAGTTGTTTACTTCCTGTGATCGGGGTCAGTCACCTGCTCAAACTGATGGCATCGAAAGACCGGATGACACTTACGATCTAGCCCTCATCTTTCTTCTCTTGCGCTTAAGGCGCCTGACGCGCTTCTTCCTCCACTTGGCTCTCATCGTGAACGATTGGGGCTGTTGGTGGGGTTAGCTTGCTGTTTGCCTTTCGCAAGTGACGTCGGTAGCAGCAGCCCCGGTGAAAAGCATCGCCGCAAGAGGAATTGATCAATTGAATGAGGATCAACTGATCAAACGCTCATGCAGACAACTGCATTCACTGTGGTTCTGCGGGAGTATAACTTACTTGGTTCTGTCGATGAGGTTGCGTTGGATGGTCGGGAGAGAAAGATCAAGAGGGGAAAGCTGCAACGCGCAGCTTTTTGAGTTGTGGACTGGCGAACAAGGGAACGGCCAGGTCACGTGATTACTTATGTAAGCTAGTCCGACAGGGATCCGCCTTCGAACTGGCGACGAGCATCTCAGACGGGAGCGCGTAACGGGCTTTGATCATGAATTTGTTGGCTTCGGATGGTCTCGCTCTGGCATTTGAGAAGATTCAAGCAACTGTGCTCATAGAAAATGAGTGTTCCGGCCTCGGAGAACGCGATGCTGCCCCTGGAGCTCACACTCGTCCTCGCAGCCACCCGGGACATGGGCATCGGCCTGCGAGGGACTCTCCCCTGGACTGGATTGAAGAAGGAGATGGCTTATTTTGCCAGGGTTACGAAACGACTTCCTCCTCAAGTAAGTCGAGTATTCCGCAGCCTTGACTGCTCAACCTTTCTTCCTCACAGACGATTATCACTTACATAAACCCAGGTTGAACCTCCTGTGATGAATGCTGTGATCATGGGGCGCAAGACATGGGAGAGCATACCGCCCAAATTTAGACCGCTGAAGGGAAGACTCAACGTAGTCATCAGCCGATCCTTTGGACCGTCACCAGAAGAGCCAAGCAGTGTGGAGACAGACCCAGTGAAGGCCTCTTCTCTCGAGCAAGCCATCGCATATCTGCAACAGAAGCCACAGGGAAGCTTAGGGCGAGTTTTTGTGATAGGTGGTGGCCAGATCTACGCCGCGGCCCTGCAAATGAAGGAGGCAAGGAGGGTGCTGCTTACGAAGGTGATGTCCGATTTCGAGTGCGACACATTCTTTTCACTGAAGTTGGACGGCGAGGGCGAGAGCTCTTTGGAGTGGGCGAAGAGGTCAAAACAGGAACTCGACAGCTGGACTGGAGAGGTGGTTCCTGACGGTATTCAAGTGGAAAACGACACGTCCTATGAGTTTCAGATGTGGGAGAGGACGAATTGATATCCCTAATATCAAAATAATACATAATCCCCCCAGCTCCGATGCCCAGAGTTTTCCTTTCTTGAAGCCCATGTTCTGTTTGTACATACATATCGAGTAACCGAACCTCAAAGCCCATGCCTGCAACCTCATTTAAAGCGACTGCTCGGCTTCGCTTTAGCCGGCTGGGCCTCTGACGCAGCACCCTTGGTGATCTGCTCAAGCGAGGCCGGCTCATCAACCAGCTTCAACTCTGCCGTGGGCTGCGTCTTGAATACGCTGCCTCCATGATAGAGCAGTGCAGGGTCAAGCATCTTGTCTAGGGACCTCGAGACCGACCTCATCCAGCTGACAATGGCAGCAACATGCCTCATATCGACGTTCTCGTCCGCCTTGAAGATGTTCCTCCACACAGCCGACGCCATCACGGCATCGCCCTTGACCAAGCCCTCGTCATACGCCAGTATCACGCCCCTCCACGTCTGGAACAGGTTCTGCAGGTGCCTCTGCCGGATCATGCGCGACGACATGCCGTGGTTCACCTCCATCACGTCCTCGGCGTTGTGGAAGAAGTGGTTCACAAGCTGGTTCTGCCACGCCTGCCATGCGTTCTTTTCGAGGCATCTTAATCGTACGACAATGAGGTAGAGGTGCAGCATGGTGACTTGCGACCATGTGCTGAAGGTTGGGGGCAGACCGAATTCTGTGGGTCACGCTGTTAGCAACGCAGGCATCAGATGCTGTCGAGTTGAGATCTGAGCGTACCATCATGCCACACGCCCCCTCCGACGCCGACTTCCTCCCCGTTCTCTGCCAATGTCACCTCCTCCTTCTTCCTCAACTCCGGCGGGATCTTGTATGTGGCCGGTGCCGCGCAAGCCTTGTAGATGCTTTCGGTGGCGCCAAAGATCTGGTAAGGCTGGACTGCTTTCGACGGCAGAAGTTTGCTCGCGATGCCTAGCAAGGTCTGCGCGATCCCAGGTTGCTTCTCAGACTGGGGCGAGCCCTGCGAGCGGCTCGGTGCAGTCTGGTGGAACTGTCTCGTTGACGCCCGCGCGATCTCTGCGACGGTGGCCCGCTGGGAGACGGTTGGGGCGCGATTGAGCTCGCGCAAGAGCCGTAGCTGTCGCCGCGCAACGTCGCGACATGGTCTGCAAAGCCGGTCTGCCATATCCTGGAACTGGATGGGTTGTGAACTAGGAGAATCAGCAGACAGTGCGAAGCCAGCTGTCGAGGCTCTCAAGTCTCGATTATAGATGTCATTGACGCTTAGCGCATCGACGTCAAAAATATTGCTGCAGCTATCCTTGTAGACATGCTTTGCCGAGCTCGGCTCCGTATCCTACCAAGACATCCGGAGCCAACATTGGACCTTGATCAAATAGTGTACTTGGTCTTCAATTAAAACCATGTCGCGGCAATCTTACTTTATTTATTATGATACGATTGGCCTCGTTATATAATATATGCGGTTCTCAACCGAACAGCTTCCGGGTTCTTCTTTCTAGCCTCACTGTAAAGATGTACTAAAGCGCGAGAACCCGTTTTCAGCCTTGTAAAACATGTCACTCCGCCAGGCCTTGTTGGCCATCCCGCTGACCATCCGCCACCCACGGTTGTTTGTTCTGGGCCCACGTCCCATCCCTGGTCGCCGTTCGGTGAGGGTTCCATGGTGACACCAAGTCCTCACTTGCCACGCTGTCTCGTCCGGGAGTGGCAGCCTCTTCGGGTTCATATGTGCCTCCGGGGCTGGGAGGGTTTGCTGGTGGTGGTGGGAGGGTAGGAGGGTCCAGATCAATGACGACTGCCTCTCGGTTTACTTGGCGTTGCTGTTTTCTTTGATTTGCGGCTTCTGATGGGGATTGCGACTCTTCTTGCGGACGACGACGATTGCCTCCATGGTGCTCGACAGTTCTGGCTGGTCTACTCTTAGGATTGGTTTCCAATTGCCCCTCTGTCCTAGCTAGATAGGCGGTTTGGGCCTCGCGGGCCCTTCGATAGGCCTTATGGGCTTCTTATCGGCGCTCTGGAATAGGTATCCACACCCTCTCGCCTCTGACGCGCCCCTCAGCATCCCGGAGGTTTATCAATCCTCGGCTGGTGAGAGTCGTCCACAGCACAGCCTCTAGCAACGAATTAGTGATTCACAGATTGCTTGCCATCATCATAGCCTTTGCTCACCCGAAGCGTCGGCCCACTGTATTCAACAATCCTACATTCTTGTCACTTTCGGTGCTGAGGCATCCTGGAAAACAAGAGAGTGAACAGGAACACCGTGGTGACAACGAAATGCGATTGATGGCGATATTTCCGCCTTGGGCTCATTGTATGCCATGGGCTCACGAGGGTACCGTTCATAACTCACTCGCCCCAGACCCATCTTACATGATCTACTACATGAAGCAATAAATGATAGCTTTGAAGACCATTCTAGCCCAGTTCCAAAGCCATTGATGCGACCAGTATGAGGCGCATTGGCCCGGCTAGCTGTATCGTGAGAAGACCAAGGACGCATTCGTACCACCGAACCCGAAAGAGTTCGACATGGCAACATTGACATCCCTGTCCTGCGAATGGATAGGTACAAAGTTGAAGTCTTTGCCTACATTTGGACTATGCAAATTCAGGGTCGGAGGAACCACATTCTAGAATCGAGTCAGCGCCGCACATACTAAAGAGGAGTTTCAGAGCCACCAACTCACATCTGTGATTGCGAGCACGCAAAACAAGGCCTCAATCGCACCGGCGGCGCCAAGCAAGTGGCCGACCGCGCCTTTTGTGCTGCTCACGGTGACCTGGCTGTCCTTCTCAAGGCCTTCCTCGCCCAGCATCAAGGTACCGATTGCACTAGCCTCTGCCGCGTCGCCTATGGGAGTGCTCGTCGCATGAGCGTTGATATAGTCGACGTGGCGCGGTCTGAGACCCGCGTTCTTCAGGGCCCGTTTCATGGCCAGCAGAGCCCCTGAGCCGTCCTCTTGGGGAGCCGTCATGTGATAAGCATCACCACTACAGCCGTAGCCGGCCACCTCGGCGAGAATGTTTGCACCTCTAGCCTTAGCGTGCTCAAGCTCTTCCAGAACGAGGACAGCAGCGCCCTCGGCGACGACAAAACCGTCGCGGTCCTTATCGAAGGGGCGGCAGCTGGAGCTAGGATCATGGCTGAAGGCGGTTGATAGGGACCTCGACCTTCCGAAACCTGCGAAGGTCAGGGGGTGCACGCAAGACTCCGCACCGCCGGCGATCATGACATCGGCATCGCCACAGGCAATGAAGCGTGAGGCGTCCCCAATCGAATGAGCGCCGGTGGTACAGGCCGTTGTGGCGGAGTGATTAGGTCCCTGGAAGCCATATTTCATGGAAATATGGCCCGCGGCAAGATTGATGAGGATCTTAGGGACAAACAACGGAGAGACTTTCTTGTAACCCTACCTATAGTCTTAGCTTTTTCATTCCCTCGGCCTAGTTGCAGTCCAGGAGGCCAGGCTCACATCTTTCTCGAAAGCGACGCTAGTAGAGTACATTTCGTCCAGGTTGCCTATCCCACTTCCGAGGCATACTCCGGTAGCCTCGAGGTCAGCCTGACTTGAGGGGTCCCAGCCAGCGTAGTCGAGCGCCATCTTCGTAGCTGCGACAGCATACTGGGCGAATCTAGACATGCGCCTCTGCTCTCCAGCTTCGAGCCAGTCCGAGGGGTTCCATCTCCCGTCTGTCTTGCCAGTGCTGCCACTGGGCACAACTCCTGCGACACAGCTTGGAAGACCTTTCCACTTAGTCTGAGGCTCGACTGCAGAAACATCAACAATGCCAGAGTGTCCAGCCAGGAGGCGCTGCCATGTCCTGTGCGCACCAACCCCCAGAGGGCTGATAGCGCCTAGACCTGTCACGACAACTCGTCGCATGCTCCCATTTCCCAAGTCTAGAACTCGTCCTGACTTGGTGGCTAGAATGGGGAAGCCCAGGGCTTGGTGGATCGAAACTGTGGCTGGCAGCAGGTGGGTTTTTCGCGTGAGACGAGGAAGCTTGATTGAGTTCAGATGGGAGACTGGGGGGGTAAAACCAGATGTTTAGGTTATGGTGAAACTGACAGCTGGAGGTGATGGGGTTTCCAAGGCTGATGCTTCAGTGGCTCTCTGCTCTCTGCTTGTGCTCTCTGCGCGCGCGCCGTCGGCAGTTTAGACGCTCGGTAGGTCCGTCCGTAGCGGGGCTAGTGCCTCTTTCCTCAAAGCGCGCGTGTTTGGGCAGATAGGCGAGAAAGGTACTTCCGCAACGGGCAGGCGGTGAACTTGCTCGACGTTTGACGTTTCTAAATCTAGGCCTGAATAGGCGCGGGCCAGTGCAGGACGGGGCAGGGATGAGCCACGGCCACGACCTGGACCCTGACGACAAAGCCAACGTAAGTCCCTGCTGCCCCGAGCGCTCTGAGGCTGAGGCTCAGGAAGGGCCCCTTTCCCCAGATTTCCCACGACAACACCTAGCCACATCCGCAAGTTGACAGGCGTTGGCGAGAGGCGTGTTTCTGTTCTAGATTCCTTTTCCCTTCCCCTCGGATTTCACGTTAGTGCATGCGTTGTGCATTTGTTTCCTTATCTGAGACTGCATTGTACTGGCAGCCACAAGCGAGTAGAGTAAGCAGCGTCCCTCGGTCGTGCCTTATCTTCCTACACCTCCACTTCAAGTGAGCCCGCTCGCGAGGAAGGTTTGAAGCAGCAAAGTCCCAAGTCTCAACAACGACGGATTTCAACATCACTACAGTCAGTCAAGGCCGTCGGTTTCACTTCCACCAATTTCGCCAGCACGCAATCTACCTCAAAAAGCATCGAATTGATTAGAGGCAAGCATTTTCCCTCCGTTAGCAACTTTGCGCACGAGGGTTTGAGTTGGACCTATCGCAAGAGGGCATCTACATTTCCAAACCAGGACTACCGCGACTGCGTCTGTCTCTTGCAGCGTTGCATTGTTTCCCGGGCTGCTGTAACCACGAACCATCCAATCTATCCCGCTGAATTCAAGACCGCCGTGCAGCACACACGCGGTATCGCCAGTTTATGCAATCTGTGCTTGCCGCAAGTCGGTTTCAGCCTGCCCAGATTCTGTTTCTGGCCCCTTATCGGACGGCTCACACAAGCTCTACGGCTGTCCCATCCCAAAGCTACCGACAGGGAAACACCACCAACACAATCTGGAATTCTGCCTTTGCATGAATCCACTACCCGGCTCTCAATCGGCAACGTTGTCTCCCTGAGACCGCGCGATTCCATACTGCAAGCTCACCATCGACCGCACTCTCTGTCCTCCCACAACCCGCACCCCGAGGTCAACGCTAGGTTTCAGCCTCCTCTTCCACCATCTGCCATCCATCCCGCAGATCAAGCGTGGCAAACCCTCGACTGACAGGCTTTCCCGGCTTGAGATCTACCGCTGTTGTCCAAGCATTCCCGGCACTCTGGCTCCTGGGATACTAGTCACAGCCCAGGACATCGGTTGAAGCCCCGGAAAACAAGCTTCCTCGTGGGGACGGCGAATCCCATCGCAGTTGCTTATCTGGCGCCTACTTTGGGGGTTCTCGCGTGACGCTTCATGTCCGTCTGGGATCGACTGAGTTTGGGATCGACGGACGACGCTGTGCTGGCTGTGACCTGCACGTGGTTCTCAACCCATTACTTCCGCTGTAGTCTGTTGGACAATCAGACAGCCCCTATATAGCACCCACCCCTCTCTCGCATCTACCCCTGAGCTCAACAAGAGTTTGCCCCGTTCTCCCTGTTTTCGGTCCTCAAGCAACATGGGCCAACCATATAGTGACAAGCCGTCTGGTACGGCATCAAAGTCCGATATGGCGGGAAACGATAGCAACTCGAGCTCAAAGGTCGATGTCGTGGAGGTCAGTGGAAGAGAGGTGGAGGCATCCGGGTCGACATTCGAGACTCCTCTGGGTCGTCGGATGAGTCCTGTCGATGACCTCAAGCACCGTCTCTCGCTATGGGGTGAGTCTAACCTCCAACCAAATGACAGTGATGAAGAAGGATCAGAATACGAACTTCTTTTAGATCCCAATCTTCCTGAGGAGTATACACGACCGAGCATGCCGCGTCCCCGTGGCTCATCGGCCTCGACATATTCCGCCGACGAGGAGAAGGTATTGGATATCAACAAGGAAGGCGAAGAGGACTCACCCTACCCCGAAGTCAGAGCTGCCGTGCGGAATTACGATGTCGAAGCGCCTTGCAACACTGTCAGTTAACCCTGATCAGCATAACGCTATATGCCTTTACTAACCATGGGCTACAGGTTCGTGCTTGGACCATAGGAATGGTACTTGTCGTCGTTGGCGCCTCCATGAACACTTTGTTCTCTCTCCGAAACCCCGCCATCGGCCTTGGTGCCTTGATTGCCCAGATCATCGCCTGGCCTATCGGTCACGGCTGGGCCAAGGTCATGCCCAAGCGACAGTTTAACTTCTTCGGGATACGATGGTCGCTGAACCCTGGACCGTTCAACATCAAGGAGCATTCTATCATTGTTGTGATGGCTAGTGTCTCATTCTCTGTCGCGTATGCGACTGATATTATCTTGGCCCAGAAAGTCTTTTACAAGCAGGACTTCGGAATCCCCTGGCAGCTCATGCTCACCATATCTACCCAGTCACTTGGTTACGGCATTGCTGGTATTATGAGGACGTTCCTCGGTAAGCAAGACCAGTGTAGAAGTGTGTCCGCAAAATTAACGAACAAACAGTCTATCCTGCGGCGATGATCTGGCCCGGAAATCTCGTCTCCGTGACATTGATGAATGCCATGTACGAGGGCAACGAACAGCCGGATCCCACTGTTCTCGGTGGAAAAATGCCTCGTTACAGGTGGTTTGCAATCATCACTCTCGGCGCCTTTGTCTATTATTTCATCCCTGGCTTCCTGGCGCAGTTCCTGAGTACCTTCGCCTTTGCCACATGGATCGCCCCGCAGAACCCAGTCGTCAACCAGCTTTTTGGTGCTACAAGTGGCCTGTCGATTCTTCCCATCACTTTTGACTGGTCACAGGTCGCGGGTTTCGTTGGCTCCCCTCTGATTCCGCCTTTCCATGCCATTGCCAACACCCTCATTGGAGTTTTCACATTCTTCATCATTGGAGCGTCGGTCTTCCACTACAGTGGTGTGTGGTTTGCCGAGTTCTTACCCATGAGTGACTCTGGTACCTACGACAACACAGGCTCGTCCTACAATGTATCGAGAATCCTGACACCCGAGTTCACCCTGAACCTAGAGGCCTACAAGGAGTACTCGCCGCTGTTCATCAGCACGACATTCGCCATGTCTTACGGCTTGTCCTTTGCCGCTATCGCCTCTCTGATTGTGTACACGTACCTCCATCACGGCAAGATGATCTGGAGTCAATGGAAGAACTCCAAGAACGAGAATGACGATATCCACATGAAACTGATGAGGAAGTACCCCGAGGCTCCAACCTGGTGGTACATGAGCTTGTTTGTCCTCGTGAGTTTCTCTCGACTGCGTGTCAATGTCGCATCAAACTCTAACCGTCGTCTTCCAGATGCTGGCTCTCGGCTTCGTTGCCGTTCTAGCTTTCCCAACCAACCTGACGTGGTGGGCGTTCCTGCTCTCCGTGGCCATCTCGTTCTGTTTTTCCCTGCCCATTGGAATTATTCAAGCCATCACCAACAACCAGATCGGGCTCAACGTCCTGACTGAGTTTGTATTTGGTTACATCCAGCCTGGTCGTCCGCTGGCTCTCATGATCTTCAAGACGTTCGGTTACATTACTATGAGTCAGGCGCTCAGTTTTGTTTCCGATCTCAAGTTTGGTCACTATATGAAGATCCCTCCGCGGACCATGTTCATGGCCCAGGTCGTGGCAACGACGTTCTCGTGCTTCATCCAGATCATGGTTCTCAACTCTGCGCTGAAGGCCATTCCGAATGTTTGTACGACAACTCAGCGAGAGCACTTCACCTGCCCAGGCGGAAAGGTTTTCTTCTCTGGTAAGCTACTACCATGTCACCCAGTATAGTCAGAGCAACTTATTCTAACTACCTCTCTAGCCTCCGTCATCTGGGGACTCATTGGACCGTCCCGCATGTTTTCCCCGGGCCAGATCTACTCCGGCCTCTTCATCTTCTTCGGCATCGGCACAATCGTGCCCATCATCTTCTACTTTGCCGCCAAGAAGTGGCCCAAGTCACCAGTCAAGTACCTCATGGCGCCGCTCATCTTCGGTGGCGCAGGCTCCATCCCGCCAGCCACACCGCTCAACTACCTGTCCTGGGGCATCGTAGGCTTCGTCTTCCAGTACTACATCCGCAAGCGCTACTTCAACTGGTGGAGCCGCCTCAACTTCCTGACTTCCTCCGGTCTCGATCTCGGCCTCGCCCTCAGCACGCTCACCATTTTCTTCGCCTTCACTCTGAATAACATCAACCCACCTAGCTGGTGGGGCAACGATGTCATCACCACGACGATGGACTTCCAGGACACGGCCATCCAGACCGTACTTCCTGAGGGCCAGACCTTTGGCCCAGCGACGTGGTCGTGATACATGTCTCGATAGATTAAGAGTACACATTTTCTTCAAGGCGCTATGGTCCCTCGCGGGAGCGGTAAGGAGTTAGGGGTATCGGTCTGAGTTCAGGTACATCGGTCTAATTACATGGCATGTATGGGAGGTATCTTTGCCGTGTCGGGCGGCGTTAGGTCTAAGCTAGTTCCTTTTTTAATTTTATGCATTCATGAACTATGACTTCCGCGATGTGCTCATTTCCTGTGTTCGTTAGCCGGAGTCAGGATTTTGTCTGAGCTTTAGTGAAACCCACCAAAGCCTGTCTGTACACAACGCAAGCTTGGTAGATACACTCTGGGACTTGGCCTGTGCCCGTATCTACGGCCTTTGGTACTCACAGTTCATTAAATCGCTTCCTCTTTTGACCGTTCTTTCATAAAAGCATCTACTGGCTAGCAACTAGCAAGGAGTCCTTCAGCTCAGATTTCCATCCTCGGCGTCCAGCTCTGTATTCCGCCGCCCTCACGCCTCCTTCCCTCCCTTTCTTGCGCCGTCCTGAACTTTTCTCAAACCCTCGACTCAGCCAGCACCAGCGCCATGCTGCGTTTCTCTGTTTTTTTCCTTCTGCCAATGACAATACGTACATACACACGTACACACATACATAAATATCAAGATCCTGCGCTCACTAACTCGCCCAACTCGAATAGATGAAGGAACAGCGCTCATGCAGCCCACAATGCCACCCACCTGCACACCTCAATTTCCAGCAAGCAAAACAACGCTTTAGTAACGCCCCTCACTCCGCGAATCGTATCATGGGGTAAAGCGGCACGTTCCCAATGCCCCCGCCATGGGCGCCCCCACTGCCCTGCGCGCCCGGCAGAGGCGGCGTCGCAAACGCAGGGGCCCCGCCCCCGCCCGCCCCGGAGACGTCGAAGCCGCCGAGCGCGGCGTCGCCGAACAGGGCAGGGTCGGCCAGCTGCTGCTGCTGCTGCTGCTGGTGATGGCCAGGCGCCCCGGACGAGGCTGTCGTCTGCCCCTGCGGGCCCTGCGGCTGCGGCGTGGCGGCCCAGTTCTCCCACAGCGTGTCGAAGTGGAACCACTCGGCGTCGTTGAGGAGCGGGTCGCCGCCGGCCGAGGACGTCGTCGGCGTCAGGGCGGAGGGCATCATGCCCGGGGAAGGGGAGGGCCCGCAGGTCTGGGGGTTGTTGTTGGGGTTGGTGTTGGCCGAGTCGCGCCTGTGCAGGCCCGGGGGCGGCGGCTGCGGCGCCTGGGGCTGCTGCGCGTGGTGGGGCGGCATCGAGAGGGCCGGGTCGAAGGCGCCGCTCGAGGCCGGGGCGCTGGTCGGCGCCGCGTGGGCGGTGGTGGGCGTCGAGTGCGAGAGGAAGAAGTTGGCCATCGGGTCCGGGGTGCTGACCAGCGCGCCGGACGGCGTGGTTGGTATCGAGGCCGGGTCGCGCAGAGACGAGGTCGCTGGCGCCCGCGATACGATCACGTTGTGGAACGTCGTCATGATGTACACCAGCCGGCTGGCCTGCGGGTCCGTCTTGGCGCAGTATGTCATGATGGAGAGCGCCTGGTGGTAGGTCTCGCCGTACGACGGGTTCTTGTGTAGGGAGGCGAACTCGTTGCTTTGTACCACCAGGGCAGCAGCGAAGAGAAAGTGTCTGTGTCCATGGTCAGTGGTTAATCGGCGGAGGATTTTATGACGTCCACAAAAGAACAATTGCATGCAACACCTACATTATGAACGGGTCACGCTGCGGCAGGTAGCCGCCCTCATGACCCATCTGTACCAGAGACACGGTGTGGTACGCAGCGTTGACACAGGCCTCGGAGAATTTTTCCATCTTTGAGCCAGGCCGAATGGCTGCTCGTGGGATCCCAAGCCTCTCCTGCTGCATCCTGTTCATGAGGAAGAGGAAGAATGGCCTGGTCAAAAGGATGACCGCGTGACAGTAGAGCAGGTTCACGTGGATAACTGCCATGCCATGTGCCGGATTAATCCCCGTATTCATAGCCTGTCGCCAGTGCAGGCCGGCGTGGTATTTCTGAGGGCCGCCTTTACATTGTTCTGAAATCTCCTGGGCGAGCCTCGTCGAAATTTTGCGCTGGGCGTAGATCTTCTTCAGTATGATGCCAATCACCTGACAGCTCCGCACGGCGGCGTTCAGGCCGCCCGATGACGAAGGGTCAGTGTTTGTGTCAGCGAGATATTTCTCTTGCCCCAGGTATCTTTCGGGTGTGACAAGCGCCTCTGCTGAGCAGTCTTCTTCCGAGATAGATGTTGGCCGGCCCAACGCGGCTGCAAGGAAACGGTCGAGGATGTAAAGGCTCCTCCAGACGTTCCTCCTCACGATGCGGTCGGGGACTGGGAATATGACCATTGTTTCCTGCCTGTGGAGCCCGAGGGCAAAGCCAGACCTCACCGCCATGCCTTGCAAAAGTCAGTACTGAGACAACGTTCTTGCGAGGTGTCAAGAGTCGTACCATGGTAAGCATACGCAGCGTTGCGTTTTGTCCTCGCCAACTTGAAGAGCGACATGAGCAAGAGGGCCTGGACGCTCCAGAAATCGGCATCTTCGAAGCCGGACGTCGGGTCACATAAGCACTTGGCATTCATGAAGAACATCTCGGCACGGTCTGCTGTGCTCGTTTGCAAGTTTTTGATGATGCTATCATCATGGCTACCGGGAGCTGGTGTGGCGAGGACGAGCCCAATTGCGAAGACAAGATAGAGCAAGCATAGGAAGGTGGGCTCGGCTGCCAGCGGGTTCTGATAGCAGGCTTCGAGCCGCTGGTCGAAGACTTTTCTGTCGAACACCTCAATGAGGCCGTTGGTCTGCTGGCGATTAGCATTCTGTCCGTTCGGTACTCAAGCAGCCGACGTGGCATCCCGCAATGTTTGCGAAGCCCCACCGTTCGATTGCAGACTGTTCATGGCAAGTAGACATTACTGAAATGAGACTCACGTTGGTCAGGTACGATCGAATGAGAACATCTGCCGTCCTCCGGTCTGGGAGCAGGAGTGACGTGCGATAATCCGGGGGCAGGCTCGTCGTTAGCTCCATCAGCCGGTGGCGGCTGGGGTCCATGGTGAACTGTGAGGGCCCATCCACGCTCTCGACTATCATGCGAATGAACTGCAGGTAGGACAGCGTAGCGGAATCGCCCAGGTACACTGCCCATCATTATCAGACAGTCAGACTCATGTGTGGGTGGGAGGACGGCGGTTTACGTACAAAGTCTCCCAGTGGGATCTTGAAGCATGCGTGTCTCCGTGTACACCTCAGCAACCTCGTCGGCACCGCTCACGGTGCTTTGTCTTGATGTGGTCTCTGGTTCGGCCTCGGGCTCCGGCTCGCCCTCCCGATGGGGCTGGCCGGGTATGGCTGGTGCAGGTACCGGCGTCGGGAGGCCCAGGAGCCTCGACGGCTCGGTTGTCTCCACGGCCTGCTTCGAGGGGGCTGTCTGTACGTCACCACCCCCGAACCTGGCCCTTTTCGGGGCCGCTGCCTCATCGGACTCCATGGTGTCTGGGGTCGACTTCCTACGTTTATTTGGTGACGAGCCCGACACCACGATCTCGCTTTGGCCGCCATGATGTGGTGTTGAGTGGCCATGCCCGTGGCCTGGCAGGTAATCACAGACCAAGTTTCGCTTCGTGCAAGTGTTGCAAGGCTTTAGCCCGTTGCACTTATTTTTACGTCAACCGTTAGCATCAGCACTGATATATATTGTATCCTCAAGATAGCCTGTCACAGGCCGGGGAGCGGTGGGCATGATCTAATAGGGAGGTGATATACATTGCAGAGCCACAGCACAAGAGCATGTCCGCTCCCACGGTGAATATAGACACGTGGGACCAGCCCAACACTGGCGCGTCTTACTGCATGCAGGCTGGTCCCTCACGATAAGGCAGGGGTTGAGGAGGCATATATATGATGGGGGAGGAGGCAACATTCCCAGGCAGAGACAACACCAGACGAACACATCGAGGGAGCTGTTGTTCATGCAGGGCGGCAGAAGAGAGGCAGGCGTGGAACGGCCGAAAAAAAGAGGTGATTGGCTCTTGGAATGCTGACATGATATATAGATAGACAAGACGAAAATGGCAGGCTCACCTTTTGCTTCCGACGCTTGCAGGACTCGCAGGCCTGGGCGGTACGTATCCTCTTGTCATCAGGGACCTTGGGCCTTGTCATGGCGACAAGCTGGGCCGCGGGTAGGGGCTAAGGGTGTACAGCAACGGAGATTTTTGAAGGCGGCCGGAGAAATTAAACAGGGTTCGGTACCGCCATGGGCGGCCCGACGCCGGGCTTGTTGAAAGTTCCCCCGGGGAGCAGGAAGGGAGGACGTCAAGGGCCCCAACCAGGCGCAGTTGGACGGGATTAAGGTGGATCCGGACAAATTCCCGGGGCTCTCCGGCTTGGAAGGGGGACGCGGACGGAAGATGGCGCGTCTCGTTCTCGGTGGGAGGGAGAGTGTGCCCACGGTGAGTGACTGCTAGCCTCTTGCGATGCGAAGTGCCGGAAAGGTCGGCTAAGGCCCCCCGGTGTCTGTATGCGTCTCTCTTCCGTGTCAGGACCGGGAACGGGGTAAGGCGTCCAGAGAAGGCAGGAAGCTATGTATGCTATGCGGCTACGTCCGTCGACGGATAGACGACAAGCACCCAGTCTTTTGCGGTCTGGCCTGGCCTGGCCTAGCTGTCCGTCTTGCCGGATGGCTGGCTCTCTGTCTCATCCACAGGAGTGGGGTCAGCCTAGTGCGCGACGATAGAGCTCATGGTAGAGACTGTATGATGCGGCTTAACAACGAGGACGGGCTTCCAGGGAAACTGAGTTTTCGACCGACGAATGCGGTGAGCGGATGGATGATGGGCTGGCGCGCGTGTGGCACGAGAAAGTGAGAAAGTAATTGCCGTTGGGCGAGGTCAGCCCATCGGAAGAGGGGCAGATCCGCCGTGTAAGTATGTCAGGGTGAGCTGATGAGTATAAATTTTGGGTTTCCCGGGAGAAGGCACGCGGGATTGGAATGTCTGCCCAAGCGCGTGTGTGATGGTCTCGTGCGTTACGTTCGAGTGACGAGAGAGCAAGAAGATTAATTGCTACGCACGCACCGGCTCACTTGACTTGATTACTCCCAGCTTGCACGCTGTTGTTGGAGGAGGACGAGGAGGCCGAGGAACAGAGAAGCTAATAGAGGCCGGCCCTTGTACCAACAGTCAACGCGTTTGATGTTGCTGCTTCTTCTCATTTCCCCTTCGCTAGGCCATGGCACAACAGCAACGGGGACACGGATGCTCGGAAGCTTCCTGTTGCATTCCTCTGTTGAGGGCTGACTCGCAGCCTGCCCGTGGCTGGCTGGAGCTGGCAAGTCAAATTCGCCCTGCTCAGTGAGGAATGTAACCTCTAACCAACCCGATTGCAAGGGGGCCTTTGGTTTCGACGTGCCCCTGCCCAGATGTGATTGAGGCGTCGACGCCATCTCGATGAAAGCGTCGTGTCGTGCAGATGTGAGCTGGCCAGCTGCCGATCATGCCGCAACGCGGTTTGGGCAAATGCACCGAGAGTTTACTACTAGTATTTAGTTGCATTACTAACTATGCTTACTACCTAAGTACTATTAGGTGAGAATACGTCCGCGTAGTGCGTTACAACCAGAAAAGCATCCATCTCTAACTCCGTCTTGAGAGAATCGCAGTGCCGGGCGATGGGTGCAGTTGCCGGTGGAGGACCCAGTCTGGGCCCCATCGGATATAACACCTAGCCCTCCAGATCTGCCGACGTGCCTACAGATATACCCCGGCCGTCTCTAAACGTTTCTGTGTATCTGAATTATATATCTAAGGAAACGCGCATTATATCAATATATATATATAGCTCTGCGGCCCTCAGGCCGTCAGTGTCTAGACGCAATCAGATGGTCACCGAGTACGGCACCACCCTGGGATCAAGACCCTGCCACACAAACGGCATGCCCTGGCTGAGCCCCTGGGCGTCGAACCCCCGCGCGCTGACGCGGTCGCTGAACGCCTCCATGGCGCTCTTGAACGTAGCGGCGGCCGCCGTCGTCTGTGGGTTCATCTTGGCGAGCATGTCGGCGTCATCGAACATGTGAGTGAGGCTGCGGTTCGTGTTCACCAGCAACGGCCGCGCGAATAGCCCCGCGAAGCTGAGCTGCGTGACGACCTGCTCGAACGACGGCAAGAACGCCACCACGTCCGTGTCGCCGCCCTTGGTGTTCGGCACCGGCGAGTAGAGTGCCGGCGGGTGGAAGGGCAGCGTCGACGACACGGACAGCAGCTGGTTGGTGTTGACGGCGTGGTGGGCCGTCGAGGCGAGGTGAGCCACGTGCGTGAGGACGTCGACGACGGTGTCCTTGGTCGCGATGGTCGAGGGGAAGTCGTGTGCCTCAGCCGGCCCGTTGGCCTCTTTCGCCCACGCCTGGAGCTCAGTGTCGGCTTTGACATCCGAGTCGGACTTGTAATATGAGTCCACGAAGGACTTCATGAATGTCCTGGTTGCCGTATAAATTACGGAGGCGTCCTCGTAAAACGGGAAGTGGTTCAACGCAGGGCCGAACTTGGAGTTGAGGAGACCCCTTGTCTCCAGATCCTTAATGAAGTAGTTACTCTGGAAGTCACCACTGCCACTGTTGTATAGCAGAGTGGCATAGTCCTGCGCCGCGGTGCCTGTAAAGCCGAAAACCCTGTCCACCGCACCGCCAGACTCGAACAAGACGCTCAATGCAAGCGGCTGTACAGCAAAAGACTGAAAGGTTACTATGGTCAAAACAGGTCAGTACAAGCACACCCAACCACAGTCTCAAAGGATCATACGTACGGCGATCAAGCAAAGCGTGGATGGGATGCTCCACGCTCAACGCCCTGATGGCAGCAAGCCAGGTGATCTGCAGGACCTGATGGGTGGCAGCAAGATGGTTCCATTGAGCAAACCAAAAGTCGTTGACGTTGTACATGATCTTTGCTAGGAGCCAGTCTTCGTCGCTATCCTCGGGCGTGTAGATGGTACTCTGCCCAACGCCGGTCCGGATGGCCAACGGGAGGAAATTCCCTGAGGTTTTGTCGATGAAAAACAGGGCGTCGCAGGCCGGGGCGTACCGGTCGGTCCGAGGAAGGTTTGCCTGGTTCGAGTGATCCGCATAGAAGAGACGACCTTCTAGCAACAGAGCCCAAAGGGGCGCGCCTGCGACTTTGAGCGTCACCGAGTCGTCTACCCAGAAGGGCATCCCGTCGCGCCCAGGGATGAGCCTCCTGATAGCATAGGGGCTGGTCGACAACCGCTCCATCGAAAAGAGCAGCTCCTGGGTGTAGTTTGTGAGAACGCCCGGGACGGGGCCCTTTGGCAGTGCGTTCAACCACTCGCCATCGTACAACAGCTCATAGTCTTTCACAGTCGTCAAGTTGTTGTACTGATCCGAAAGTTCAGTGAAAGGCCCCGATGGACAAGGCTGGGAATTGATTACATACCTTTCCCGCTGCTTCTCCAGCAGCGGCCGCTGCGGCGTCTTCCGTCACAAGGGCTTGCTCTGCTGCAAGGTCGGCCTGGAGGGACGCCAGGTCTGCCGCGCCTGCTGCGACCCCGAGCTCTCCAGAGGGATAGTACGGCCCGCCAGCCACGGGCGGCCCGTAGGACCATCCAGCTCGCGTGGTGTCGAGCTCTGTTGCTCGCACGGCTGGGTCACTCGAGTCCTGTGGCAGCGTGTACTTGACGATGGTCGACTCGTTCCTCCTAACCTTGTCAACTGCTATCGCGGCGGCACCAGAGGCGCTCTGCACGGCTAGCAGAGCGGCCGCACTCGCCAATGGCTGTGAGAAAATCATGTTTGGACGATGCAGCCAGTGTCTCAAGGGCTGGGCGTGGGAGTGGAAGGGCAGCAGGTCAGCACCGCTGAATCCTTCCTGTGGAGGGGCGGCCGGCGGCGCATGGCGACTTTATGTATGTATCCTTGAAGAGGATTACTGAGGCGCGTTCGTGTGCAACCACCATGAATGTAACCCAAAATGATGTGTTCGTGCGGCTGAGTCTTCGAGATGTGGGTGTTGGGGGCTGATTCTCGCGCTGTTGGTACAGCCGCGCCGTAAGGCGACCAGCTCCTTCGTTGGGTCGGCGGAGTCAGCAGGATCGACATGCTCGCCAGCAGGATTGCCAATTTACTTTTAGCTGCAGCTCATGTCTGACCCACGAACCGTACACGAATTTTCTCTTTTGCTCATGGCTGATGTCACAATTTACCGATTCTCGTCCGCTTCCGTTACGGCCGTGTTACGCAGGAATCAATTTGTGGATATAAGACATATGTTGGCAAGCACATCGAAACCACCAACACAGAACCCGCTATGGTGACGAGGTGAAAGGAGTATCTTCAATTCGGAGAATTTCAATTGCCCCTCGAAGATCATTACCCCATGTCTAGGCTTCAATGATCCTCTAACAGGTTACCCGAGGGAATTGAGGAATTGCCTGGTGAATTGCACGTGGCGCATTACACCGCATTTGGCCTCGACCAACCTTCCACGTGGGTAAAATCCTACACGTGGTTGTCAATGGGTCGAGGATCAAACTGCTTCGCAGCAAATTCTTTGTAGCGATTGGTGTTCTGAGCGCGCCACAACCTGCCTTTCCACAGGAATACGAAAGCAAATAGTAGGACGGTAAGCCCAATAGCCCCAATAGTGTTGAACACATTAGCCATGCCGACGCGTTGTATCCACGGGGTCATTGCGAAGACGAATATAGTGCTGAGAGTATTCCTCGCAAACGTGAGCGCGACCAGGGCGTCACCGATGATCTAGGCATGACTTTGTCAGCGTCTTCTTTTGTAGCATGTGGAGTAGTCTCTGACCTCATTGTAGGCATCAGTCATATATGTCAACGCAATGCTCGAAATTGGGGCGGATCCAAAGTTACACATGCCAAAGGCGAAGGCTACAGCGACCCAAGACTGGCCGCCTTGCAGAGCGTAGCCTGCTTACTTCGTCAGTAAAGGGTGCCACACACGGACGGAAGGAATTGGCACGGCAGTGTCAATATCTGAGAAATGACAGTGTGCTCCGCTTGTAAGGTGATTGGCTCTTGCTGAACTTGCACCTGACTAGCAGGCCGAAGCGTCCTCTGCAAAGGCCAATCTGCCTGGAAAGCAGGCCGCTTAGATGGGTCGGTGCATTCCGGATACAGAATCCAGATTTAAGTAGGAAAGACATACCAAACCAAAAGGCGCCCGCAACCTGGAAAGGGATGAAGGGCACAAAGACCCAAAGACGCATTTCGGGCTCATAGATGCCGTTGTTCCTCTTTGCCAGCCGCAGGATAGTCCAGTCACTCAGAGGACCGCAAATCAGCGAGCCCAGCGTATTGCCAATGAAAGGAGCGAGGTTCATGAGGCCAATTTGGGTCGAGTTGAAATCATAAGGCGGCAGGATCATGTAGGTGCTGAGAGCTGCAGACATGACTGTGGACCATGCCAAGAGCACAGCGTAGACCAGAGACATGTAGGCCACCCCGGGGATGGTGAAGAGTATCTGGAAGGGCTGATATGCATGGCGCGCGAACAGCATGAACGACCCCGGGGTTGTGGTTGCGAGGCTTAGCCTCTGCCAGTATGTCTTGCGAGGTATGGATGGGTCGATCTGGATAGACGTGAGGGGTTCTTCACTCGGCGACAGATTTGACAGGGCTGCTTTCTCGGAGTCCGATGCTGGCTTTTTCTTCTCGGCCTGCGCTTCGGCATCGCTATGCGTGCTGCCCACGTCCGGCGACGGATGAACGCCATGGATAACCGCTGCAGTCCAGTCGAATTTCGATTCCTCAAATCCAAAGATGAACGCAATGAGAACCACTCCGAAGAAAATTGCCATCCACCACCACACCCATCTCCAGCCTTGCGAAGCCGTGACAAACCCGGCAGCAACAGGTGTCAAGCTAGAGCCGAAGTTGCTCGCCCAGATGTAGATCGAGTTCATCAGGCCTCTTTGGTGGACGAAGAAGACGTCGGCAACCGTCATCTGCACCATGGTCTCGGCGAGTGACCCCACCCAGCATTGGAGTGCGTTCACACCCCACCAGTCACCCCCTGTCATGGTCCTGGCAGCCCAGATCATGATGGCCATCTGAGCGGCACTGCTGAGGATATAGATTGGACGCAGGCCGTACTTGAGCGCAAAGGGGATCAGCATGAAACTGCCCAGAGCGAGCGTTGCGCAGCCAATGGCATAGGTGTTGTTCCTGTGCTGATAGTCAGCAAGCAATGCTCCACCGGCATCAAAAAGAGTCATCTATTAAGTGACGTCGAAGTTATCCCCTGGAGTAGCAGCAAAATGCAGGCAGACAGAGTATAGGAAGGACCATGTAGAAGTGAAGGCTGTTAGCACTCACATGAGAACAGCATCAAAGCCTAGCTCGTCCATCATTGGCCCCCAGGTAGGCGTAGTTGCATTGATCTGACCGAAAGCCATCATAGCATAGAAGGTCGCAAGACCAAAGTTGAGGTATTTCCTCCATCTCGGCCACGCCAAGGGGTCATTGGGGTCGCTGGTCGGGCGTGGCTGCAGGATGATCTCGGTCTGAGAAGCATTGCCCGCGCCGGCTCCGAGGAGTTTCTCCAGGCGTACGGTCCCGGGGGGCCATGCCGATTCATCAGTCCAGTCTTGCTCTCTCATGTTGGTGCTGTAGCCCACGAGGTCAGTCGTACTGTTTACGGTGAAAGACAGCGACTGGTGGTCCTACACATCTCTCTTTCCCCCGCAATATAAGCCCACGAGGGCCTACATATTTAAGGGCCCATCTAAGGGCCGATCATGCGTCGTTGCCCATCATATCGTTATCTCTTGCTTGTCACACCCTGTCAGGAGATACAGAGATGGGGGAGAGACATAGGTGCGGCCATGATAGGTGCATGATAACGGTTGCCGGACCGACTTGTCGCATGGTGAGATCATGGATTGTGGTCCAGATTGCAACCTTGCTCTGTACTATGAAGGGTTAGGACTTTGGGCGACCTGGGGGGCAAAAAGGGGGGGTATGTATTGGTTGGTGCGGACCTGTGAAAGAGGCTCAAAGCACGAAGGTTTCCGATACTAGCCGCGGATATCTCCTGACTGGACATGGGACGACAGATTAACAAGTCAACATGGGATTAATTGATAGATGACAAGGGACTAGAGGGGAAGAGGAAGAGAGTCCTGGCGAGTCGGAGTTGGAGCAAATGTTGAACCTTGCTGGGCGGCTTGTGGGCGCGCACAACATGGCCGTCGGAAGACGCACCCATATCCTCGATCTGGACATCCGATCGATTGCCTTTCACGGGCCTACTCCCGCTACTATTCCAACCTCGACGTGTTAGAGGACTGCAGGCAAAAAAGCAGACTACAGCGCCCAGCCCTGTCTGAGCACCATACGCTCATACCCGCGCCAGTCCCACGATGTCTACACCCTAGGGACGGACGGTTAATAGCCCATCGTCTCACCATCGCCCAAGCTCTGATATACCCTCCTCGCCCAGCAGCTGCTTCGGTCATTCTTTTTCTTCCTTAGATAATTTGTTGAAAAAAAGAAAAAGTGACGACTGGCTCTCCTCGTCTTGTATCCTCTCCGCTTCTTGTGATACCGCCTATTTGATGACGCTGCCCCTTATCCGCACTCGTCACATAATGTAGACCCAGAAGTCCACCTCATCCCACCCAAGTACCGACACATCCCTCTCCCATGCTTTAAAGACGGACACTAAGGTTGTTGATCGACCCATAATCTACTTGGACTTTTGCTTCTTTATTTACTTTTTTACACATAATCTCCAGTCTTCTTCTGTGCTTGTGATCTAGGGAAGAGAGCATCTATTTACATCGACATATCTTACGTCCTGGCGGTATAGGGCCCCCTGTGTTAGTCCACATATACATGTGCATGTTGCACACACGGTGCCCCTCCTTTGACACGCCCACATCCGACTGTGCCCTTTGAACAATGGTCCAAGATGGGTTCCTGCTGCTAGTCGGCACCTTCAGATCACCCGAGGTCTACACATTACTATTCAAGCCAGCCAGCCAGCCCGATGGCCAGGCATCCTTGAGCGTGGCCAGGACGTCCCCAGCGGTGGGGGGCCACTCGTGGCTCGCCCTGTCCAAGGACAAGACACGGCTCTACACGACGTGCTGGACGGATCCCCCCTCAGTGGCGTCGTACCGCATCCGCGACGACGCATCAGTCGAGCTGCTAAACCAAAAGCCGGTGCGGGCGCTGAGCGGCTACGTGGCCGTGACTGAGCGGCACCTGTACTCGGCGGGCGGGCCCTCGGGCGAGGTGTTCGCCCTGGCGGCCGACGGGAGCATCGGCGCCCTGGCGCAGGAGGTGTCGTTCCGGCGGGCCGAGGAGCTGGACGACGGCAAGCGCAGCGGCGTCGCGCACGGCAGCTTCGGCGGCCTGCGCCACGGCTCGCACTCGGTCGACCTGTCGCCCGACGGCCGCAGCCTGTACGTCGCCGACATAGGCCACAACTGCATCTGGACGTACTCGGTCGACGAGTCCGCCGCGGAGGGCCGCCCGCCCCTGGCCCTCGGCTCCAAGCACATCTCGCCGCGGACGAACGACGGCCCCCGCCACACTTGGCCGCACCCGAGCGGCCGCGTGCTGTACTGCGTGCAGGAGCACAGCAGCATGGTGGACGCGTTCCGCGTGGCGGACGACGGCGTCTCGCTCGAGCACATGCACGGCTTCGCCATCCTGCCGGAGGGCAAGCGGTGCGAAGACTTCTGGGCCGACGAGGTGCGGCTCAGCAACACGGCCGAGGACGGGGTGAGCCCGAGGTTCCTCTACGCCTCGACCCGCGGCCTGCAGCCCGAGACGAAGGGCTACGTCGCCGCGTATGAGCTCAACGACGACGGCGACATCAACGGCCCCGCGGTCGACATCTTCGAGACGAGGACGAGTGGTGGGCTTGCGAATGCTATCGAGCCCGCGCCTGGGCCGATTTCAGAGACTGGGGAGGAGTTTATAGCTCTGACGGATAGCGAGCAGGGCTTTGTGGTCATTCTTGGGTTTGATGGTAGGAAATTCAGGGAGGTCGCGATGACGAAGCTGGAGCGGGAGAACGGCGAGGTGGCACAAGCCGCGACTGCGGTTTGGCTGTGAGCAGATACACGCATATATGTGTCATGAAGACAGATGAAGCCATGGGCAATGAGTTAGGATCGACTGTGTCCTCCAGAGCAATGTGTAATCAGGAAGGAATCGGGGTGAACTTCTGGAGGACGGAAAGCTTATTATGAATCCTTTTCAGGTACTGTTGGAAGCCTATGTCCAGCAGCGGAGCCAAACGCCGATTGGTCCGACTCAGGGGGTTAGATACGGCTGGTGATAATGCTTACAAGGCGTCGTCTGGGCCGTCGACTCAGTCCGATATCATAAGCCGCGTAGACTTAGACCTGGAATGAGATGAGTACATCACAATGAATCACAATCACTTAAGTAGATCGCAAATTGATACATGCATAGAAGGCTTGCCACGGTGTCTATTGAATGCAAATTGGTATTCGTACAGTGTGCGCATAAAAAGCGGCTTCGCTGTTTGTGGGTTATACTGTATTTCATCACAGAACTAGCCGGCCAGGCTCGTTCTCCAAGACGGTCTTGATCCTCTCGAGGAAAATCTTGGCCCTCTGCTCCTCGGCCTTGGGCACCTTGAGGGAGAAAACATTCACGCCCGTAGAGAGACCCGCCGGCCTGCTGGGTGGGGCAGCTGTCTTGTTGCTGGCCGAACCCCCAAGGAGGATATCATATATGTCCGGCTTGGCTGCGGTGAAGCTCTTCTGCGACAACGATGCCGGTGGTGGAAGCGCAGAGATCTGTGGAAGATAGTGTCCCTTTGAGCCCTGTGGCCCCACGGTGTCCAGGCCCAGCACTTGGTTGAACAGCTCGTCCGCGGACGGCTTGTAATCGGCCGCCAGGGGCAGCTCGTCGTTGGCGACCTCGGTGGCACGCGCGATGAATGTGGATAGTGGCAGGAATGCACCAAGGGTCTCCTGCACCTTGCCCTGTACCTCGATCACCTGCGCCAGCGAGATGGGCAGAGTAACCTGCAAGTCCTCCAGTACAGGTGCAGCTGGCTTGGCCGGCTTCTCCTGTGCGACCTTCTTCTCTACCTTCGCAGCCACCTTGATATTGCTGAGATCCAGGTGTGCCAACTTCTCGAACCGCTCCTCCACCTTGGACGCCGAGTCGGCCTTTGCCTTGCCAACATAGACCAGGACGTCGCCCTTCAGAAGACGGCCCTTGGGTCCGGTCGCAGGAATCTCGTGTACCTTGGACTCGTCGATGCCGTTCTCGTGGAGCAGTTGGATAATTGAGGGGAACAGAGGGTATGTCTGCTTCTGAGCCTTCCCGCTCCCTTTAGCGCCATGTGTGGCAGGCTCTGATGTGGTCCGCTCCTCTTGTGGTACCGGCTCTGATTTAGAGTCTTTCTCTGGTGCCTTGGTGGCGGATGCTTGTTTCGGAGCCTCATCCGCAGGGATCTCCAGCGTGCTGATGTCGTCTCCCTCCTCGGCGATCACGGCAATCCGCGAGCCAACCTGCACACCCTTGGCGCCGTCACCGGTCAGAACCTTCATCATGATACCGTCTTCCTGCGCCTCCACATCCATAGTCGCCTTGTCCGTCTCGATCTCCAGGAGGACGTCACCAGCGGAGAACTTGTCGCCGTCCTTGACTTTCCAAGTTGCGATGTTGCCCTCGGTCATCGTCGGGGAAAGGGCGGGCATTGTGAAGTTTTGGGCGGCTAGGGAGGAAGCCGACGTGCGAAAGCCTGTGTGCGCAAAGAATCATATCAGTATGAGGTTCACCGGCAGTGGTGGTGTGGTCTGGGGGGGGGGGGGGTGCTGGGTGCTGCTGATTACGGACCCCGAGCAGCTGCCTCGTGAGGCAATTTGGACCGCGCCAGCCTGGAGGACAGGCGGCAAGCAGAGGCGAGGGAAGCCATCGTCGGCAACTCTTGTCAGGCGCCCCTCGATGTGAGAGTGCAGGTGAGTTGGCGACGTTTGCAATGGGCGAGGCAGGGTAGGGTGTTGGCGTGCGGCGGGTGCGAAAACGGAGGGGAAGACTGTCGCGGGCAGCGAGAAATAATTTGGCCCTCGAGGTCCCGTTGGGAACCGATCGGTGTCCGGGTCTCCCCAATTGATGAGCTTTTGCCCGACAGGGATCAGGCCAGCTCCAGCTCAAGCTCCGAACCTCTCTTGGCTGTGGTGCAGATCCGCCGGTTTTCGTGCAGGTACCTGGGCCTAAATGCAGAGCACTTCAATATTGAAAATATTTCGTTTTCTCTATCTGACTGCCTCCAATGAGGCTTTTACAGACTTGGCATTCGATATCAGGCAGTGACATTGAACGAGTAACTCGGTTCGCTCACCTACCTAGTCATATACTTCGAGTGGGTACTTCCTCCGTTGCCCGCCCAGAATCATACGCTTGGGAGCTCCAACACCACATCTTAGAGCTACAACTTAGTCTTAGCAATGCCATTCTTAGTATATGGGCATCGTCTGAGAGAATATTGCTGGCAGAGAAGGTCACTCATGAAATCTGTTTGTTCAGCGTCTACATAATCTGCGGGCTGTGCACCAACAAAACGGTATCCACTAACCAGATGTGTAGGGCTGGCGTGCTTCGGATACTATTGTAGCATCTTATGAGTTCAATCCTTCAAGATAGTAATCATTTGTCCAGGTACTCAAGGGGCTGGACTGTTCTGAGGGGCACTTGCATTGCTATGAGCTACTACTACTACAGTAGAATTAACAAATACCTTGAAGTCAACCATGACGGGAGCAACACAGATTTCACTCCCGGAGATCCTCAAAACCTTCAGCATGTAGACTGGTTGAAACTGAATCTACTCGTAGACTTGCTCTGATGGAATTTTGCGGCTCAGAGAAACAAGTGAAATGAAGTATTGATGCACACAGGTACTGGTTCCCGACTTGTTGCGGGCAATTGACCAATCAGTGCAACCCCAACGCCGAAAGCCAAATCCCTGTCGCCGGCCGACGATTTTTGGGTGCTCCGGCGCATTTCAACTTCACATGATTTTGCTCCAACTCTTTCATTTCTCGGCGTTAGCGGCTGGTCTTTCCACTTCTTCGCATAGTACGCAGTGTTGGGAGCTTTAGTTCTCTGACTGATCAATCTCTACAAGCAGAAGGGCATCATCTTGCTATTTCTGAGCAAACACCACCCAACATGGCCTCCTGTTCGAGGGGCTACGGCCTCGGCCGCGATATCCTCCTCCTGCTGCCCCGATCCGCCGGCAGCGCGAACTGTTTCCAACCCTGTGCGACACGGATATACCAAGCGCGCCGAACGATACGATCAATACGCACCTTCGAGACATCAGCCCACCTCCACGCCAAACAGAAACACGCCCCCTCGGGCAACAAGCAGAAACCAGCCCCGAAGAAGCCACCTCCGCCGACCCTCCCATACCAGCCAACAAAAGGAACACCAGCCGCCGCGGCAGCAGCCACGGCAAAACAAAACGCCGTCGCCCTGTCCGTCGCCGAGCGTCTTGCCCAGCGCGGCGCGCCCACGGTGCTGTACGAGGGGCCGTCGCACTTCTGGCTGCGCGCGTCGGGGCTGTCGGCGTCCGTCTTCTGCATGGGCTACGTGGGCGTGCACTACTGGAGCATCATGGTGCACCCGCCCGAGGGCCTGCCGTGGTGGGTGCCGCACGCCTTCGTGCCCATCCTGATGCTCATGGGCTACTTCGGCGGCCACTTCGCCCTGGGCGCCGCCAACATCGTCAGCTCCATCAGGGCCGTGCCGCGCGACTCCCTGCCGCGGTCCTACCTGACCGGCGGGACGGCCAAAAGTCGCTCTAAGGCCGAGGAGAGGTCGCTCGTCGCCCTCAACGCCAGCCCCGTCGCCCTCGAGGTCGCCCTCAGCCAGATGCTGCCGCTGCTGCCGCCCAAGAAGATCGTCGTCGCGCCCGAGGAGGTCGCGCTGCCCTTCAAGATGCAGTCTACGCCTGTGGGCAGGGGAGAAACGGCCGCCGCGCGCGCATCGGGGCGCAGTGGCGGTGTCATGGACAAGATTGCGGCGCCGTTTGAGGCGCTCGGCAGGGCGGTCAAGGGGCCCTTCAGCGGGATCGTGAGGGGCCTGACGCGAGAGGGCTTTGCGAAGATCCAGGTCAAGGGCGACAAGTACAAGATCGACGTTTTGGGCGGGAAGGTGCTGGAGGAGGGCAAGATACTGGATCACCTTGTGGCCTACCGGCCCGATAGAGTCTCGAGTGGGTTTAAGCTATGGTAGACTTGCAGGAAGAACAGCGGTATGAACATTATTACGGCATCGGAATCTATCTTCTGGAATGTTGGTGATACCCTCAACTTGGGCAAGCTGCGCAGGCCGAGCCCGCGTGCTTTGCCAGCCTTGCCTGCTGACGTCTCTCTGTGTGCCAGTCCCTAACTGCTCAGGGCCCATACTTGACTCTCGGCTGAGTCCGAAGCGTCATCGGCGCGCCAGCCGTGCCGGCAGTCCTTTGCTGTGGACCGGCCGCGTCTCTCAAGTAGGCCGCCGGTGGCCAGTTTGTCAGTGGGGTTTTGTGCAGGTCCCATTGGTTCGTCGGATTTTTCTTGACTGTGCATTTCTTGAGCATATTGATCACTGCTTTTTCACGTGTGTCAAGGATTTGCAGCGCTGCTCCGTTTGCTTGCCAAGTCTCGCTATTCCTTGCCTGCGTGATGAGGCTTGTGACGTGAGCTGCATAGGGTTTGTATTGGTCTTTATGGACCAAGTTCAAGTCAACGGGCAGCTTTTTAGCGAGAAGTATCAGGGAATCCATCACAGCGACGTATTTATTCATAATGCCTATGATGTGAGGCCAGTCAACTCCCTGACTGGTCTCGTCCCCACGCTTCGCTGTTCGCCGGATACTGTCAGTCTAGATCGTGACGTTTGTTTTGCAGGGCATACTCGTACTCACCCAACCAGTATCCGTCGTCTACCTTCAGCTGGTACATCTCCACGAAAGCGTCCTTGAAAAATCCCTGGTAATGAGGGTCGGCGTGCCGGTGGTCACCAAAGCTGATGTTACAAATAATCGCATCGACACGCAGGTCTCCCCCATGCACACGTGTGTTGATCATCTTGGTGCGTTCATCTAGACTCGGCGGCTCCTTCGGGCCTCTACCAGTTGCTTGTCCATACATTCTCATCTGTCTGAGCCTCGCGTCCATCCACTGCATGACCGCTGCCCACAGTACACCGTACATCCAGCCAGAATTCGCGCCTGGTTCTTCGAGTGCTTCGATGTCCATGGACAGATGGCTCTGCCCGGCTGGGCTAATGGGGATCAGTCCTTGGAGGTAAGCAAGCGTCTGCTCGACCTGGTCCGCTCTCGACGTCTGGTCATCCAGGTTTTGCCGCATCTTGGCGAGCAGACCCTCCGCATTGTCATCGATCAGATTCAGGAGCGATGCCATCAGCTGTCCTCCTTGTCTGTTGGCATACAGGATCGTGTTGTCGTAGCCGTGTTCCCTGAGGTCGACGACCGCCTCGGGTCCCACACCCGGGTCGAGCGCTCCTGCGACTGCACTTGAGAGGGTGCTTTCGAATTTTTTCTGTGAATAGTTCTGCGCCTCTTCATCGCTGAGGTTTTGTAGAAACAATAGTACATTATTGCGAATGGCGTCCACAAGCGCCTTCCCGTCCTTTCCTCTGCGAATTTTCGATCGACCCAATGTGACCTTGTTGTGCTCGACATCCGTATTGGGCCTTTTTGAAGAAGCCATGGCTCAAGGGTTAAGTATTTTTCTTGCACTGGGTGTTTATAAGTGTTTACAGAGTTGGGGTCAGGAGGAAGGCATTGGGACTACAGACTGCTCCGGGAAGTCGATGGAGCTTTATAGAAGGGAGCCAAACTCATGACTGTGAGAGACTTGTCTCAATCATCCAACTAATTGACAATTCTATGAATCTGCCACTCAGACTGGTCTAGCTTTGTCAATTCTTGGTGTTTGTTCGAGGGCTCAGCTTATGTATCCGTTTCCGGTCATTCCATGTAACAGCGCTCCCGCGCAAGAATTGTTCCACGGGTGCTTCTTTGTTTCTAGACACACACGTGAGCGAATTCTGAAGGGCATTCATGATAAAAAGTAGGTTTCATAGGATGAGGTTGAGCGCGAAGATCAATTACTATTTACTGGCAGGCCGGCTGCCTGTCTAATAAAGCCTACTCTGTAATGTTCGACTAATCAATTACATGACTATACCCATGTCTCCTACAGTATAATAACATGGCGCAGAGAAGGAAGTATAGCGACTTGACTCTTTCATGGAGCCTCTTGGCTGCCTCTTGCCTCTGTACCTCAGACATGAAAATGATATTGTATCAGTGAAGTATACAACAGCACTACCGCGCTACGAAGCCCACTCAAAGAGCTGAATCACACAAAGGACGCAATGAATCTCTCGAGGTTTAATCGTATGTCTTCCCATACTTGGCGTGACTGCCTTTTATTCAGAACCAGATCAATCAATAACATGACCGATTTCATTGTAAGAGCAGTGTTCTCGCATATGGGAGATGTATCAGTTCTAAATGGAAGGCACCACCATGATCTCAGAAATAAGTATCTGCGGGCAATCATACGCGAATCTTCAAGCACTGGTGTCCTGATTCAAGAGCCCTGTGAGCTTTCTGCGCTCATTCAGCAGTTCCCTTGATTTGGCTGAGCGTACATACGTCCTGGAATGATTGGTCTAGGCAATTTCAACCCAAGCCGTTGCTTCGATTACTAGTGATTTCTGTGCAGAGAAACGTGCTTCAACTGAGAGCACTGCGTATTCTAGAGTAATCTGGACTGGCCATTACTTCAAGCCTGTGACATTCAAGTTTCTGCGTCGCTCGCCAAGGATTTACGTCAACTGTCTTCCTGACAGCAGCTGTGAAAGTGAAAATCTCATCAATCACACAAAATGCAGATCCTTAACACTATACTCGGTGGCTTGATGAAACACGCTCAGTTCTTTCCAAACATTATGCCACATTGAACATCTGATCCGTTGCATTAGCCAAGGGCAAGCTCATTCCTGCTGTACAGGAATTGTTGAATTGTTTCTGCAGCAGGATGGTAACGATTGGATGCCTCAAGCCAGCGGTACGACAGGATGAACGCCGGAGAAGTTGTTGGCCACGAGACCCTCCGAGATAGGACCAAGCTCAACTAGATTTTTACCTGAGACGTCCAGGCAACCCACGTGGGGAGGAGTGTCTATCAATAAATTGCTCGTGATGACGATCTTTGGGGCACAAACAGACACGTGATGAAATGGAAAACAAAAGCAAAAAATGTATCACAATGTGCGATAAATATGAAACGAACAATACAATTGGGAGACTCTATGTAGACTTGCTGCTTTACTCCTCACATTGGTGGGTAAAACATCAAATTGAGGATCTTCCCAATCTGAGCTCTAGTGTGACTTCTTTCCACCACTCGGGATATCTCTATACTTCGCAGCTCAAGACACTGTCAAACTTTACTGGGGCCGGATTCACACTTTACCGAGATCTGAGAGCCTCATATAAGAACACCTTAATGATTTTGCTTTGAGTTTGACCCGATAGCTGTCAGGTTGGTATGCTGATCGTTTCCACTTCCAAGACCTGGACTATCAGTTGAACAATGACTGGTAGCACACGTAATTCTGTCGTATTATTTAAATTAATGTGATGTTAATGAGCATCATCGTTGATCAAAGATCTGTCTCGGAAGCCTGCGAGCAATCCTGCCGCATAAGTCGGAGGAAAGACTCTACCAGCAAGGTAGAACGCGCCCATGTTGCTAGAAATGATACAAAACTCCATGCCCGCCTCATCTGTCAATTTGCCTTGGAAGTAAGTCACGTCTACATTTCAATATTGGGAGCAAACATCTTAGTTGTGTATAGGATTATACACCCAGTACCAAGACAATCCACGTCACTAAGTCTTTCGTGGACAACACTGGTCCTTTGGAGGTCGGAAGCCTGGGTTGGATGTGGAGCCGTGACAACTTGTGGCCGATGAAAGGTTCCCTCATCATCGTCGGCGAAAGGGACGTCTGGACACGTAGTCCCACGAGGAATAGACTCATACATCATAGCCTGTAGCCCTGAGTGTGGTGATCATGTCTACAACATCTTGTACTGCAGTCTGCAATATTCAACATGATACTTATGCGATAAGTTTAAAGTTTCTCCCATAAGATATAGGCACGCGTGAATATCTTCGTGCCATTGCCGCCCCCCAAGAATATCGACTGCTTTATCCGAACCATTTATTTCTGGCTCTCGTGTAGACTCCGATAATGAAGGCCTATGAACGTAGGTTCTAGCCCCATGATACAATACCAAGACTTCCACCGTACGAACCATATCCTCTGTCACTGTTCTGTCAACGCAACCGGGCAACGTCACCATCCCGCTTGATATCATCTGATGGAATCATTGGCCTGCCGGGCTACAGCGGCTACGGCCAAAAAGACGGAAGCGATATGTGGGAGCCACAGGTATATATGCGCGGGAGCCAGATCTGATCGAGATCCCACCCCTCTCCAACCAGACAACAAGACGGCCAGCTGGCGTGCCTGACCAGTTGCCGGTTGGTGATTGGAGCCCGCGCGGGCACGTCCCGAGCCTGTTGATGCGGAACCCAGACTGCAAAGCCGGCAGCAATGCTTCGTTGGTATTCCATTCACTTCGATACCATCCGCGCGGGAATGTCTCCTGTCCGTCCCGATGAATGGTTCAGGGTGGTGCCTTGTCTAGAGCGGTCCCTGAAGATCGAAAATGCGAGGGAGCATAATGAGCAGCGGGCCTTCTGCGCTCAAGCATCAGACCATCGCTGACTTGACTGTACCACGAAGCCCTATCGGAACTGTCATCGACGATGTTCAGATATGAAGTGGTCCGTACGGCATCTCCGCTGTTGTGAGTCACACTCCAAGCATGTGGAGAGGGTCGTTCGCAAGAAAAGCAGGGAGGAGCCCTCGGGAGTCTCCAAACCACCATGCCTGGCAGGTTTGGTAGGACAGCATTGTAGCACGATGGCCTCAGGATCCTTCGACTCCCGGGGCAGCACGGAGGGGCAGAGGGGCAAGAGGTGTCCACACACTCGTTCGGAACCCCTCCTTTTTGCCCTACACAACCACAACCCACAGCCACGCCACGGTCGAAACCCAACCCAGCGGCATCCCGAACCCACCTCGGTGTGAGGGCGCCATCGATGACCTCACACCCTCCACAATTTCCCTCCTGCCAGAGCAATCGGATGTTCCTCGGGGCGGTAAGTCAGCCTCACAAAATTGGCGTGGCTATTGATAGCTCTGGAAATTTTCTGGGCTTCGAGTGGGACCGCAGCGAACATTCCCTCGGCACTTGCCAGTGCATGGCGCAACCAGGGCAAAGAGTCTGGGGAAAGCTGTCACCATGCATGCACGCATGCAGCAGCAGCAGCAGCAGCGAGCAGCAGCGGTCAGACATAGGGACAGGTTTGGAAGGGGGATAAGACGGTGCAAAGGACAGGCAAGGGAAAGAATTAGAAAATTTGCCGAGCGTGCCCTGTAGCACCTGCAAGCGAGTGGAGCCAGACCAAGCTGTGGAATTCCCCGTCTCAGGGCTTTCGTTCGACGACGGCCGCCGTTGAAGGCGCCCTGGTCCCACATGTTGTCGGGCGCCTAGGGCGTGAACAAGGTGAGCCACCCAGTCGATACCAGGTTTCTTCACCTCATGCCATGAACAGGTGCCACAAGGCCTGGGTCACGAGACACAGGGGGAAGGACGTACGCAATACAGTACATGGGAATTTTCTAAATATGAAAACATGGTACGGTGTGTATAATTCTTGCAATATGCGGCTTTCCCACTCTGTGTGCAGCAGCTGATGGTTATTTGTGGTGTGTCCGACTCATGGCTGCGAAATGTTCAGACGAACGATGACGGCATTACTCGGGGCAGAAAGTAGGAAAAAAAGAAGTCGAATGGGGTCACCTTTTCTCAGTAAGGACTGGCTGCACGTCAGACTGCGGTGGACACAGACATCCACCACCAGCGATACGTCTGTCCACCGAAGGCATCATCACGTGTATGCAAACATTGCTTGGTACTTTAGACCCCTCCTCAGCCCTGCAGATAACGAGATGCCATCCTCATGCGTGTCATCATGCCCATCATCCAAGACGACGACAAAGTCACACCAGGCCCACCAAGCCAGTCTGTGCTCAAGAGAGAGGGAAAGAAGAAAATTCCAGAGGGAAAAAAGAACAAAAAAGCAATCCCAATCGATCCGGCGTGCGTCGCAGTACAGATTACCGGCACGTCGGATTGCCGGTCTTAGAACAAAACGCAACGCTACATACACTCGGGCGTCATCGGAACCGCGCTGCGAGTCATGCCCACCCGGATAAGGGAATCGTCAACACCCGACGAGAATCCTCCTCTCTCTTTATGAGTGTGGTGACATTCCATGGCAACCAATCCGTAGCCAGCGAATGCCACACCGTGGACAAGCCACGCGGGATGGGTAGGTAGATGCACTGCGTTGAAGTAGGCTGGCACTCAAAAGCGCTGGCGGTGCGCGACTCGGCGCCGGCAAGGCGAGCCGTGCATCTGTCGTGACAGCAGGCGCCCATGTGACTCGCGCGGTGGTTCGAGTATTGCAAAACCTCAGACGCAAAGCATTCGATTGTGTCAGGCAAAGCGCAAAATAATTAAGGGCGTGCATTTGCCTTTTCTGGCCTGTCTGTCTCTTGACCCGTGACAGCGACCGGCAGCAGCGTGCCGCCCGCGCACATTGCTCGGCCGCGCCGCTCAACCAGAGGCTCCCTGTCCGGTCAGCGAGCGGTCAGCCTCTGAACGACCAACGCGATGTTTCAAGTCCCTCGAAATAGCATGATTTTAGGCCAGAAACAAACTTCCCCAGGAAATCGCTCCAGGAATAACAGGTTTTGGGCTCCGCCGTTGACCAGAAATAAGCATGTTTCCCCAGAGTCGACATTTCAGCTGTGTCGATTAAATCAAAACAATGACTATTTTCCCCGGCATCCCTGCTATCTAGATCTATGAGATCTCCATCCGGCGAATGAGAATCCTTGACATGTCCTGGAAAGGGAAACTCAATCCCTTGAGGTGGACAGGGGTGCTTCTTAGTTGGGGCTTGTCAATGAGTCCAGCCACCGCCTCTTGGCACTGTCCAGGAAACATTCCCACTAGCACCAGCAGCCAGAACCGGCCTTCGCGGACGAAGCATCCAAAATAGAGAGGCCGGCAAGCTTGCTGATGAGGATGCAATCAGTCTGCGAAATAGACCCACTGACCTGCGACGACAGCAGTGTATGGAATATGTGGGTTTCTTTAGCCGCCTGCATGGCATAGAGGAGTGAGTGCCTGCAGTATGCACAGATAGGGTTATTTCTCGGCGGAAGAGAGCCAACACCAAGAACTTGCACAGCTGGCATTATGGGCGCCTCTCACCTTTTCTTTCGAAAATAGCTTCCTGAACCTGCAATGATACACGCGTAATCGCGGGCGAAACCTAAAGATTGCCCGGCAGCGTCGCCCGCCTCCGCAGTCGGTTGGTTCTCAAGTGTCCGGCCCCCCTCACCTCTTCCCAGACTTGGCTTCATCGGCGGCGGTCGGCAGTTTAGCACGCGCACCTCGTAGCTCGCGGGCCGCCTCCGCGCGGGTGTCTGTTCGCTGGCTGGGCTGGCTGGGCTGGCGTGATAGGCCTCTGCTGGAAAAAGGTTACGCTCGCCGACCGACAAACGGAACCACAGCAATCCGTGCGCTAGAGATCTCCGGTCGATCTACAACGGAAGGACGACACCATCAAACTCTGAATTGCTCACCGCGAATCCTGACACAACCCCTCTTCTCCGCCGCCCTCAGCCAAGAATTTCAAATCCAGATGCCGAAGATGAGGCAAAGGAAGTCAGCAACTCGGGAACGTCGAATGATCCTGCGTCACAGTCTATGTGTAGGTAGGGCAAGCGTCAGGTGGTCCGAATGTCTCATGGCGGTGAGGATGCCAATTGGCGTATCAAGAGGCCGAGTAGCCGTGCTGTGCATTGCGCGGTGCAACACACTCTGCCCATCGTAACATTTCGCTGCAACGCATAGTACTGTACGCGGGCAGTCTGATGTCTGGGCCAAGCCCGCAGACGGTCTTTCTCCCTGGCAAGTGTGGGGGGCTGTTTGCTGGCGCTCGAATGAACGGACGAAACGCATGATGGTTCCGAGCAGCCCCTCCATGGAGTCAAAAGGGTTCTTGGGGTCAGGGACAGGGATCCATGCATTTGGCCGTCTTGGTCCTGTCCCCCCCAGCACGGTTAGAGCGCCCAGGCGCCGGCGAGTACAATTTCTGGTACTGCCGCCGACAGCGCCGCAACGGCCATGGAACCATGCAACACAGTGATGACGATCCGGGGTCCAATATCGAATCCGTGCACGGCCCGCCACAGATTAGATCAAGTGTCGTGCACTCATTAACAGAGCTTTTGAATTCGCAATCTTGTTGTCCTCGTTCACAAGACGCGAGGGAAAGACTGCGTTGTTCTTGAACAGACCGCGTAACCCTCGTCGCAATGAGGCAGTGCTCGTCTCGGAACAGCTGGACACTGATAAGATTCCTGCTAAAAGATGTGGTTCGCAGCTCACGCTAATATGCGTCCAACGGCACTTGCGCTTAGTGAAGCGCAGGTGTGGTGGTTTCCGGAGGCCGGAGGCTCCCAACGCGCCGTCTAGGATCGCCGGGCTGCATGCAAACACTTAAGCAGGTAGTGCGTGTGTGCGCTCCAGAGCCAGTGCCATTGGCTCTGTGAAGGCGAGGTGATAGACCTGCATGGCTTCAATGCGGAGTGTCTTTTTTTCATGTCGCAGACACCGTCTCATGGTTACGCTGAGCTTTGCGTGATACCGAAACAAAATCAGACGCGCGACACTTTGTCGGCTGACGAGATGTCCGTGCAATAAATGAAGGTCGAAGTTTTAGTCCGTTGGCTTGTGAACTCAATCAACCTCAGTTGGACAAGGGTTGCACCGACCTTGCGATGACAGGTCAATGGCAGGAAGATCATGCGGATAACTAAGTGCCACACCCTACACCATCTTCTATATTTTTGGAGTGAACACCTACACACAGGACACCACTCTGATTAGTCCCGTGTGCTAGTGTAGTAATACAACATCTGGGCATGCGCCGCCCACCGCCCACTTATTAGACAATCACCTCCAATAGCTCTGTCTGCGCGCAGCGCAACACTTAAGCAGTGTTTGGCAGAGGAACCTTGGCGCTGCATCAGAAAGCCTGACTTTCTCAGTCTCTGTCGTGCTGGCGTGGCGTGCCTGGATGTTGTTGCTAGGCTCAGCGCATGCAGACCTTGACGGTGAGCAAATCGGCATCGTGATTATTGTGCGCCACACCCATTGCGCGGAGGGTTCGGATGGCTGACTGGCTTCTTTGGCCTCCCGATACGAGGCAGTAGACGCTAGTGAGGACCATTTCTAAGATGCGGTAATACACGTGAGTGGGCACAAGCCGCTGAGGCTGGCTGAAGGAATCAGTGGACACTGGCAGCCTTGATTTCTACCTTCACAAGGCTGAGAGTATGGATGGCCAGCCCGAGAAAATTATAGAGAATATCATGTGCTTTGCTCAATCCGTAAGACAAGATCCACCCAAGGATAAGAGATTGTCAGTCCTCGGACTAACATTTCTTGTGCACGGTCTGTGCCTTAACTTGCCAAACGAGCTTGTGGCCATGAGGGTTTGGTCATGCCTCTGCGCCGGTATTCAACACGTGCTTGGGTAATTATATTGAGGGAGGAACAGAGACGGGAGGTATCGCTCGATTCGGAGTGCGAGAGCCCACGTGCCCCGTGGCCCTCACCTTCAACGTACGGTTGAGCGGTCCCACTCAGGGACACTTATCAAATGCGGAGAAGACGTGATCGATGTCGTTGATCAATTAATCAGATTAGCAAATCGCCAGAATCAGTGACCAAAGGGGAGGTATCATGACAAGTAAAGAGGCTGAAACGAAGGCGAATGCGACAACCGCTGTCGCTCTTTTTCCTTGCTTGAGCCGGCTTCGAGTCATGTATTCGGGAGAGGAGTCGATCCCACTGTGGCGCGTTCAAACAGAGATAGGCATCTATGCCCAGCGTACGCAAGTAATAGCGGGGATGATGATGGGGATCATGTACACGGCCAGTTGTCTGTGTGGGCCTATGGCAACGTGCCGCACACGAGGGAGGGCCTTGAAGTGTGCAATGAGGTCGTTTCGAGCGTCCCTGACTGGCCATTGATCCGAACGAAGACGAGGAGAGAGAACGACAAATGTCATCGGTGCCAGGTCATGGGTCCCCTGGTGGCTCCGCGGTACACCACTCAAGGTGGGGGGTTGCATGAGAGATCCATAGATGGCTCTCCCTGGCGCATCGTGGGCTTTCGCAGCGCACGCAAGATGCCATGCAACATGAATGCCGGCCATCCCAAACCGCGACCACTGGTGGATTCGGTCGTGTGGAGGCGATGACATAGTTGCGGAGCCTGGAATATGTGCGTCCAGCAACGATTGGTTTTCTAGATGCCCTTGGGAACCATGTGGTCGGCTCATGGCCATCAGGTCGGCTCATGGACCGTACAGGTCGCAAAGAAAGGACACATTCGGTAATGCGACCTGCGGTTTGGATGTACAGTGGCGTCGACGGTCCGATGCTGACTGCTTCCCCAAGAAATCGGCGGCTTATGGTCAGAGCTCTGTTCAGCACAAGGATCATGGGGAAATGATTTGCAGACGTTGTTTCAGGGTCCATTCCAACTGTCCAGGCGACGCAGAAGCGGACGGTGAGGCTTCGCTGAAACGGGCCAGCTCAAAGGGCTAGACGGCTACCACGAGCGGCCGGTTGCCGGAAGAATTGCGCTGCCTGGAGTTCTGAAAAAAAGTTGTCGGAGCCAACAGTCGGCCGACGGGCGCCAAAGCTCGTCTGTCCAAGCCGCTGGCCCGTCAGCATGTCGCCCAGCAATTGGTGTTGGTAGTGCCGTCTGTTGTCTTGGTGAAGCACACGGGCGCTAGAAGGCTGGCGAATTGATGCACAGCAGACACCAGTCAGGGTCTCCCCTAGGGGCCCTAGGGGACAAGGTTGGCGCGGTCCATGGAGCGACCATGGCAAATGGACCCGTTTTCTTCAGCTGCATGGTTGCATGGGAAGGAAGATCCGAAGGGATTTGTCGTGTCTGCGCGTCCGGGGACCGGGGCCTGGATGGAGCAAAGCAGCCATGGGATGAGATAACGAGATTGAGAGAGCGAGTCTGTGTGCACTCTCGGCACCCTCGACCATTCTGAAGAGTCGGGCCTGTCTGTGCGAAAAGCCAATTGGGATCATCAGTACCAAATGCACCTGAAGAGCGGTCAGAAGCAGATTGATGTAATAACAAAGCCATGTATCGGGGGCCGTAATAATGACAACAGAACCTGCTGTTTGTACAGGCAGACAGGCAGACAGACAGACAGACAGACAGACAGACAGACAGACATAAAAAAAAGATTTTCTTGAAGGCGCGTGTAAGTCGGTGTAAGCCTTGGTCGCATTCTGGCATCCTGGCGCTCTGGCCTGCACGATGCTGCCCCGTACCCGTCCGTTGCCCACCGGTCTTAGTCGCGCGTTCAGCACCAAGGTTGCTTGCGGGCGGGGCACTCATGGAAGGATCCCAGAAGCCGACTGACGCCATCAATCCCAAGTGGCACCGCAATTTGACAGGAGAGCCACTAACGGTTTCTGCATGAATTGCTCAGACGAGAAAGTAATGAGAAGAGACCAGGGAGCTCCGAAGCTCAATAACACCAGTGGCGTGTCAATGAGCTGAGAGTAAACAAAAACTTTTTTGTCGGGAGCTCCATTGCCTTGGTGATGCACACACAACCCAGGTGAAGTCCTACTAGTAGTCTACGGCCTAGTGTTATACCTATCGACAGTAAACACTCGACAGGTACAGGTACGTATCTACCAGCTTACTGTGACAGACGAGGCATGTGCCTTGGTCGCCGTGGAAGGAGCCGGCTGCATCCTTCCTCAAGCATCAACATCGCCAATTTTGCAATTGCAACCTACTAGGAATCTGGAAGGGGAAGGAATGAGGCTCTGGGGCAGCTGCAGCTTGCAGATGCAGAAGTTGCAAGTGGAACAGTGCAAGACTGCCCCTGCCAACCTGCCTGTTCAACAACTCGAGGTGGAGAACGGGGAGAGACGGACGGTGGTCATAGTCACCCTTGACGGCCAGGGACGGACGGCATCTCCATTCTAGACTATCTATCGTATCGACAAGACAAGACCCATATGCACACAATATCTTTTCCCCAGCTGTCGAGTCGCGTCGCGTCGCGGTGTCGCCGTTGCTATAGCCGTTGAGAAAGGGTGAGGCATCATAGCATGAGGACAGCACATCCTCTGCCGGATATGCCTCGGAGTCAATGCCATGAAGACGTCGGCTAGGAGCTTCCTTGGGCCGCTGATCTGATCGTCTCCTCGGCCTCAGTCCGATGCTGTTTCCTGCCGCCTGTGCAGCCCCCGTCAGCCCGCCACTCTCGCCTGTCCAGCTGCCTCCGGCGCAAATATCAGTTGACCGCAACATTGACCGATGCGTTGCCCGTGAGCGACAAGTCAGCAGCAGCAGCAGCAGCAGCAGCAGCAGCAGCAGCAGCAGCAGCAACATCATCAACAACAGTAGCGTCAATGAGCAGTAGGGGTAGGATTCTGATGTGCATTTGGCGGCAGGGACGGAGACAAGAGGCCTGCCTGCATCATGCATAGGGGCTCAAATCTCAACGTAGTCTTGGCTCTAGACCAGCTGTCGTCTTGTCAAGGACTCAGACATGCATCTCGTATGTACTATACTCCATGTACGTACAGTATGCGTCTGTAGTTGAGTCGGTTGACTCTGCGGATGCACAACCTGAGTCTGGCGAGTCCGCCCCGGCTTAAGCCCCCAACGCTCAACCACCCACCCATACAGTAGCATCCATCCATCCATCCCACCATCCACCACCCACCCACCCACACACAAGAGTTACTGTAGCGCGATGCGACTGCTTATGCAGCCTCAACCTTCCTAGCATCCTCCGTGCGCGGATTGGACGGCTGACCTGCTCATGCAGCATAGAAGAACCTTTCCGGCCCTTGCGGCGGCAAAAAGTCTAGAGACAGAAAACTGTCGTGACCCATCTAGAAGGCCATCGAAGTCGAGACCGTGGTGGTCACTGGTCAAGGCGAGGGTAATCTACTGTGTGCCTTCTCCGACCTGCATGCTGCGCACTGCGTATGATCATACATAATAATAACCTGGAAGCATTCTCCAGTTATCCGAGACGCTAATGTGAAAGATTTAGAGTGCGAACTGCGTGGAACTCGCCCGAGTCCGGGGAGGGTGACATCAAGTAAACAAACGGCTGCCTTCTCAAAGGCGGGAGAGTAAGAGAAAGAGTACATGGAAGAAAAAAAAAGGACTAATGTACGGCGGGAGATGAGCAGCCTCAGCATCTCGTACCCGTACAACAGCGGCGTGCACAAGGCTGGAAGTTTAGCCAGAACCTCTTTGATCTTATTTGATTGAATGATTGCTTCCGAAAGATGGCATGTACTGTACTGGACTGCATCGTATCCACAACCCACCGCGGCTCGAAACCCACACATTTGTGTGTGAGTGAGAGCGTGCGTGCGTGTGTGCTGTGGGTGCTGTGGGCCGCGCAAGAAATATCACCGCTCACAACCCAGTCGACGAGCCGACCACACGCAGGTTGTAGACAAGAAGAGTCTCCAGAAGACGCGCCCCGTGCACTATCAGCTACCTGGCAGTCCCGCTAGGCAGGGGGCCCCTGAGCAGCTGCACCCTGAATCTTGACTGGGGACGTTGCTGGTGCCGACCCACCCTGCCACCTCCTACACTGGCATAAGACTAGCTCGACGCCTACCAGCTGGGAACGGAGAGCCATCCAACTCTTGCCCCCTCTCTCCTTTCCCGCCCCGTCGTCGCAACCGAGAGACCAACCATACAACACGGTACAAGTCCTGTACACAGTAGCGACCGAACTAAACAAGGCGGTATACCTAGCCCTTGTCGTTGACCCTCTCTGCCTCCCCCTTCTACACCACCACCTCCGCCTCCGCCGCCGCCGACTGCTTGGATACTCTCTCCCTCCTCCTCCTCCTCCTCCTCCTTCACCACCTCCTTCGAACATCTTGCTCCCTCTCTGCAGTCAGTCATTCTCGTCACTGTAACAAGTGGACGTCAGGGCCGGTCAGTTTGACTTTGGACAGTCAAGCCAGTAACTGTGAGTCTGCATTTGCTTCCTTGTGCTTTCTTATCGCGGGCTCGCCGGTTGTCTTATCTCCGGTGTTTTGCTTTGTCTCTCCCCTCCCTCATGCCCTCTGCCACCGTTGCCCGGATGATTCACCTCGCTCGGTTGCCTCCGGTACGCCTTGCAGCGAGCCGCGTGCCATATGTGCCTCGAGACTGCAAATCAAGTCTTCAACAAATTCAACAAGAGCCCTGCGAGGAAGAAGCAGGCTCTTGAAAAAAAAGAAGGAAAAACAAAGCGACACAATCGAAACGTCTGGTCGGCGTCGTCCCATATGAACCCTTCTGTCCCTGTATTGTCCCAATCCCGGATGCCCAACTGTGCTGGCCTTTTTTGTCCACTGCGTGTCATGTCACAAGCACATCACGGTGTGAACAGAGTCGAGTCTACTGCTGTGCTTTGTCACTGAGGCGACTGCGGCGTGTGTCTACCTGGTCCAAAGTACACCGCAGCCCAGCCACCGGGTGCCTCACACAAACAAAACAATCCTCCGAACTTGGGCCCTCAGCCTCTCGAAATTCGACTGCCTAGTTGCTGGAAACATGCCCTCGACACCGCTCTCGTGACAATAGCCGCCTTGAAACCTCGAGGGCACGCTTGAAACCCAACGGATGACGGTAGAAAAGCCACTACCGGGCCCTTCTCTCGAGGCCCATCCATCTCCAGCCCACACAGCAACCCACGGCCGCGACCCTGACCACGACCACGGCAACGCCCCGCACCCTGAATCCTTTGCATCTTTATATCACCGCAGCACGACGACCCGCCGAGCCTCTTGTTTCCAAAGGTCCGACCCGAAATCTTAGGCACTGGAGGACCACTTCTGGAGCTGGATATCGGTACAACGCTGGCACGGCACACCACCATACCTCAGTTCCCATCGCACTACACCTGGCTCCAGTCGAGTCACTTGCTTGCAATCGCCCTGCTTCACAGCCCCTTTCTCGTGAAATAACTGTGCCGCCTCCTGCGCGCTGTACACTGACAATACCACCTCGCACAGGCTGCTTGCGACCAACCGCCGCCGCAGTTGCTCTCCTGAATTTCCCTCCTTCATCTCCTCCGGGCCGTCCTAAAAAGTAACGAGCAGACCCTCACCTTCTCTCGGCATTCTCCCGCCTCGACCTGCTCTCAAATTACTGTTGCCGCCCCCATCGACCTCGTGACCCACCAACTCGTCCACCACTTGTTACTCCTACCCCCAATGCATTCCCAGAAATAATCATGGACTCAGAAGACGGAGAGCTGTTCATAAAGGTACGTCTGGAAATCCTGAGCCCGCACATACGGTTCCTTAGTTGTCGAGTATCTTGACGAGGTCCAAGAAACTGACTTTGCTGCGTTGTCGTAGCAACTGGCCACTTTCGTGCGCACCCACGAAAAGGCCCTGGCCAACGCTTTGCAACTGCGAAGGCAAAACCCCCCTCGACATGGAGCTTCACAAAGCGTTTCCGCAGTGCCGACCGCAGGGCTCACGACTCCGACGACCATTCCCGAACGACCTTCCACTGCTGCAGGGCCCTCTTCGAATGGACTCGCCGCTGCGCTGTCCTTCGGCTCCCTGAACTTCACGTCTCAGACGGCCAAATCAGCAAAGTTGGCTCTCACACCGCACCACCTATTCTACCTCCTCTCGCGGTTCGAGGAGCTCAAGATACCCGTCGGCCCCATGAAGGTGCGCCTTGAGAATTTACATGATACGAGTACATCAGCGAATTATGTATCGTTCCTGAGCCAGTCACAACGCTCCAAGACTCGAAGCTCAGAGGTCGGTTCAATCCGGTCCGTGTCCAGCATCCGAAGTGTCATGTCTGGGATGTCTGCACTGTGGTCGAATTTTGGCATCGGATCGGGCATGTCTGCTGCTCGCACTGAAAGACAAAAAGCTGCTCTGGACGCCGACCTAAAATATCTGTATTCGGCATTCACCAAGGTGCCGTGCCTTCGCCTGGCACCAGACTTTCGCGCTCGGCTTATCAAGGGTTACGAGGAATTCCCCTTCGACTCAGCAGTACCATTACACATTTTCAAGAACTGCCAGGCGCTCGAGGTTAGCGACATCGACTTTCGGCAGTTCTTCGGCTGGGATCGCATGGCGGACCAGCTGAGGTCCCTGACAGTCAAGCGAGCGAGCCTCACCGACCCTGCTGATATTCTCATCGACATCGTGCTTGACGACATGGATAAAAGGAGACGGCGAACATCGAAGTCACATTCGTCACCGACAACAACATGGCCCGGAACTGCTAGCCCACGGCGGAGTATGACGCTGGCGACTCCTGCCGAGTTGAAGAAGTCAACTTCGGCACCGGGATCGCCGGGTACACGAGCTGCAGATCTGAATGTCGGCTCCATAGGGAGCGAGGCCGCTGTCGACCATGAGAACGAGCTTGCCCTTCGGAACAGCAGGCGAGCCTCTGTCGCTGTCGTCGAGGTACCTAAGTCGCCCACAAAGAGCTCACGTCCCAGGAGCCACTCTCCCAGGAGGCCCGCTAGTGCTCGGCACGGTTCCCATCACGTCCGCGGCTCTCACAAGGTCCATCGCTCAGGCTCCGGCAGCTCGCAGTCGAGCATGTCCGATTCCTGGCACCACAACCGGGGCAGCACTTCAAACCTTCTGTCTACGGGTGCGCTTCCGTCCTCAAAATGGCGTTTCTTGAGGCATCTGAGTCTCGCAGAGAACGGCCTTGTCTCGATACCCGAGGCCAGTCTTGCGCCTTTGGCCAATACACTCTACTCGCTTGACCTGTCCTCGAACGAGTTCAACGAGATCCCTGACAGCCTGGCCACGCTCACTGCCCTCCGGGCTCTTAACCTGTCAAAGTGCACTATCGAGTCTCTCCACTCGCTCACGCGCAATCCGCTGCCGGCAATCACGGCATTGAACCTGCGGGACAACCGCCTTCAATCGCTGGCCGGAATCGAGAGACTGTATCCATTGGAGAGGCTGGACTTGAGGGACAACCGTCTGACAGACCCTGTCGAGCTAGCGCGCTTGACGAGAATTCCTGACATCCGTGAGATTTGGGTCGAGGGAAACCCTTTCACCCGCACGCACAAGGACTACCGTATCACAATCTTCAACTTGTTCAGGCAGTCGCCTGGCTACACTGAGGATGTTTTGATTGACATGACGGGTCCCACCTACTCGGAAAGGAAGCATCTAGTTGAACGTACCCAGGAGCCAGCTCCGGTTCCTGTCATCAAGCCTCCGGTCCCGGAGTTGAAGGCGGTTGACGTGAGCAAGCCGGCGATCGTCTACGACAACCCCAAGGAGCCCTCGGTGCTTCGTAAAGAGCGCCCGGCGCCAAAAGCGACCGCCAGTGAGGTCAACACCAACTCCACTCGGAGCCGTCGCAGAGCGCCAAAACGGCGCATTGTGGATCTGGCCGACTCTCAAGCTCATGTTGCCAGGCAGCCAGGTGAAAACGAAGCAATGGGGGCAGTGACTGGCCTCGATAGCAACTACCGTATTTCACAAACCACCGAGATACATCAAAACAACCCCAACGTGGCAGAGGAAGGCCGGACCCAGGCGAGCCGTGGTGTCCCCCGCATCGACACATCTGTCATTCCCAAGCTACCACCTGTGTCGCCTACCCAGGAAATTGGAACGCCCACATCGTGGACGGACTCCCAGAAATGGGATGTCGGAGGCGAGATGTACCGGCGCAAGATTGAGGCCTTGCGAACTCAAGTTGGCGAGGGCTACCTCAACGTTCTCAGTGAAGAGCACTGGGATGTGAACGGTACACCTCACTTTCCGGGGTCGCGTTTCGGACATCCTGACTCACCAATGCACCCAAGTCCGGCCGTACATCGACCAACTCTGCAACCTATCCACAGCGGTCGCACACTTGGATGAGCGCCACGCGCTACACATTATTCACCACCCAACACACTCCAAGTCCACGACAGCCGATTGCGATGATACCCCAACCCTCCGAACTAAGGGCAGTCTGGCTGCCGAATACATACATCCCGAGTCATTTTCGAAATACCCAAAGTGTTTTTGTTTTTCAAAAGAACAGCGCGCGGCTTCATGGTTGGCTTTTTCAAGATTCATCATTTTCACCGGAGCATAGCGGAAAAGGCGTTTTCATGGTTCATCTCACTTCTCCTCATCGACCTATACTACAAAACTACAAGACTCCATCCGCCCGCCTACTAGTGCGTCTCTATCCACCCACAGGGACGGCCATCTGCGTAATTACGAGGCTACGTACGACTTGGCAACGATGTTCATGCCAGCTCTATGATTTTGAGTCATCAGCCCATTCGGCTGTGTATTTTGCGTTGTCTTACTGTTTGTCTGGCCCCGGTGTCATCCGGGGTCCGAGGTTGACGGAATATCCAACTTTTTTTTTTCTTTTTTGGCGTGTTTATGGCACTGGTAGAAAAATAGTCAAGAGTCACTGTTGCGATTCGGCAATCCCTGGCTCAGGACTACTGGCTGGCGTCCAGGTTCTTCTCTTCGACGAAGATATCTCTTTATGGCGGGATCTGGCGTATCGTCGTGTTTGTCACTGTCCGCTCCTGCATGTTAGCACGACGGGTTCTGCATCTGCGTTCTTCGTTGCTCAAAGGTTTCCACGAGTGTTTTGCTTGAGTTCAATTCGGTGTGAACATATTTCTGAAGCGCTGCGCTGTCTGATTGGTTGCCTGGCGAACAGGAGAGAGTCTGGAAGAGAAATGCCTGCTTGTCTGTTGAGGGTTTGACTTGCCAGAGGATTTGTTGGTACCGTATTTTACTGTATGGTATGGGCAGATGATAGATAATTGGTCGGCCTTAGAGGCGGTCGATCTAGGTGGCCTGGATGGTCAAACAGAGAAATGATATCACGGCAGAAATAATTCGCGTTCAATACTTTTGACCCGGTGTCTTCTTCGTGGCTTGCCCTCTTGGTTTGAAAGGGTCCCCTGCTGTGAGATGCAACGTGAGCAAGATGCGTCTAAAGTGAGCAAAAGTTGCTTTGAGAGCATCCCGGGTATGCAGGTGCTCTGAGCCAACTCATCCCAATACACATCACTACCAATCCGTTTGGTACTAAACATACTTCATTGAGCGCAGTAGCTGGACATCAGTCAAAGGTCTGCCTGGCTGCCTAGCCACCCAAGTGTGAGTCAGCAAGACTTCACCCTCCATGTTTCCTCTGTCCATTAACCAAAGAACACTTAGCTCAAGCCCCAAACCTTCTCTCATCTTCTTATTTCAGCCATAAGACTGACCTGGCTCGACATAGACTGCATCGATACCTAAGAAACCAACATGGTCTCCCTTCTGGACTGCCCGGCCGAGCTGCGGCAGCAAATCTTAGACCACCTCATCCCGAGCGAGGTCCGCGACGCCGGCGCCGCCCCAAGGACGGCACCGCTGCTCCCGCTCCTCCTGGCCTGCAAGAAGATCCGGCTCGACACCCTCCAGCTCCTCAAGAAGTGGTCACCAGTGTACCATTTCGAGCGGCCGGCGACCATCCTCGGGGCGCGGTGGCGGCCGGACGAGCCGCACATGCGCAACATCAGCCTGCGGCTGTTTGCGGACATGGACCTCCACGCCGCGCGCTACATAACGGCCTTCGGCGCCAGCGGCGTGTTCGATCCGGACTCGTGGGTCCGGTGCGCGACCTCGCTGCCGCGGCTCGCTGTCGAGTCCGTCGTGGTCGACCTCACTGCCGCGCCCGCGTGGATGGTCGCCAGGCGGCCTGACTGGGTGCGTGGCACGCTGCTGGACGCACGAAACAGATGTCTCCTAGATAATTGTGTTGTAGAAGTTACGGCTATTGTCAAGAAGGTGAGCGAGGTCTACGGACCAGGGGTCCCGGTCCATCTCGGAGGCGTCGTCACGCGCAAGGCGAAGAAAGCCGTCGACGAGATGCTGGACTGGGCGAGGAAGGAGGCGGGCTGTGTGAATATCGCATTCGTGGGTGAGTGGATCGCTGGGCCCAAAGAGCTACCCACCAGACTGTCGCTGGTACTTTTGTGCCGCTGCTGGGGCATGAAGCTGGAACAGCCAGCGGTGGCGCAGTACGATACGCCGAGGTGGATTCAGATCCGCAACGAGGTAAGTGTTCTGGGGGGGATGTCCTTCTGGGGTGAAAACGGATGGGCTGACAGCGGACGGACATATCAGGCGCGCGAGGCAGGTCTGACAGTGCCGGATGTGGACCTCAAGGCCGTGGGGCTGGTGAAGTGGTCTAAGAACTCTTGCACGGCGTACTACGTCAACGCCCAGGTGGACGAGGAGGGCACGCGGTCCGAGCTAGTGCGCGTGCTCCGCTTCGCGGTCGAGGCGAGGACCGTGGGCATCCAAGGTGACGTGGCTATCGATTTCGAGCCGGCGATCAGGGAGCGGCGCTTCCTGATCCACTGCCTCGCCAAGGACTTGGGGCTTACGAGCGTGAGCGTAGGGGGCCCAGAGGAGAAGTTCGTAAGATTATCGCACGCCGCGAAGCCAGGACTCGAGGAGAAGCTGGAGGAGAGACTGAGTACTAAGGCTGAAGGCAGTCAGGCTAGTACCTGTCCCCTTGGCCTTGAAGCGAAGCATTTGGGCCCATAAATGTAGCACTGCTGAACTAATTGTCGGTCTTTTTCCAGGAGATGTGCTAGGGGTTTCGTTGAATGCCTCGCTTTGACATTGTGTTATTGTATGCGGATTTCTGGATAGCTGAATGGACGTGTTGGTCGAGTGAGTGCTGTTGCTTATGCATCGGTCGATGTGTGAAGTCTTTGGATGAAAGATTGAGTACCGGCAGTGAAAGCCATTCGATTGAGTCCCTGCGCTCCTGCCCTCAAAACCCATCTCATCCCATCTTTTCCCAAAGCCACTTGGCGGAGCGGTCAAGTCCCCGGGCTGCTTGCGGGTCAATAGTGGTCCAGCGAGGGATCAAGGTGGGCAAGCTGGAGGGTGGCAACCAGGGTTCGATTCTCGTCTCTGGTATGATTTTTTTTATCTTTCTTTTTTGATTTCCTAACTTCAAACAAAACATACTTCATATTGCTACCTAGCAGCTGACCACTTCGGTCGGCCAAGGCTAGTCGTCGTGGAACAACTGGTATGTACAACTTACAGTCATCTACACTCCTGTGCGGCTCTGAGTGGTGCGGACACCTCGCGCTTGCTTTGGGATAGAGACTCGGGACTGCTTACACCTAGAGCCCTGAATCATGAAAGATCGATCTTTTGTCCAGAATCTCATTCCGCCCTGGACCGTGAACTCATCAAATGCTGGGGATTCAATCGTTGTAAAAAGCCTTAATGTGTAAGAGGATTGCACTTCATCAGATTGATTAAATGAATGATGGTATGGAGGAAAGGCTCTAGGAAAAAGAGAGCTGGATGATCAGCCGTCAAGACCGGGACATAAAAGAGACAGAAAATGGAACTTGCGCAAATCTGCGAATTGGCCGTGCTCAAACGAGAACGGACGGACCAAGAGTGGATGTTCCCAGCAAGGCTAGATAAAACAGCGAGACAACAATTTACCAGAACAGGGTCTGTGGGAGGCGTAGGGCAGAGCTCTCATGTTTGCGTAGGAATGATGACTCGCCCCGTCATGAATCAGTATTTCGAACGAGCAATTGAGCCTTAATACACGGGTCTTGGGTGTGATGTAATGGGCATGTTGTGCGCTGAATGGAAGTGGGGATTTTGCGGGAAGCGCTTGAGTCCTGAGCGAAGGGTAGGAGAAGAGACGCAAGGGGACGGTGGGTTGATGGATGACCATTGGCTGAGGAATGAGTGGTGAGATTGACGCTTGCTTTGTCCACTGGCATTTCCTCTCGTCCCTGGGGGACGAATCATGGGGCGGCGGGTCGACAAAAAGGGGAATTTAGTTTCGAGGACCGCATTGGACGGCATCAAGGCTGCTTGGCAACGGTCAATCGCCTGGTCGGTCCGTCGGGAAGCTAGGAGACATATGGCAGGTGTGTGGTCTAAACCGGGGAGGTGTGGTAAGACGTTCGGGACGGGAGGAAGCGAAGGCATGGGTGCATGGGCGGGCGATGGCGTGCATAGCATGGCGTGGGCATGGACATGGCATAGATCTCGAGGGCCTGGGAATGCTTGTAGTAAGCTTCGTCGCCGCCATCGTTGCAGATGCGGGTGCAGGTGTGAGTGTAATTGCAGGTCCAGGTGTGGGTGGCTGGCGCCCAGCACAGACGAACGAAATGATGTGTCGTTCGATTGGTGACATCGCGACAGAAGTAGAGAGAAGGGATTGGAATGCGCAGCACCACCACCAGCAGCATCAGCTGTGGGTCTGGGTCTGGGTCTGGGTCCGGGTCTGGGTCGACCACAAACGAAGCGACTGCATCTGCAGTGCCATGTGGCGGCTGCTGTGGAGGGCAGGGGAGTAGCGAGGTCGTGACCTGCAGAGGAACCCCCATGTCCTCCCGTCCCCAGCACAACACAGTACGACCCTAATTTTGCTCGCTCGGAAAGCTGCCGGGCCAATTGCTTGTCTGATGGGGCGCGAGTCGCGAGATCCAAGACGCACGTCACGATCCGGGAATCTGGGGTAAATCGAGAGGACCCTTGTGGAGACGTGCAGGTTCCTGATCGGCGTCGCATCTCATCGAGAATAGCCTCGAGGCTTGGATTTCAATCACAGACTTTGTGTGCTGTGCTATTCGCTGCTCCTCCCTCCCAAAGACTAGGGCGCTTGATTGACTCTGAGAAGTACACTGCCGTGTATGCTGTTGAGTACGTGGGCAATTGACAGCGAGGGAGACGGAGACAGAGACAGAGACAGACTGATTGAAAATGAGATACCGTTTGAAGTAGCTGGGTGTCTCGTTACGCACCAAGGTCAAATACAACAGAGACTCTGGATACAAGGCAGTATTGTACACCATGATTCAACAGTCCCTCCTTCCTCTGTTGTTGCGTTGCAGCTGCAGCGACTCTGACAACCTTAGTCCCTTCTTCCTCTGCTGCCCCCTTGGCCCCTTGGTGGATGACCGACAATTGATTGACAGGGGTGGGGTAGCTTGTTCCTGACTACTGCACTTCGCGCTCTCCTAACGCTGCACCACGGAGGGTACTTACATAAGCCGGCAGGTGGGGACCCACCTTCCTCGTCCTTTTCCCAGGCAGCTCGCGCCTTACCTAATTGGAGCTGCGCGCGTTCGACCTCACCCCAATTCTCCCTCTTCGATTTGGCCATCTGTCGCACTGCATCCATCCTCCTACCTGAACCACATCCACTCGAATACATCGCGCGAACCCTTGGATCGCTGCTCTCTCCAGCGATCACTGCCTCTGGCCACTCAGACACGTCCGACCCGATGCCAGTTCCTCCTCATGCCCTCCCGCAGCCTCGCCCCCGCCACCCCTTGACGACGCGCACCCCCACACGGCGATACTCTCCCTCCGCGTCTGCTTGATACACTACAACCCCCGATAAAGGTGCCATGGCATCTAGGCCTTCTACACCCCGGAGCTCACGCTCTGGCCGTGTGGCAGGTCGTGGTAGAGTAAGGGCCCCGCACGACCCCGAAGAACCACCTCTCAAGAAGAGAAAGTATGTCCCAGGAGGCCCGGGGGGCGGTGGTAGATTTGTTCTCGACGATGGGACTACCGAGTCCCCAGCTGGCCCCTCTAACTTATCGACCCCGCCACGGCCCCGAAGCGCCGCCCGCAGAAGCTCCAACCGTGCCACCGCAGTCCTCCCCCGAGAGAGAAGCACCCGCCTCGGCGCCGCTGCCAACCGTTCCATACGAGGCGATGCCGAGTTCAGCTCAGCTGCCGCTGTTGCAGCGGCTGTCGCCCAGAGCGAAGGGTACAAGCCAAGAGAAGAGCGCGGCTGGGAGGAGTTTCATCCCAATCTTGATATTGAGGGGACATTTCTCATGTTCCACTCGGAAGACGTAGACGGCACTAGGAAGGCAACACCACCTCCTGCGCCCTCTCGCGCTTCTGTCAACGGCGTCAGCACCCCGTCAAAAGATGCTGAGGGTGCAGTCGCTGGCGGCGCAGGTGACTCCACCGCCCAGCCAGACGGCACAGCACCGTCTTCCCAGAATCTGCTTGAGACACCCTCGCGGCGGCGACCTCGCCCGACCAGAGACGCGGTGTCCTTCTACGCCACACGATCGGAGCTTGCCTCCACTCCAAAGACACCTAAGGTGCTGTCGACCCTGAACCAGACCCCCAAAGAGCGTCTCGACCTCAAGAACCCGTCATACCGCAAGACAGATCGGATACTGCTTTTCGAGAGCAAGACCTTCGGCCAGGCGAAATATGTCGAGAAAGCCATGATGAACGTGGGGTACCAGGAAAGCGACAATTTCATCAGGCCCGAACGCGGTCTTCTGAAGGCCAGCGACGCCCATATCGACGAGGATGTTGATCAGTTACTCGGCCAGAAGCCTGACGGCGAGGTGGTTGTTTCACACAGCGGATCTAACCTTGGACGCGTCGAATATGATATGGATGAGCAAGATGATATGTGGCTGGAGACACTCAACAGTCAGCGGAAAGCCCACGGGCTCGAAACCGTCACTCGTGAGGTCTTCGAAATCACAATCACCAAGATTGAGAAGGAGTGGCATGCCTTGGAGAAGAAGATACCGAAGCCAAATCCGAAACCTCCCCAGACTCACAGGCCGCGGTCTAGCTCTGCTGCAGCCGTGAATGGCGAGACACAGGGCGGTGAAGAGCAAGACAGCAAATGCGCCATTTGCGATGACGGCGACTGTGAGAACACAAACGCAATAGTCTTTTGCGACGGATGCGATCTTGCGGTGCACCAAGATTGTTACGGCGTGCCGTTCATTCCTGAAGGGCAGTGGATGTGTAGAAAATGCCAACTCGCTGGGCGTGGCATCCCGGTAAGTGATATATGCATTACTATGAAGGCTCAACTTGAAGAACTTGGCTGACTGTGGGCCATTAGACTTGTATTTTCTGCCCCAATACCGATGGTGCATTCAAACAAACAAACTTTTCCAAATGGGCGCACCTTCTTTGTGCCATCTGGATTCCTGAAGTCAATTTGGGCAACAATGTTTTCTTGGAACCAGTTATGGACGTCGACAAGGTCCCCAAAAACCGATGGAAGCTCCAATGCTACATCTGTAACCAGAAAATGGGGGCCTGCATACAATGCAGTAACAAGGCTTGTTACCAGGCCTTCCACGTTACTTGCGCACGACGCGCGCATTTGTACCTGAAAATGAAGACCCCGCAGGGTGCCCTCGCGCTGGATGGGGTCTTGAAGGCATTCTGTGATAAGCACTGCCCCCCAGACTATGACAAGGAGCATGCTGTCGCTGCCGCCACCAAGGATGCAAAGAAGTTCTACAAGCGGACGATGAAGGGGCGCATTTGGGCCGACAGCCAAGCTGTGGCTCAGGAACTGGCTGCCATTCATCGGAACGCAATCACAGAGCATCCTCCTCAGGGGTCACAATTGCTTGGTGATAAGCTTTCAGGAGCAGGCGACAAGAAAAAGGGTCAGTCCGGCAAAATATGGAAGTTGCCGTCAGGGGCACCGGTCATTCCGCAGGCAGTCTTCGACCTTGTTGACAGTGGCTTGGCTCGATTTGCTCTCCGCAAGAGAAAGGAATATGTTGCCGAAGCATGTCGCTACTGGACATTGAAGCGAGAATCCCGTCGTGGTGCCGCACTCCTCAAACGTCTGCAACTGCAGATGGAGTCATTCTCATCTATGGAGCTCACAAGGCGTGACTTCGCAGCCATGGGCCCCTCGGGAAAGACCCGGCTCGCCAGGCGTATCGATTTTGCCGAGACCTTGCTGAGGGACCTCGAGCAGCTGAAGTCTCTCGCGGACGATGTTGTCGCTCGAGAAGCGCAGAAGCTGGAGGCAGCAGAGATGGAGCAAGACTTTGTCGACTCATGTTACTTCCCCATTTTCAAGTTGCTCGTGCCTGTCATCGGCAAGGCTGAAGCGTGAGTACTGCCTGATACCATGAAAAATAATTATGTACTGACACATGACCAACCAGGCTCGATAAAAACGTCTTCAAAGATGGTCTGCTACAATTAGAGGCCAGGTTCGAGAAGCGCTTTTACACTACGACTCTAGCATTTGCTCACGACCTCTGTGAGGTTATTCATGTGGGCATCAACGCCGAGACAAAGCCCCTGGCTTCAGACCAACCCAGATTTGAACCAATTGATGTGTCGCCTACCAAGAATAATAACCCATATTCGGAGGCTAGAGACCGCAAGAGACTCGGCAAGCGTATTCTCAAGTCGGTCCAGCCACAGCTGGAGGCTGCTCTTAAAGCGGAAGCCGACATCACTTCGAAGCCGTTTGAAAGTCTCCTCAAAGAGTTAGAGGGCATGATCGACGCTTCTTTGGAGATCCGAAAGCCTTTTGGTGCCCAATCTCAACCAGAAGCGCCCACACAACCTAGCCAAGATGTCATCATGGTTGACGCTGCCGAGGATGGTCATATTACAGTCGCGGAGGCTGAAAATGGCCACACTGGCACTGGCGACGTCGCGGAGAATGCTGAACCGATGGACGTCGACGATCAGAGTATCGAAGTCAAGGAAGAGGAGGCTGCACAAGCCAACGGTGGCATCAGTGAAGATACCAACGCCGTTGGGGAGGATAGTACAGATCAAGCGGCCAATGACAAGGCGCTGCCTAGCCTTGTGAAATCTGCCCCTACGCCGCCTGACACGAACGGCTACGTGCCTGTGTCCCAACATTCACAGCAACCCACGCCTCTGACACCCCCGCAGTCCAACGGGAGTCTTGGACGGGGAGCAGACAATACCCTTACCGAAGGTGGTGTACCATGGTACCTTAAGAACTTCGAACCTGAGGGCACGACAGCCATCGAGGAGCAATGGGCAGGCCGAGACGCTGTGCGCAGTCTTAGTGAGGAGCTGACTGATATGGACGAGGAGGAGCTCAATGATCTCGAGTTCAACGTGGAGGATAGCACCATCACCGCGTCGCCTGTTGATGCGCCGCTGGCTGTCCCGTCCGGGTCATCGTCGGCCAGGAAGCTTCGCTACGGCACCAGCGCCGGGTCCGGTAATTCAAGGAAACGATTGCGATCCTCGGGGAGACGACGTTGAGTAGAGATCTGCGGATGGGAATTTTTAGACTGGATGTACTGATAATCCGTCGCTTTGATTTTTCTTTCTTTTTTGCCCTTCCGTCTTTCGTTGCTTTCTCGTCGGGAGACTCGTTTCCCTCGCCTCCTTCCGGCTCTACCTTGGATGGTTTCAGTATACCAAATGTGTTTTTTTTATTTTATTTCGAACAGTGCTCGGAGTGGTATACATTTCTACGGCGTCAGGAGAATGGCTCGGCATACAAAACACCCCGCTGTGTGGTATAATGGCCTCTAGGAAGTTGCAAGTTGGTTTTTGAGAATGGTGTTTTTTCCCTACGGGGGCATCACTTCACGGACGGAAAATTTAGCATTGTGTTTTGTTTGTGCAAACTTCATTTGCTTATCGCGTGCAAGAGAGACGTCCGGTTCAGTGATTCTTGGTAGGGGGGCATGACTGGTCCCTCGCGGCCGAAGGTTTTTGGGATGCTACCACGGTGTGCTGTGCGTGCCAATACAGAGACTTCGATTGTCCTACTACTGCTTTTGCCTGAATGCCTGCCTGTCCACCATCCTTGCGGTGTGGATTATTGTCGTGTGGCTCTTGCCTCTCAGTTACTTTAGATGGGAAGTAGCAACTATTGACCCTATATGTCTGCTCGTATTCACCAGCAGTAGAGCGACTCGCTGTTGTGACGGCCTCCTTGATCACGGGAAGATAGGAGAGCAGGCCGTGTGTGCCGTTTGTTTCCGCTTCGAGGACAAACTTTTTAGATCTTCTTTTCTTCATGTATGCTCCGGTCTGTGCCAGGATGGATGCCGATGAGCTGCCCAGGCTTGATGATGTGATTGGGCCATGATGTGGCGACGCGGAAGTGCGTGCTCGCCATATCAACGTATGGAGAGACTGCTCCAGTCATTTCCTCGGACCGATAGTGGCTTCCAGAAGAAGCCATGTCACCGGAATGAGGCTGGTGTACAGGTGTACAGAAGGAACTATGGCTCTTGACTGCGAGGCCCTCAGGTCTGTCAGGCTTGGCCTCTTTAATGAACTGTTCGTGTCTCCCTGAATATCGTGGCAGATGTATTCTTGCGCATATCTTTTATTTTCTGGGGTGTTCGTCTTGGGCCGTCTGGCTATTTTAAAGGGGCTTAGAGACGATCTCGCCCCTCAAGTATTTCTGCGTACAAAGAGATGTCTTCTCATGGGAGTAAGGACGGGCATCTCGGGTCTCAGAAGCCAACAGTCCCCTAACTCCTAGTCCCAACATGGTCTTTGGAGTCAATCCTGATTGTGGAAATATACTCTTCCTGAGTGAAACCTCCCCCTCCCCCCCCCCCCGCCAAAATGATCTACCCGATCTTTTTATTCTGGTCATCTTCTGTTCAGAGCCGTGCCTTCTTTCCAGAACGACCGTGTCGAAAGAACGTTTACGAAATGCCTTTTTTGGGTTTCGCCTCGATGGTGGCAGCACATTTTTTCACCAGCGTCTCCTCGAGGATGGCCTGCCGGTCTGCGTCTGGAAACCTACGCATGCATTGCCTTTCCCCACATGGCTTCTGCCTCGGGCAGGTTCTACTGGCGGATTGGAAATTTTCGTATTGTTGTGTCAATATAGCCATATATAATCAGGGCCAAGGATGCGGTACAGGGGCTCCTAAAGGAAGAGGACTGGCTGGTGACTGAAGTACAAGAAAGTGGTGTCTAATTTCGATGACTACGCATGATCTGAGGGACATTTGGCTGTTGCCGGCACTCCTGGGTGTTCTCATCATATGTCCTAGGAGTAGTGTTTGTGTTGCGCGCAACAGCTCAGATGGCAACCAAGATCGGGACAGGGCTTTTGGCCAAGAGCTTTGGCAGTAGAAGCGTCTCGCTCTGTCTCCATTTATGCTCGTGCTCGGAAGTGTGCCATTGTATTTGAATCTGTGCTTCTTGGCTAGACCAAGGCAGGCCACGCTCGCAAACTTTCTAAAGGAACCGGTGGTCTTCACTTGAGATGTTACAATTGATGAGAATGTTGTGAGTGAGCTTCCTTTCTTTGTATAATCTCGTATATGAACAGAAATTAGGCTTGCTATCAATACGGGAGCCTCAATATTGATATTCTTGTGTGGCTTTTAAAGGTAACGACCACAACTCGCGAGTTTTCTGCTAGGGTCGGCGACCTCTTCTTATAATATAACAAGTGAGGTACTCTCGATTGAGATTTGGGTCATTTTCAGACTTAGCCTGGTCAAACAGAGCATATCTCCAAATTCATTTCCTTGATAGTAGTCAGGCATGTAATATCCAACGTTGATAATCTTGTCACGCTTACGGTTATTGCTGTCACACGACATCCCCGTCGTTGCTTGGTGACGAGCGCCCTATCCAGGCCAAATTGCCAGGCTCTCAAATCCCTATTTGTTTTATTGCGGTTCAAATTGTTCTTCTGCGTAAACTTTTGCTTGAGAACACACAGGATTGTTGAAGCTACAAGTAAATAGATCGTGATGGGACTTTGATAGTTTTTGCTAACGTAAACTGCAAAAAGGTGCATGTTTCCCTAAGAGATTGAGGTCTCACGATGTTTGTTAAGCAGTTCAAAATAGTGGACAGTGAATAGAAGTCCTGTATCTTTGTGATTTTTCTATTTGTGGTTTTGAGCAACCATTGTACTAGCTTGGGTAGACGAGATGAAAGAATATAGTTCATTTTACTGCGCAATACCAAAGTAGAGTCCACAAGGGATAGTAGTTTGATCTAGCAGAATACGAGCGAAAGAAATAGAAAGCTGTCTATATAGATACTGATTTGTTAGTGGAATGAACAATAAAGTCTCGTAGTAACCCCAAGCACGCAAAGACTAAGTGTGCTTCTCCTTGTCACTACACCACATCACTATACCAAGACAGAACACCGAGACTCGCTACCTACCCTACTGAATTAGCTCGACTGGCAAGATTGGACCATTTCCAGGCCCATCTTCCTCGTCGACTGCAACACTCGGGACTTTGAAGTGTACTCCATCCCCGCAACAACATGGAATGGCCGTTCGGAGACAACCGAACCCAGTAGGTTAAACGCAAAAGCTTGTACGATGGCGAGGGTGCTCAGACGTCCTGGCAAACACTCAAGTCGTCGAACCAAGATATGCACTGCCAGCCTAGGAACAGGCCTCTGACGCTTATCGGTCGTGGTGGTGCGCGTTCGGATGCCTCGCCTTGATTCTACAGCTATCGTGGTGGGTTGCGCTTTTATCTCGCACGTCACACAGTCCAAGAGCCTCTGAATCGACTGATATAGTGCCTTGCGTCGCAAAGCAGGTGTTAAATTAAGTTGGATTGGAATGTGGGAATATCTTCCGTATTTATGGAACTCGTCGACGTGCTCGGCCTCGCTCACGCCAGCTTAGCCGCCAGATGGCAGCAACATCGAAGACCATCATGGTGCCTAGAGGGGGTCCAAAAGACAACCGAGAGGCCAAAGTTTTGACATTTAATTCTCATCGTGATGGGCTCGATCTCAGGACCAACGCCGCCGTCCGGGACGAAGGCCTCGTGTGAGTTGCTAGCCTCCTGACTGTCACTGCTGCGTCGTCTCCAGTTGCACTGGCGGAAGGGCGAGCGGATACCGGAAATGAACCAGTGGTCATTCGCCCCTGCGGCCCGAACGCAGTGCACATGTGAAAGAAGTTGACTTTCCTTGACTCATGCCTGTACATTGACAGCAAGTCTTGATAATGAGGATTTGATCATGGGTCACTACTGGGAGTAGAGTAATCTAGAGCGATGCATAGTGGTTGCTTGGGACTGAACGACCGTGGCCGCGTCAACCCGTAGCAGCCGTAGCTAACATTACCACAAGGGATGTTAAACTTGTGTTTAAACTTGTGCGGTTTGCTCGGCCCTGGTGAGGGGCCCTGACCCTACTATCAATGAGCAGGAAAGCATCGAGTCGTAACACGTCGAGTCGTAACACGCGGGTCGATATTGGGGAAACTCTCATAAGCAGCATAAGACAGTCTCGAGAATGTAGTCTATGTGGTGGAGCCGAACTGAGGAATACAATACCTTGCAGACCGCCTCTCCGGAGATCCAGATGTCGCATACCTAGCGAATTATGGTCGATTTTGGTGGCAAATGCTCTCTTCGCCCTAGGATTCAGCCGGCAGTTGGAAGCTTATGCTAGCCGCACGTCATGTATCTCTCTGCAGTCGACAGCAGAGCACCATTCTGGTGAGTGCTATGGCACCCGCGAAGCAGGTTCGCACTATCTGTGAATGAAAAGCTAGCCACACTGTTAGACTATAGTGGCCATATACAACCTATATTCGACCCGTCAAGAACACTAGAAGGGGGTCCCCGATCTTGGGTCGCGGACAGTCGAGAACAGTCCAGACAGCCGGAACAGCACAGAGCGCGTGGGACTCGGTGACCCACCAATTGGCCTCTCTGGTCCGAGTTTTGCATTTCTAGTCTGTTTCGGCCATGCAAATGTTGAATGTTTTGCAGGCGTACCCGCGATGATCACCCAGGGACACGTAGCGCACATTGCTGCTGAATGGCCCGCCAGTCAGGGAAAACGGAGCGTTGGCGGAGCACATGCTGTCATACGGGCCGGTCACACGGAGGAGAAAGCGGGATGAGAGGCCGGGGTTGGGGCGAGGGGCAAGCCACCCGAGCCTGCGGCAGGCAAACCTTTTGTGACGAGACTGCGCAACTATGCAGTTTCAGAGAGTGAGGTATGGCACAGGAGCCCTCAGCATGTCCTATTTGTGCCTGGCAATCAGCATTTGTTCTTGTGTCTTGTGCCACAAAAGCAGTTCCAATGTTGGGGTAAGCGGCGGGCTGCTGTGAGCCCCCAGAGAGCGACTCTGAAGCTTTATAGTGGCTTCTCACCCACACAGCTTCCACACAAGTCACTGGCTGCGCTAGCCCTCAGTCTGACGCGCGGGCTTGTCAGACTGGCGTCAGCTCTGGGAGGAGTCACTGCAGCTACGGTCGCGGACTGCGAATAAGACCGACCTAAATGCGGTCCGAGGTGACCGTGAGGCTTGGGCAAGTGTCAATGAGGGTGCCGTCGCAATCTAGGATAGTTAGTTCTATGGCTGCAAAGCGGGAGGCGGCGAATGGAACAGGATCGCCCAAACCCCCTGATCTATTGCGCCGACAGCCTATCTGCCATAGGAAATCGCTGCTGCATAAGCGGCGAGGCAGACACGGCGGTCTCTAGGCCGCTAGCCGTGCCCTGCCCGTCCACGTGTGCCGTCGAGCCCTGATACGCAGTAGACATGCATTTGTGAGTGATTTTAGGGCGCCGCAATGCTCGAATAGACGGGCTGCAGATGATGGTGGGCAGGCCGGCGCGCAAGCGGCCGTGGGGGAACCCCTCTGGTCACTCGTAACTGGTTGATGGCTTGGGAACCTGATCCTTAAGGAGCCGTCCGTTGTGGTGCCCAGAAGAACCTCCCAGGAGTCTCTCCTTCCAAGTTTTGCTGATCCGGCTAAAGCCTATGGTAGAAAGGCTTGGGGGCATTCGGTCCAAGTGAGGGAGTCAGCGGCCTCCCGACCTGACGCAGTGCTTTGTCAAAGCCCAGATTCATTGGGGTTTGCTTGCGGTGAGACAGTCTCGACGTCGAGCTTCCAGACTCCGGTCAAAGAAAGGCGAGTAGTGTGGCGCGAGTCGGCAAGAAATTTTAGGAGGTTGAGATATCCGCAGTTGGGCTTCTAGATCCCATTGCAAGTGGGGACATATCAGAGGTCCTGCTGCAGTCACGATCGATAATGGACACGGGTTTTGTAGGCGGACTCCGTATTTGCCACGCCCAGACCAGAAGTCGATGGGGTCTCGAGGTGAAGGCCCAGCGACCCAGTGGCCCAATGTTGATCCCTCAAGAGCGGCACAGACGCATTCCAGAAGAGCAGTAGTGTGGCGGCAGGGGACAAAGGACGGCAGACATGGAAGAAACAGAAGTAAAAGAAGAAAGAGCTGGAGGGCGTGAGGGGAACGCTGCTCGCGGAAACAAGCAGGTCTTTGTACTGCGAGGTGAGGCTCGAGTGCGACGACGACGGGTTGTGAATTGGACCCCCGGCCAAACGGACTACCTACTGTACTGACAAGGGTCTCAAAGGCATCCAGGCGTGCCGAGGAGCTTTCTGTAGCTAGAGGGGTTCCTCATCGGGAGCCAGAGGCACAATCTCCTGTTGTTGGGACGGTCGAGGTCGAGTACGAGGGTCGACGAGTCCAGTAAGGCCAGTAAGACAAATGCAGTACGTACACATAGTAAGGAGAGTAGGAAGTCACCGAACCTTATTCGAGCCCTGGGAAGGGGTGGAGCCTGGTCGGGCAGTGCAAGCGGTGGTCTGTGATTGGGCACTGGTCCGTTTTCGCGCTAAAAGAGGGGATAGTCTGCAACTGGCAACTGCGACACAGAGGACGGCGAGCGCTCTCCGTTACCCACTGCCCAGGCACGCTGGCACGTCCCTCCCTACCCAGCGTCCCCAGGCAACCGGTCCCCCAGGTGCTGCTGCTGCTGCTGCTGCCGCCGCCGCCCAGCTGCTCCAAGGTGAAGGACCCCTCCCCGTCATTAGCCATCAGCACTGACTCTGCTGCCATTCTTGGGCCGCCGTTCTGCCAACGAGCCTAGCGTACCACCACGCCCTGAGCGTCGTAACCGCCCCCGTCGCCTCCGAAACACCGCCCGCACTGTTGTGGTATTGTGGTAGGTGGGCAGCCCAGCGACGGGCAGCCCTTTGAGAATTTCCAAGGCGCCCCCCGTTTTGGCCTGACGTCCCCGATCTGCCATTTCCAATCCGACCTTGGGTCCTGGGACTTTTTGTTGACCGACATCTCTCCCTCCCCCCCAAAACCGAGAGCGACCAAGAGTGAACTGTCAATCAATCCATCCTTACGGCGACATCAAAACCCGATCGAGGCATATTCTTTGACGCTGCACTTGATCACTGCGAAAGAAAAGCTGCATCTCCAGTTTTCCCATCCCAAAAAACAACGCGACGACCTCTGGCGACTGGCTTCTTAGCCCCATTCCCCATCCCCGGCGACCAAAGACGACGAAAAAAAATCCACATTCGTGGTCTCCTCCCTCAACCCCCGTGCTTTCCGCCCTCGAACTGCGGCAAACAGGCGATCATCACCTCCTCGAGGCGACGACGGTTCGTTCAAGAACCGCATCAACTGCACACGTCTCCTTTTGCACTTCCAAGAGGTAAACTTCCACGCGACTCACTCGCAGCGAATCGCTCCCGCGGACAGGCGATCCACTCCCGCCCCCGCCGCTGCTGAAGCTGAAGCTGAAGCTGTCTCGACGCGACTCTGTCCAGGACGTCCGACAGCACAAAGACTCCTGCCCAGTCGACCCCCTCAGATCAAGTCATCTGGCCCTCATCACCGCCTGCGAAACAACACGCCCGCTGCAGACGCTTTCATTTTTGAAAGCCTACCACAGCTGAGATCACTTCCACAAAGTACGTACCCAACCCGTCATGCCGCCCGGCTTCTCTGTTCCCCCTCAGCCTTGTTGCCTCCCCTTCACCTTCCGATTGTCGATTCCATTGCTTTCCTCGCCCCTCCTTCTCTCACCACCATGACACAACGAAACCTGCATAGCTGGGCTGTTCTGGCTTGTGCACTGCTAAAATGCCTACCTGATGGCAAATGCTAACACTGCATTTCCAATCCAGCCACGAGAAGTGCATCAATCCACTAGCCTGCCTGATTGCGTGAAACCTCGTCCGGCCCCAGCGCAAACCATCCCCTCCGGCGCGTCCGCTCCTCCTCCCTCCTCTGCCTCCTCCCGCCACCTACTGGCGGCTCTCCGCAATCACCATGGCAGATCAACATGACGTTGATTTGGACTCGATAATCGACCGGCTCCTGGAGGTCCGGGGCAGTCGCCCGGGCAAGCAGGTCCAACTGCTCGAGGCTGAGATTCGATACCTTTGCACTAAGGCCCGCGAGATCTTCATCTCCCAACCCATCCTGCTTGAGCTCGAGGCTCCTATTAAGGTACGCAAGGCTCCGTGCAGTTTTCTGGTCGCGGCAAGTCTTTTTTAGAGTCTGGGCGCTGTGCTGACCCCACCTCTTCTCCCCCCAACAGATCTGCGGCGACATCCACGGTCAATACTATGACCTCCTCCGTCTTTTCGAATATGGCGGTTTCCCTCCAGAGGCAAATTACCTGTTTCTCGGTGATTACGTCGATCGTGGCAAGCAATCTCTCGAGACCATCTGCCTTCTTTTGGCCTACAAGATCAAGTACCCGGAGAACTTCTTCATCTTGCGTGGCAACCACGAATGCGCCTCGATCAACCGCATTTATGGCTTCTACGATGAGTGCAAGCGTCGGTACAACATCAAGTTGTGGAAAACATTTACGGACTGCTTCAACTGCCTGCCCATTGCAGCTATCATTGATGAGAAGATCTTCACCATGCACGGCGGTCTGAGTCCCGACTTGAATTCCATGGAGCAGATCCGTCGTGTCATGCGTCCAACTGACGTAAGTTTCTACTCAAGAGCAGCCTGCGATATTGCCTTTTCTTCCCGGAGCGTGTTGGGCGCTGACAATAATCTTGCAGATCCCTGACTGCGGTCTCCTTTGCGACCTCCTATGGTCTGATCCCGACAAAGACATCACTGGCTGGAGTGAAAATGACAGAGGTGTCAGCTTCACTTTCGGCCCTGATGTGGTTTCTCGCTTCCTGCAAAAACATGACATGGACCTCATCTGTCGTGCCCATCAAGTGGTTGAGGACGGATACGAGTTCTTCTCCAAACGTCAACTTGTCACCTTGTTTAGTGCACCGAACTACTGCGGAGAATTCGACAATGCTGGTGCCATGATGAGCGTCGACGAGAGTTTGCTCTGCTCGTTCCAGGTTCGTACCAGATAGCCATGGCAGATTTAAAAAGAGCCCTGTGACTAATCTTTGGCTTTTCTCGCAGATTCTCAAGCCCGCTGAAAAGAAACAAAAGTACGTCCCCGGCCTCGGAGGCAATAGATCCATCACTCCCAAGAAACCGTCCAAAACCTAAGTTTGAATTCACGCGCCAACACCTGGTAATTTTAGGTTCGGACGACGATGATTGCTTCATCCATAAAGTGCCCGACAACAGTCATACCTGACTCCCATCACGAGCGGATTTCTGCTGCCACTGCCGTGTCAGAACAACAAGGCCCTCTTTCCCGGCTTTTCTCCTTGTGCCGAACTCCCGCCTCGGTGTACACAACATTCCGCGGTACCCAGGGGACACGCCCTGACTCAACCGACTTCCGAAGGAGAGGACCCCACTTGCCCAACCGTCTCCGTGGCTGAAGCATTTGAGGATCCGGACTATGTCGAATATGCATAATGGTAGTCTTTCTCTACAGCTCATTCTCAAATTGAACGGTGGTCACTGGACCATCAAGTGCGCTAGCACTCTTGCCAGCTTTTGAGTATCCTACCAGACAACTGATTCGCATCCGCCTTCTCCTACGATATCAATGTAGCGCGTCTTCGATAACCTGGATCCTGCCTCCCATGGTACAGCCGGATAGCGGTGGCGAAGGTCATTTCTTTCTGGTCGACGTCGTGGATGGATGCCTGTGTGGATGCTCCTACAAGACTCTTTGGAACACCGAGATCGGTAATAAGGGGAAAGTACAAGATGTCCTTTAATGTGAGAGGATGTTTTGATGGACGGGCAATTGACAGCGGATGGTACGGTTGTGCCGGGTCGGTCGGGTTGGACCACTGGACGGGAAAAGGGGGGCAAAGGGGTTTTCTTAATCGCCATGTTTAAGTATTGTTACTGTTGAGTTTGCGGTTTCTTGCTGCTTTGACCTGGCCGCGTCTGTTTGTGATCGTTCGTGACGGAGTCTTGCCACTCTGCAGCCCACTTCAATATGCTACACCACACTCCCTGGCCTGCTGGGGTAAGGCCGAGGGAGGAGGTGGCTGGGTTGGGAATGGGAGAGCCTCGACCAAAACTTTAACCTCGTCGGAACAAATGTGACGAGATACGATATACAATGACTATTCCGCACATTTCCAGATGATTCAGTCTACAGGATCGAGTAACTGGCTGACGGGTGTCTTCAACCGGCTTCGTGCTGAGTCGAAAGCCGAAGTCCCGGCGCCTTTGACGAGAACGGAGACATGTCGTAGACTTCAGACGACCTGGGCAGGCACAATTAGAAGATCCCGCGGGCAATAACGCCCTTTTACCACCATGTCCCTGAATTTTTGAAGTGGGCTTCCAGGTTGGCCATTGATACTGGGCTATCAATCACAAAGTGACTGACTACCTTACGGCCATGCTGGGCCGTCTTTCTTATATGATCAGCTCAATCACAGTCCTCGCACCCTTCCTTGCTCTCACACGCGCCCTTCGGCGGCTTCCCGCCGTCACCACCACCACCACCACCACCACCCTGCACAGCGGCCCCGACCAGCTGCGCGGCCGCCTCGCTCGAGCCCGGGTAGCCGGCGCCGGCCGGGCCCGCGGCCTCCAGCTCCGCCCTGGACGGCCTGTCCTTGTGCCCCTGCGCTTCCCCTTCCTCTTGCTGCTGCTGCTGCTGCTGCTGCTGCTGCGTTTCCGTGCCGGCTCCGGACTCACCCCCAGCCCCAGCCCCGGCGGCCGGCCTCGCGTGGTTCCTGTCGACGTGTCCGAGGTCTCTGCCCGGCTCGATCACGTCCCTCACGCGGCGCTTCAGCTCCTTGGTCTCGGGGAAGCCGCCGTCGACCTTGCGGTCCCAGAGGGTGCGGGCCTGGACCGCGGGGCCTCCTTCTGCTGCTGGTGGCGGCAGAGATAGCGAGGGGTCCGTCGTGGTGGTGGTTGCTGGGAAGGGGGCGTGGAAGATCTCAACTACGAAGGTCCCGCCTGTGGAGGGCTGGAGGGCAACCTCGCCCAGGGAGGTTGAGAATGTTGAGAGCAGCTCCTGGGCGTACTGCGTTTGGGTTAGTATCGGGGCTCTTCAGGCTTGGGGGGAGAGGAAGCCTGTCTGGGCGTACGTATGCTGCTCTTAGCATCCATTTGCACCTGGTCGTGGGTTTAGTCTTGTGTGATGCGTTTAAAAAGACAGGGAACTCACTGAGTGCAGAACTTGATGGTCACTCGAGGCAGCGGGTAAGGAGCGCCGGTCTCGACTCCGTCTGCCATGGCCGAATAGATTCAAGACAATTGCCTTTCGCTGGCCGTCGACTCTGTGGTTTCGGAGAGCCTGTCCACTGGTCGCTCTCTCGGCTATAGCTGCTCTTTCCTAGGCAGTGCTTGTACGGTGGGGAGGTGTGCTGAATGCAACACGGCATCGCCGATGATGCAAAAGGTGTGGGTTGCAGCCGGCCGGTCGCCTCCGGGGCAGACTTCCCGAGGCCGTTTGGTGGGGTGGAGGTGGGAAGGTGGGAGGAGCCCCCTGACCTGACCCAGCACACCGGAGCCCGACCCCGGACCGTTTGTTCCTCTTCACCTCGGGCCGGGACGGTCGGGACACGACTTTCATTAACCGTCAACGTTTTTGGTTTCTGTTTTGACTCCGCGACAACGTCAACGGTGTCTGTGCTAGATGGCATGGACATCGCAGCAAAACCATCGTCCGAGGCGTTGAGTGCCGAGCGAGGGCTCTAGGGGCCTACTCATTATCTCCCTAGTTCAACGGAAGGCACTTGATCACACATCATCCTTTAATATCGCACAGAGAGATTCAAGAGCAGGCTTTCTCACATTTGAGAGCCTGTACGGTCTTGGTCGATTCTTTAGCCTCCAGTGAATCGCACAAGACCAACCAGGCTATTGACGTTCTTCCCGGATGGCATCCGATATCCAATAGTCACTTCAGCACATTGACACTTGTGAGTACTTAAGATCCGAAGAATATGGTGTTGAATCTGCCCCAAATCCCGAAAGTAGTCTTTGTCGGAAACAAAGAGGGGTATCAATATGTGCAGCAAATCAAGCAAATATGTAATGACGCTTCCACGCAGCCGTTGCCTCCATCCGCAGCCAGGGTATCTACACTTCCCGCTCCCTCGGGATACTATTTGTGATCACCCACACTCATCTTCTGCCCAGTTCTCAGCTCTTGTAGACCTTCCACTCCACGCTCGCAGACGAAGGATCCCGCTTGCAATCCATCGTGCCGTGTACCGAAGGCAGTTTAGCAGCACCACCGTACTGTGATATCACGGACTTCATGATATCGCTGACATCCTGGTTGCCGATTCTGTGCGCGCAGTCTCTGATCAGCAAGATGTAACATCACAAATGGGTCAAGAGATCCGCAGAGGAGGAACAGACAGCGGAAGAGAGAGTGACAAAGCTGTGACTTACGGAATAGTTCCAGTAGCGGAGTCGGCATGACGGACCGCAATTGCACACGACTCAACGCGTGCGAACTCCTCCCACGAATCACCGCCCGAGCTGAAACCTGTGACCAGCCAGAAGCCTTCCCGGTCTGAGACCCAGTCGAGGAACGTCTGGCAGTCCGAGACGGACGGGCCTGCGTCGTCGTCGCTCGTCGTGAAGCTGCTGTCGCCGCAGAGGTTCTGGGGCGACTTGGAGTTGGTCCATGTGACTGTTGCGCGAGGCGTGAGCTTTTTTTTATACTTCCGAGAGTTAAGAGAGAGGGAGGGGGCGGGGATTCTGGAAAGGTGGACAGGAAGAAAGTGCTTACAGTCGCGTCGCTCCATCCGGTCGTCCTCGCGGAGGGTGTCCCTACCAAGACCAATGCTGCGGTGGACGATGTGTGAGGCGGTATGCGAGGCGAGCATGGATCCTGCGGGGAGGCCGGCTGCGAGGCTGGTGAGAGCCAGGACGATGGCGGCGAGGAAGGTTGAGAACCGCGACATGGTGCCTGACGTAAGGGGCAAAAGGGCTTGTTCGCCGCCGGTGAGCTTTCGCGGTGCTGCTATAGTGTGAAAGGAGAAGCAGACGGCCGCCAGGGCGTGTAAGTGGGTTATGTATCGCGAAGAGCAGACGCCTCGATCTGCAACGAATGGGCCTGGCGGCGTTGGAATGTGGTTGTCTCGAAACCTCGGCAACTCGTGTTTGGGAAGGACCCCAGCAGTCACTCCCCGACTAGGAGTGAGCTGAGGCTACTTATCACTCTGAGAGTTGAAGGTGGACGGGGAGAATGGGCGATCGAGGCTCCTTCCGTCATTGTGAACAATGGAGCTCGAGGCCGTGCATTGGACGGCGGTGATGATCCATTGGCCTCTGCGCAGCAAGTATTCCTCGGCTATAGCCACAATGGACAAAAGACATCGGACAATGCCTTGATCCTGCCTCCTTTCGTCTGACACTTCCTTCTCCAGGAGTCGAGTCATCCCATTGGGATGGACACCCCCCCTTCTCTATGCCATTGCTCTCTTGAATCATCCCCTTCAAGACGCTGAACCCGTTCGCGAAAGTCAGTGTGCAGATGGGAATGAGGGTGGACGCAGGCCCCTGGGCACCGGAATGCTGCTAAATTCCAAACCCACGTGCTGTTGCGTGAGACAACCTGATGAAAACGGAGCAAGAGGGCAAACTAGCGACTCCAAGCGCACGACCACATAGCGACGGGAAGAGATAAGATTGACATTCCCAGTGACAAAGAACCACCTGGATGGGAGCCCAGACCGAAGCACATGTGAGAGGTATGCGAGTGATTCATAACCTTGAAAGCACCTCAGGGTTCGGCCTGATTTGAAGCGATAAGAGAATTCAGGGCAGATGGAAGAGTCCGAGCAGTCAGCACACGTATAAAGCAAGCCACTCCACCCAGGGTCCGACAGCGTCCCACATCCACCACCCACCACTTGGGGAAGGCTTCGAGAGAGGCCGCACTGCACACTGGGGACCAAGCAACGAGGGCCAGGTGGGGACGCCGAAAGGTATGTTAGACAGGAACCAGAAGTCTCCCCGGCGCCCGCACCTCGTGTCCTACCCCGAACCTGTGTGTGTGTGCAAATGTCTCGGGAAGCCCTCAAGGTTGTCCTCGGGCCGCACAACCACAGACACAAGGAGGTAGACTACTGGAGCCGATGGCCATTGTCGTGCGGCTCGTCAACCAGGCCGGAGATTGGAGGCGTCGTGAGTGTCTATCTGTCCGGCTCGAGGACCCAGACGTGCGGACATGGCGGTTTATGGTATACAGGCCAAGAATCCTGGGCAGTTGCAGCCGTGGCTTGGGTTCTCAGCTGGCTCGAAAAGCAACTTTGAGGAATACTCACCGTATGCCAGACGTGAGGTCTTGCTGCCAATGTGCTGCAGGATGACTCGCAACACCTGTCTCGCACGATGAAGAATCTCTAGATGAATTCGCTGTGACAGAGGTGGTATTCACGTTTTGGGGAGGCCTAGACTGACGAGGTACAAGTGAAGAAATAGTGTGACGCAGTATTAATAACATGCAGAATTATCCCCCTTGCCGGTATCCACAAAGCCCATAAGCAAGAGGTTTGTATGATGAAGAAGAAAAAAAAATAACAAGACCATTATCGTAACCGCCCCATGTGAAAGGCTCTCCTCCCTCGGATCCCACCAGCCAGGCAAGATCGGCGGCGAAAGGTCGGGGGGTGGGTATCGGTTTTGGCCCTTTGTTTTTCCCCTGGGGCCGAAGTCTGCTCCCCTTTCGTCGTTCGATTCGTGCTTGCCCCGAAGCCGTTTCTCTGTCCCGTGGCCTGACGGCCAAGGAGTTCTCGCAGGGGATCTCCGTTTTCCGCGTGTCAACGCCGGCCGAGCAAACAAATAAAACACAAGGCAAAACGCAAAGAGTTCCTCCCCGGGGTTGTCGCCATCGCCGTTCGTGTATCTCGAAGATTGCCGCTTATCGCTCGGGCTTTCCCATCGTTTCGAGATTCCTTGGAAACATCGCATCCATCATTGATTTGTCGTCGCAGATATTACATGACCAAACAGCACCCGCCGCTCTGTTGTGGTGCGTAAGGGTCCTCGCCCTTTGGTACGACACCCCAGACATTGACGACCATGTAATCTCTGGTGCTGTTGCAGTAGGCGATGATGCTGCAGCGGGCAATGTGTCAGCTTGTGAATTCTGCGTCGTCATGTGCACCTTGTGCAATCTCACCTTTTGCTCGCCTGGCTGACGGGGATACGTTCTCGCTCTAGATCCTCGCGCAGTCTGTTGTTGAGCTCGGTCAGGCGGCGCAGCTTGAGGTCCGCCATGCTCTGCTTGTTCTTCTTGATCTGGGTCGGGTCGCCGACATCACGGGAGGTGTATTGAGGCATGCTGGGTGCGTGGGACGAGGTGGATGCCGAATTGGCCCTATTGCGCGAAGGACGTCTGGACGGAGAGGAAGACTGGGCGGAACCGGAGGCGATGTCGGGTCGAGTGGGCGATCGGGGGATTGCGTGATGGCGGAGTCGATCCTTGTCCTTGTCTTGCTCCTGCTGCTCAAACATCGTGAGGGTTAGCAATGCTCAAGGGCTTGCCGATTGAGGCGGGGGCTTGTTTGACGGGCAGCGGGTGACGGGGAGGGGGTTGGTTGATGCTATCGGTCGGACGGACGGACGGGAAGGCTGGGCTGGCCGGATCACCAATCTCTGACGGTGAGGTTTGACAAGCGGTGGGACAGTAGGACAGTAGGGCAATTGGTAATCGATCGGATGTTGGGGCTCAGGGCTGCACAAGGGGGAAAAAAGGGGTTGACTTACAATTGAGGCTCGGCAAGAAGTGCGGCCAGGTATTGGTGGACGATAAAGGAGAGGACGGCGGGTTGGGTTGGGTTGGATTGGATTGGAATGTGCAAAGGAGGGAATGAGGAGTTGGAGGAGGACGACGACAACACGCTTTGATGAAGCTGTGCAGTACAGCGAGTGCAGCGAGCAGCAGGTTGGAAAGACGAGAGCCCGCCTGGGAAAGCCGTCTCCTGCTGCGATCAGGTAAGCAGGTGGATCCAGCGTCGGGGGACGGACAAGTACATGGGTCCAGGTCAACAAGTACCGTACAGGAGAGGTGCAGAAAGGCAGAACGGGGGCGGGTGGCAATCAGGTATGGGGGAGGTGCCTACCTAAGGGTGCTAGGGTACCTGAAGGGCCTGGGAGAATTGGGGTTCTTCCGAGAGGGTTTGGCGTTGGGGGTTGCGGTGAGGACCTGCACGCATCCACTATCCAGGTGAGGTGAGGTGCACTGGGGCAGCAGCACTGCACTGCAACACTGCGACACTGCAATCAGGGTTGGCCTGGCCAGATGGGTGGGTGGTCAGGGGGCCACTGGCTGCTGTCACTGGAGCTGGGGAGCTGGAGCTGCAGTTATTACCAGGTAGCAGGTAGCATTGGGGCGAGCAACGCAAAGCTCTTTTCTTCCTCCCTTGACAGGCTGATAGGCAGACAGACTTAAACCTTGAGCTGACCGTGACCGTGACCTTGACCACACACACGCAGGAGAGAGGGGACTGACTGACTCTACGCGACACAAAGGGAGGGGGGGGAAAAAGGAAATAAAAAGAAAGGAAGGACAGTCAGCCGGGGTATTGCCTTGGGGATGTGCAGCAGCAAAAGGAGAATACGCGAATCAAAGCCAGATTGGGGCGCGGCGATTGGCTCGGAAAGTGGTCGCTGAGATTGCGGCTGGACAGGGTTTCAACGGTAGGACGGACCTGGACGGAGCCAAGGGCCCTTCCGTCGCCCTTCCGCCTGCGCTGCTGCAACATTGGATACTGTATCATTGGATCATTGGACCACCCAGCCCAGCCCAGCCCAGCCCTCCAGTGCTCCTGGGCCCCCCTCCTGGCTGTGCTGCCAATTGCCAATTGCCCTCTTCGGCTTGTCTCCCCACTCCCCACCCCATCGCGGAAATGAGCCTTCTCTTGCCTATTTGTCTCACCGTTTGATAACATTGTGGAAAGACTGAACGGCACGCACAATTTTATCGTGGGACCCGGCAAGTTGAGCCCACGGACGCAGACTCAGACTCTGACCCTTCTTGTCCTGTATACTAAAGATAAGCATGCAGCACCGAGACAGGGAAGATCAAGCCAAAACTTGGCGAGGTGTCCGACTACGGTATCCGCACCTGTCATGTACACACAACCTATAATTCAAACCAACAAGTGTCTAGCCTCTGACCACTTGTGAAGCTTATCCTCGGACACTTAAGCTCGTCTGTCGTGTCGGAGAAAAGCTTTGACCATCCGAGCGGGAACTGCTCAATACTTTCTCAGGAGAAGCTGCAAGGGACAAGAAAAGCAAGTATTGCATTAACAGAGTATTTCTCTATCGAGGACTTCATCCTCGTGTGGATAGTACTGTAACCTCACATATGCTGAATGGCGGGGTATGCCCATGCCCATGCTCATGGCCCCCCCTCAAGCTAGTCCGTCTCTGTCTGTCTGTCTGTCCCCTTCCCGTAAACACCAGCATCACGTACGGAGGGAATACTTCACAAATAGACATTGCTGCCAGCATGGTGATCTCGATCCTGTGACTCAAAAGTACTGCCATTCAAGATCAAACCCCACAACATCCATTCCTTTGTCTTTTTGTTGTCGGCGACCACATCCATCCAGCCAAATGCCCAGATGCACGTGACTTGCACCATGCCTGTTTCGGACTAGGCGTTTCGCACAACCAAGCCTGGAAACCCACTGGCGGCCCTCCCCAAGATTTTTTGCTGCAGCAGAGTTTTGAGTAGGCCGGCTCTGACTGTGACTGCCTCGACCTGACCTGTTCGTCCGTCAGGCAAGACCAGCTCGCAGATTTTCCAACGAGAATCAACAGAGCCAAAGTCCATCGACTTTCGGTCTTCTAGCGAGTTCTGTTGACCCTCGCGCCCTGGGAATCTCCCTCCGCCCATATTATCAAACATCCCACCCCTGAGAGGCGACAAAGACACAGTCTGCCCAGCATGCCGCCCCCGCCGCATCAAAAACCCGAGAATGTCCTCAAGCGCGCCCACGAGCTCATCGGCGTCGGCCAGGCTCCCGCCGCCTTGACCCTCCTGCACGAGCACATCACCTCGAAGCGATCACGAAATGTCCCCATCGCGTCGCTGGAGCCGGTCATGCTCCTCCTCGTGGAGCTGTCCGTCGAGCAAAAGAAGGGCAAGCTGACAAAGGACGCCATGTACCAGTACAAGAACATCGCCCAAAATAGCAACATCGGAACCATCGAGCTGGTCCTGAAGAAGTTCCTCGAGCTCGCTGCCGATAAGGTCACCGCAGCCCAGGCCAAGGCCGACGAGGTCCAGTCCAGCATCGAGGCTACCACTGGTGAGGCTGGCGTGGACGACCTGGAGGCTACCGAGACACCAGAGTCCATCTTGCTTGCCACCGTTTCTGGCGAGCAGTCCAAGGACCGCACCGACCGCGCCATCGTCACCCCATGGCTCAAGTTCCTCTGGGAGGCTTACCGGACTGTCCTCGACATCCTCCGAAATAATGCCCGACTCGAGATCCTCTACCAGAGCACTGCCATGCAGGCGTTCGACTTCTGTCTGAAGTATACCCGAAAGACCGAGTTCCGCCGCCTGTGCGAGCTGCTCCGCAACCATGTCCAGACCGCTGCCAAGTACTCGCAGCAGATGCACGCCATCAACCTGAACGACCCTGATACGCTGCAGCGACACCTCGAGACTCGCTTTCAACAACTAAACGTGGCCGTCGAGCTGGAGCTGTGGCAGGAGGCCTTCCGTAGCGTGGAGGACATTCACACCCTTCTCAACTTGAGCAAGCGCCCGCCGAAGAACATCATGATGGCAAACTATTACGAGAAGCTCACTCGTATCTTCCTCGTCGGCGAGAACTACCTCTTCCACGCCGCCGCCTGGTCCCGTTACTACCAGCTTCTCCGCCAGTCCGCTACCTCTGTCGCGACTGGCCAGAGCAAGAAGTCCGACAACCCGGCTGCCACCGAGGCCGACCTGCAGAAGGCTGCTTCGTTTGTCTTGCTGTCGGCTCTGTCGATCCCTGTCATCAGCACCACGAGGTCCCGTGGTGCCATGGTCGACTTCGACGAGGCCAGGAAGAACAAAAATTCCCGCCTGACTCATCTGCTGGGCATGAACTCGGCGCCTACTCGAGCCGTCCTCTTCCAGGACATCCGTGCCAAGCAGCTCATCCGTCGTGTTCGCCCCGAGATCCGCGACCTCTACAACATCCTCGAGGTTGATTTCCACCCCCTCTCTATTTGCGAGAAGATCTCGCCCATCCTGGCTCAGATCGGCGCGGACCCTGACATGCAGAAGTACGTGCTGCCTCTGCAACAAGTCATCCTGACGCGGTTGTTCCAGCAGCTATCTCAAGTGTATGAGACTGTCGATTTGTCTTATGTTGAGGGTCTCGCAAAGTTCCCTGAACCTTTCCAGGTTACTCGTGCCACAATTGAGAAGTTCATCATGAACGGCAACAAGAAGGGCGATCTCGCTATTCGCATGGATCATGCAACCGGTGTGTTGAGCTTCGACAAGGACATTTTCTCGTCGGCCAAGGCTGCGAGCGCCGGCGGTGCCGGATCTGCCGAAGCCGAGACTGGCGTCGGATCTGTTCAGAGATTGCAGAGTACCCCCGCAGAGATTGTGCGGACTCAGTTGACTCGGTTGTTCAAGACCCTTCACACTACCTGCTACTACATCGACCCCACGTTCAACGAGGACCGTTCCAAGGCCCGCCAGGCTGCCCTCGATCGGGCCAAGGCAGGCGCTGAGCAGGAGCACCGTGAGATTCTGGCTCGCAAGGAGGTCATTCAGAAGCGCAAGGAGCAAGCCTCTGAGATCCGAGCACGCATCGAGCGGGAGAACGCCAATGCCAAGCGTCTCCGTGAGCAACAGCTGCAGGAGGCTGAGGCGCAGCGACTGCAGCAGGAGCTCAAGGAGCGTGAGCAGAGAAGACTGCAGAAGGAGCGCGAAGAGATCCACAAGATCGAGATCGAGAACACCATCAAGGAGCTCAAGATCGGAACCAAACAGCTTGGCATTGATCCTGACGACCTGGCCAACCTGGACAGCAGTCGTCTCCGTGCCATCAAGCTCGCCCAGCTCGAGCGTGAGAAGAACGACGTCAATGAGAAGCTGCGCATCACTGGCAAGCGTATCGACCATCTTGAACGTGCTTTCCGTAAGGAAGAGGCTAAGAAGCTGGGCGAGGACTACGAGAAACAGCGAGCCCAGGATGTCGCCGCCTATGAGAAGACCAAGCAGGAGACCCTCATCGAGGCCAAGCGGAAGCATGCAGAGGCAGTGGAGCTTAAGCACCGTGTGGAACGTCTCGTTCCATTCTACGAGAAGTTCAAGGAGAACCTGTACGAGCGTCGTCGTGACGAGTTTGACAAGAAGCGCCGTGAGGCAGACAGGGAGATGGAGAAGGCAGTTGCTGCACGCAAGAAGGAGTTCCGGGACAGGAAGATCCGCGAGAAGCGGGAGCGCGAGGAGAAGGAGCGGGCTTTGCGGGAGGCCGAGGAGAAGGCTGCCCGCGAGAAGGAGGAACGCGAACAGCGCGAGGCTCAGCGTCGCGAGGAAATGGCGAGGATCAAGGCGCAGCGCGACTCGGAGCGCCAGGAGGCTCTGGAGAAGGCTGCATTGCAGGCTCGTCGCGAGGAGGAAGCTCTTGCGCGGCGCCAAAGGGAAAAGGAACAAGCCCGAACCATCCCCGTCCGCTCAGCCGCACCCTTGGAACGCACCGACTCTGCCGAGCGGCCGTCGGCTGGCCCACCACGTCTGGCCCTGTCCGGTGCAGGTGGCAAGCCCAGCTGGCGTGAACGCCAGGCCGCGAAGGAGGCTGCTGGCGGTGAGGCTCCTTCGGACGCGCCTCCCGCACGCGCTACACCCCCACCGGTGGAGCGCGCCGCACCGGCCGAACGTGTCGAACGGGTCGAGCGTGCCGAACGTGCTCCTCCAGTTGAGCGCACCGATTCTAATGAGAGGTCTTCCGGGCCTCCACGTCTGAACTTGGCAGGACGCGGTGGCAAGCCTGCAAGCAGCTGGCGTGACCGTGAAGCTGCTAAGCGTGAGTCAGGCTTTGATGCTCCTGCTGGTGACTCTGAGAGGACTGAGAGAAGCGCGCCTCCAGCTCGCCAGGGCTCTGGCAGGGGTGAGAATGGGAGGGACGCTGCCCCAACTGAGACTCTGACGGCGTCGCGTGCCCCCGGCAAGTGGGTTCCAAGGCACCTCCGGGACCAGGCTGGCCAGTAGGCTAGTTCACGAAGTAATGTGCCCCTGGAGTTATACGGAATTCAGTCACTTGTCTATTGCGGAGGGTTTCTGTGTTTTAGGTAGCAGCCGCGGTCTAGAGAATGAAGCGACGGTACCTCCTTCGATCGAGATTCAAACCTGTAACTGTAAACGTCACTGTGATTATTTGCAACGTTCAATATCAATTATATGTCCCTCTTCGTCAATTTGATCCCTTGCTTGAATATTTTCAAACAACAACCTGGGCAAGATGAGTTAGTTGTCAACTTGGCACATGCACATGCATGACGGGAGCAGACGAGATCGCACTCGATGCTGTGATACCAGCGCCTCGCGGGTAAAGGTGGGTCGGTCTTATCTTATCGGCGAGGCTGTATCTTTTTTCTCTTTTTGCCAGTCGCACTCTCTTCCCATCGGCTGACTTCATACGAACGCCAAACGAACAGCACTCGTCTGCTGCCGTACAGTCAAGATGCGGCCCCTGACAGAAACAGAGACGCAGACGCTTTTCCAGAAGCTGGCGCACTACACCGGCAACTCCCTCAAGAACCTCATCGCGCCTCTGGACGACTCGCCCAACGCCGACCGCTATGTCTTCAGGATACACAAGGACAGAGTCTACTACGTGCGCCTGTCCATAGCCAACCTCGCCGTGTCTATTGGTAAGCCGCCTGACTCCCACAACAAATTCCCTCCCCCTTCTCTCTCGCTCCAAGAGAGAGGTGAAGAGAACAAGAAGAAGAAAAGGGCCGACAGGCTAACACCCCTTAACCCCCAACCACAGAACGCGACAAGCTCGTCTCCCTCGGCATCTGCCTCGGCAAGTTCACCAAGTCGGGCAAGTTCAGGCTGCACATCACGTCGCTGCCGATCCTGGCGGAGCACGCGCGGTACAAGATCTGGGTCAAGCCCAACGGCGAGATGCCGTTCCTGTACGGCGGCAACATCGTCAAGGCGCACGTGGGCCGCTGGTCCGAGGACTGCCCCGAGCACCAGGGCGTCATCGTCTACTCCATGAACGACACCCCGCTCGGCTTCGGCGTCACCGCCCGCTCCACCGCCGAGGCCCGCCGCCTCGACCCCACGGGAATCACCTGCTTCCGCCAGGCCGACTGCGGCGAGTACCTCCGCGACGAGGATAACCTGTTCGCGACGGGCTGAGCGTGTGTGAGCGCTTCGAGATACGTGTGGTATTGGATGTGGGCGGTGGGGAGTTGACATCAGGGCTCTATATTCTACCGCCTGAGATGAATGCTTGCATTCCATCAAGTCGTGGGTTGAGGAACGAAGGAGTAAGGCAGGCTCGACATGAAGCGTCGCCAGTCAGCACTCGAGTATGGGTCCCACATATAAGCATGTCGGAAGGCGTTTTGGAGTTCAAAAATCAACTCAAATTCGGGGCTTTCGCCTCGGGGGCCTTGCGAGCGGGCTTGGCTACCTCTTCTAGATACCAAAATTAAGAAAGCATGATGTCCCCTACTTCAAGTCCATATGCTCCAGCACTTCAGAAACAGTGAAGTTGCTCCAAGATGCCGCATAACCCAGTGGCATGAGTTGAAAGTATGACAGAACAGCATGCATGTCATCAGATCGAAAGCATTTCATACTCGAAGAACGGAAAGAATCTATTAGGGTATGCGCCTTGTTTGACCCAATGATGTTGAACATGTAGGGCTTTCTCCATGCAAGAACCTCAAAAACTTTTGTTCAAACCAAGCCTCTATCAATGGCTTCTACCCAGCTTTCATCCAGGTCTCCAATGCAATTTAAATGACTCGAAATTTGTCCTGCCGCCTCTATGACGTGGGAATCGGCGTCTGCGGCCTACTGCTCATGAAAAAGGTGATATGCTCGCGCTCCGCAACATAGCCGCTATCGGCGTAGCCCAGCAGGCCCTCAATCTCCTTGCTCTGGTGGCCCTTGATGAGGGCGACCTGCGTGGACGAGTAGTTGACGAGGGCGCGGCCGACGTCGAGCGGCTCGCCGCGCCACAGCCTGCCGCCCTCGCCGCCGTCCGCCGCCTCCACCCGCTCGACCACGAGCAGCCGTACCGACTCGTGCTGCCCGAAGTGCCCGTCCACGTCGACGATCCCCGCGGGCAGCAGGCCCGCCTTGTCCAGCAGCGCCCGGTAGCACCCCGCGTCGATGTACACGTCCCCGTGGGGCTTCAGCCCGTGAAGCAGCCAGAAGGACCGGTCCCGGTAGGGCGATGGCGACGGCAGGAAGCGTGTGTGCAGGGGTACGTCGGGCCAGTTGAGCTCAATGCTCTGCAGGGACGCCCTGGACTGTGCCAGGGGGTCTTCGGCGTGGTGGTCGTCCCCGTTCGTGTGGGAGTGGTTTGACCCTGGCGACTTGATGGCCTGGATGTGCTGTGCGATCTTGATGATGTTGCCAGGGTTAGAGGCTCGTGTGATGACGGTTGTCACGCCAGCCGAGGTCGCTAGACGTGCGGCGACGAGTTTGGTGGACATGCCCCCCGTCCCTAGGGATGAGCCTGCTGAGGAGGTATCGGCATGGATGGATGCTATGTCCTCTACTACTTCGATGGGCTGGGCGTCTGGGTGTGTGCGAGGGTTCTTGTCGTACAGACAGTCGACATCGGTCATGAGGAACAGGAGGTCGGCGTGGACCATGCCTGCGGTGATGGCGGACAGCGTGTCGTTGTCTCCAAACTTGATTTCTGAGACTGCCAGGGTGTCGTTCTCATTCACGATGGGAATGACGCCCAGGTCCAACAACTCGTTGAAAGTGTTTTGCGCATTCAAATACCTTGATCGCTGGGAACACAGTTAGTCGCTCAACTCACTCGACGTCATGTAGGGATGGATGAGTGGCATCAGCAAGAACGGGCTCACATCTGCTATGTCGTTCCGGGTGAGGAGAATCTGTGCAACTGGCTGCTTCAGGTGCTGGAAGAGGCTGTCCCATATGTTCATGAGACGGCACTGGCCGATGGCAGCCAGGGCCTGGAGCTGTGCAACATGTTTTGGTCTCTTCTCCCTCTCCATGCGCCTCATGCCGACGCCAATGGCGCCGGACGAGACGATGACGACGCGGTGGCCATCTGCTCTCAATTTATAGGCAGTCTCGACTATTAGGGACAGGTTGGAGAGAAGAGGCTGGTGAGTCTTTTCATCTACAATTGAACTGGTCCCTGCACGTATGTTTCTGTGAGTCAGCCTTGTGTAAGAAGTTGGGATCTTATTGCAAGGCCGGGCAAATTCTCACCAAGTTTGATGACTATGCCGAGGGACTTTGGTCCCTTCATATCTGCAGCGGTTGATCAGCCTGGAGAACCAAGGGAATAGAAAAGAAAATGACGAGCACACTCCATGGAATAATAACAGCCAAACAACATGGGGGATCTCGTCCTTTTCACTCGACTTACAATACGACTCGTCCCCTGGATCCATGGTGTGATTCTGCATAAGCACCCTGGGGGGCTCGGGATGGGGAGCGAATTACAACGGATAGCGTGTGCTGTTTATTGCCGAGCAGCGTGGGTTCGGCACCGCGCAATTGAGCAGCCGTAAGGTAAGCGGTTTGACTACAAAGTAGACTTTCCAGGTTTTCGATGGCAGCCGCCAAGGGTCGAAGGCGCGGGATCCCGTGGGGCAGAGCCTGTTCGGTCGCATTTGGACCGCAGCGCCGGCCGTTTTGGACGCGGAGAAGCCACGGCGGTCATCCCTGTCAATCCCTGTCCGTTCCGTCTCTACCGCTTCCTTGGCCTGCGCCCGCAGAGGGCCTGCTCAAATGCCTGCTCTAAATTTCTTGAAGGAGCCCAGCTAGTCCACTAGGACCTCGAGAACGCGCCTTGTGCATATACGACGGGATTACATTGCCCAATTCCAGCTTCACGAAGGCCATTTTAATCTAATACCGTGTGAACGCCCCATCTGTGAACGACCTCGGGTGCACTAGCAGCCAGTATAGCTGCAGCAGCTACGGCTAGCCACCTCGAGTGCTCGCCTCTTGCGACCTCCCACTCCAATCATCCACCACCACGATGGCCTCGACCGCAGCCCCGAGCCCGTCAGGCTCAGACCCGAAGACATCATCCTCTCTCTCATCCTCATCTACAACCAGCACCTCCTCACAAGCAAAAGCAACCCCCCAGGCCCCGAGCCTCTACCTCGAGAACGACCCGGCGCGCACAGGCTTCGACCCCAAGACGCAGTGGTGGGTGAACTACTTCAAGATCCTGACGGGGCAGGTGACGAACGAAGGGGTCTTCCACTACCGCGAGTCGCGGTACCGGGCGAACGAGGCGCGCGACGTGCGGCGGTGCGAGGAGTACCGCGACTGGCTGTTCGCCTACTCGCCGACGGTGCGCTTCCTCAACGACAAGATCGCCGAGCTCAACCACGGCCAGGGCATGACCCCCTCCAACGTCCTGTGCCGCCGCTGCCCGGCCCGCCTGACCGCCGACGGCATGCAGGTCGAGCGCCAGAGCGGCGGCTTCGAGCCCGCCCACGGCATCCTCGTCTGCGCCAACGAGGTCCGCAACCGCGGCCACCTCGAGGACACGCTCGCCCACGAGATGGTCCACGCCTACGACCAGCTGAGGTTCGAGGTCGACTTCCGCGGGGAGAGGGACCTGCGGCAGGCGGCTTGTACGGAGGTGAGTCAAGCACTGATTCTCGTTTGTTGGACATAGGTAGATGGAGAACTGCTGGCTGACATTGTGCTTTACACAGATTCGAGCCTCGATGCTGAGTGGCGAATGCAGGTGGACGCGGGAAGTCTTCACGCGGGGCAACTACACCCTCACAGAGCAATTCCAAAAATGTGTGCGGGCGCGGGCGGTACAATCGATGATTGCGAGGCCATGGGTAAAGAACGACGTGCAGGCCGTCAAGGTCGTCAACGAGGTCTGGGACTCGTGCTTCTCAGACACGCGGCCCTTTGACGAGGTGTATAGATGAGGCACGGGACAGAAACACAGGAGGGGATGCCATGATACCACTTAACGCTTAACAAAATGTATTTCTACAGACGATGAAATGATGAGCTCATCTGTGTATGTATGCTGTGACCCCATCGTAAATGAGCTCAAGACTTTACAGCGGAGACCAGAGTAACGAGAAACGCTAAATGCCAAAGAGAGAGACTCCTAAAACCCCCAAGGTCCTATGCCTTTGCCGAAACCATACCCTTCCATGAGTACCTTAACGCCATACAGATGTAAACAAGCATGTCACTACGCATCGATCTCGCGAGGGGCCCACCAAAGTTCGGATACTCTGTGCGCGCCACCGATGCGCTCAGTCACCACAAATGCAATTTTGGATCATTTACTCGTCTCCCGGTTGGTGGCCCGCTCTCCCTTGACGCAGTGCTTCAAGATCCAAGGGTGCGTGTGGACGTCCTCAAGAGGCAGTCTCTTATCCGGGTCCAGTACCAGCAACTATGACGGAATGTTAGCTGTGGACTGAGAGGTGTTGAGGAAGACGGGGGCGGATCGTACCTTTTTGATGAGATCCCTGGCCTCAGGGCTGACAAAGGACGGGATAGTCATGTCCGCTCGGGCAATACGCCGCTGGGTCATCACAGGAGTATCTTCAAAGGGCGCCTCGCCAACCAGGAACTCGTAGGTCAGAACACCCAGACTCCACAGGTCAACCTTCTCATCGTACCAGTTGTCCTTGCTCCCGGACTTGATCATCTCTGGCGGGAGGTAATCCAGCGTACCGCAGAGCGTAGCTCGCCTGTGGGTAGGGGCGTGGACGCTCCAGCCGAAATCTGAAATCTTGATCTCATCATGGATGCCGACGAGAATATTCTCGGGCTTGATGTCCCTGTGAATGACATGCTTGCGGTGCAGGTACCTCAGCGCAGATGCCATCTGGGCGACATACTGGGCGGCCTTCCATTCGGGGAAACGGTTCGCCTTGCGCAGGAGCTTGTAGAGCTCGCCCTGGCTGGCGTACTCCAGGATGAGGAAGATGCGCTTAGGGTCGTGGAAGTGCCCATACAGCCGCAGGATGTTTGGGTGCCGCAAGTTGCTCTGGATCTCGATCTCGCGGCGCACCTGCTTCTCGACGCCGGACCCCTGCTGCAGCTCCGACTTGTACATGACCTTGAGGGCGCAGATGAAGCCGCTGCTGCGCTCCTTGACCAGATAGACTCGACCGAATTTCCCCTTACCTAGTGGCTTGCCGATCTCGAACATGCCGAGGTGGAATATCCGCGGCTCGTCCAACAATGTCAGCTGTTGGGACTGCTGCTCGGGCTCGGCCTCGTCTGATTTACGAGAGACAATTGTGCTGGCGGAGCTGGACTTGTCCTTCTTGGTCGGCGATGGGGGGTTGCTGTTGGCCACCTGGGCTTTCCTTTGCACTGCTTGAGAAGGCAGAGTGACGGTGGTGGATTGGGCATTTTTCTTGGTGGGTGAAGGGGGCAGCGTTGAGGCGGTAGACGACGAGGCGGCTGCTTGGCCTTTTCTTTGTGCGGCCTGGGAAGGCAGAGTAACAGTGGTGACTGTATTGGTGTTCTGAGACTGAAGAGCGACCTTGAAGAGGCCTGTACGGCTGATGGACTGGGTGAGCTGTGCGGAAGAAGAGGCAACAGTCTGAGCAATCAGCGATTCTTCAAAACGGGGCTTTCATGGGCAATGGGATTTTTTTTTGGCTCACCTTTGACTTTTGGTAGATGCGACCAGCCTCACCAGGATCGTTCTCATCGGTGATGGACATTCGCTGGAGCCCAGTCTCCAGCGCTCGGGTGGCCGCCATCTTGTAGAGGAGGATGTCGCCGCTGCTGCACTTCGCTGGTGGTTTGACGTTTTAGGTTGAGAGCGAATATGAGATTGGATTCGAATGTGTGCAATTGCAGTGTCTAGGTTGGAGGCGGATTAGTGGTGCTGTATTGCAGAGACGGAGGACAGGATCTGATGGACTGATTATGGTCTGCGGAATTGTGTAGGAGGTGGATTTGGTGGTGGCTGGACCTGGTAGCTCGTATTGATATTTGGGCCAGTTGCCGAGCAACAGGGTGGATGGCGGGGCCCCTTCCTTGGTTGCGGAGGCTACGGGTGGCATCCCCGTCGGCCCTCTGCGGCTCCCAACCACCGCCCTGATTTCAGCCTGTGAGGAGCTATGCACCCCGCCCTTATATTCTATTTCAACTTCACGACGCCTTGGCTGTATTTTCCTGCATGGCAAACTAGAATCTCTGAGTTCTGTCAAAAAAGCCGGCATCCTCCCTTTTGCTGGCGGGTGCTGGCTTGCTGACATCTCCAAGCCTGCATACCTCTGAGATAACTTTTCTACACATGAACAGTCTTTCCTGAGATGGCAACCGCGAGGGCATCACCATCGTCAAGAATCATCGTTATGTGTATACATCAATTCGTGCCGGCTTACTTTTCCACACGCACATCGGACTGTGTGCTCCACCGGTCATCATCCCCTCGCAAGCCACATGCACTGTATTGTCTCACATCTCCTCCCGGGCTCAGATCAATCAAGTTGATTGAACGCATCTTATCATGGTCGGTGACAGATTTGACACGCTGTTCATAAGGGCGGTGAACCAGTCTTGCTCTCAATCATCAGATTGATCCCTTGCACACAGAAGACACTTGGTAGAATAAGTACTTAACGGGAGCTTTTGCGATGATACATCTGTTGCGTTCCATATCAAGCCTGGGAAGCTCTGTATCAGAGTCTATCACAGGGCGGGCCGACCTTTTTTTGCTGTCCTGAGAACGACAAGTAATATCATAACTACATGGAAAGCTTCTGCTAGGTGACTTTGTCTTTCCCAAAGATATCCGACTCTTCTAAGCTCTTGATACCATTCCCAAGTTTCTCGACAGTATACGTGCTTCGCAATGCCAGCACCGGATATCCTGGACACCCAGGTCAACTTTCAGCCCATGGAGCCATACATTTTTAAATTGCCAGAGGAGGTCCTAATCAAAACTTTTGAGGCCGTCAAAGGTGATCTGACGGAACCTCCGCTCAAAATTACTTCCCGTGATCCATTCGACAATTTGAACATCCAGCAGGTCCGTTTGACCTGCCGTCGTTTTTGCAACGCCAGTTCGCATCTACTGCTCCCATACCTCGACATTGACATGTCTTCACCATCGCTTGCACATCTCAATGAGATCTCGCGCCATCCAACCATCTCGAAAGGTGTACGCACTCTCCGCGTCCACGTCGGCTTCTATAGCGCGGCGCTGGCTGATGACTTCGTGGCCTTCACCGAGGTTTGTTTCGCAAACCTGATGGGTATCTTTTGCAGGGGGAAGCCTGAGACCACTCCAGAATGGGCTACGTACGTACCAGGTGATACCAAAAGGCGACTGTTTGCGGAAGCGGACCGGATATTAGACTTGTGGGCGAAATCTAAATTCAAACCCCCAGAGAACCCACAAAGTGAAGGAACCAAACTTGATGTGGCTACATTGAGGGTAGCTCATGAGCTGTACCAACAGCTGTTTAAAGACCAAGAAAGCGTACTACGAGGCAACGCATTTCTACAGGCCATCGAGGCAGCGGCGAGACGAATGCCCAGCTTGGACAGTCTTTCCATAACGGACTTGGATCGCATGCCCTGGCCCCGAAGGGATTGGTCACGAAAGACTCTGGGAGAAGACCCTGACCAGGTCAACGGTCATACCATTCTGGTGGAAAGTGTAACTGTGCGGAAGACCAGATGGGGAGATCACGAATGGCTTGGGGCCCCACCTCTTTCGACTTTCTATCGCCTGCCGCTTGCGATCCGAGCAGCAGGAACGTCGCTGGTTCAGCTACGGATTCTCATGTCTTCTCTATCCGAGTTGCAATCAAGCCTCGACGACGACTATTTCTCTGGGCTCCGCGCGGCAGTGACAGACCTCAGGGTGTTTGAGATAGAGCGATCCCAAGGGTCTGGGACTCGATTATCAGACAAAGAGCCATTAGAACAAAGGCCAGAATACTTCCACAGGTACGTGTCTACTGTTGTGGCAGCCCGAAATCTCCAGAGAGCCAAACTCGACTTGAATCACGTTAGAATGGTAGATGGGCCCGGATACTGGTCCGATGTGGACGATGTGGACGAGGACTTCCCAGTGGAGTATGACTCAGGGGAGTACGAGTTTGGTATGGAGGAGAGGAAAAGTGCCATAGCTCTTCTAGCTTCGAGGACATGGCCATGCCTGCGAAGCTTGGCTATAAGTCGCTGCGTGATGAGTTTCGAACAATTGAGGGGACTCTGCAACGTCCCGGAGATCAGTTTGACTCTTCAGGACGTCTATATGCGCAGTGGGACTTGGGCCGAGGTTCTGGATATCCTTCGCTCAAAATCCGACTCACATCCCGCATTACGAAGGCTGGACGGACGCGGATTTGTCAAATGCACAAGATTGCAGCCTTGCCATTTTCGGACAGAATCAGCCTCGTTGAGACGAGTCGAAGTAGATGAGCTACCCGCGCGAAAGCTAGAGGCGGCAGAAGCCTGCTTTTGGTGCGCCAAATGGAGCAATTTGTGGTGGAAAGTGAGCTGAGAGGGACTGGCTAGAATGGTAGGTAGAGTGCATGGAGTCATGGCCACTTTCTTTGCAATAATAGGTCAGTATCGTGTGTTATGGGAGAATCCAGGAAAGCAATTCACCCTTTATGCGCCTTGTGGGATGGGGTCTTTACAGCCAGTTTCACGGCTGATCTACCACCAAAATGGTTTTCTTACTGGAAAGTTGCAAAATTTGAGTTGTAGTACTTTCTTTGCAAGACACAATTTACGAGAAATCAAAGCCTTTGTTACTTCAGAAATCAGTGACTCCAAAGACGTGCAGTGTGTAGTCGGTGGACCGTAGCTTATGGGCTAAGAATACGTAAGATACGGCGTGCGCAGTAGCGATATAGCTCGGAGCTCTCACAACTCCAAGCTTGAGAGGTCGACGCAGTTTCATACACCCTGCGCAACATCTCACTCTCACTCTCGCCAAGCAACATAACATCAGGCTCCATCGCAGTCTACAGGGCAGAATTCACAGGCACCAAGCCACACAGGCACACACAGAACACTCACCATGAATCACATCAGCTCGCCCAACGAGCCCTTCCCCGCGCCCACCATGCTGGCGCAGGCGACGACGACGCACAAGCAGGGCAACTTCGAGATCTCGTCGCGCAAGCTACCCATCTCCAAGTCCGGCCCGATCGACGACATGTCGCGGCGGCTGGGGATCCCGATCCCGGAGATGATCTTCGGCGACAACCTGGTGGCGGTGCGGCACGCGCCGTCCGGGTGGGCGGTCGAGTTCGCGGCCGAGCCGGCCCTCGACGCCGTCGACAAGACGGGCGCCAACATGCTGCAGGTCGCCTACGCCGGCGAGTGGTCCTCGTCGCGCGAGCAGTCGTCCGCCCACGACATCCGTGAGGTCGTCAAGCCCTACGACTGGAGCTACAGCACCACCTACCGCGGCTCCGAGACCGCCAGCCTGCACGGGCCGGCGCCGGGCCGCGGCCTGCAGCCCGCGGCGGAGGGCAGGCAGATCCCGCTGGAGCTTCTCAAGAGGCGCGACCCCATCCTCTTCTTTGACGAGGTCGTGCTCTTCGAGTCTGAGCTTGACGACAATGGCGTCTCCGTCTTCAGCTGCAAGCTGCGCGTCATGGAGCAGCGCATGCTGCTGCTGTGCAGGCTGTACATGCGCCTGGACGGCGTGGTCGTGCGGGTCCGCGACACGCGTGTTTATGTGGACTTTGAAAAGGACGAGGTCATCCGTGAGTACACGGCCAAGGAGGACAAGTACGAGAATGTGACGAGGGTAAGTTGATCTAATTGCAGGGCTTTCCTACTACGTGCTCTTCATTTGCTACCGAAACATCTGTGACTGATATTTGATTTTGCTACTGTAGGGTCTACGCATGTCAGGGCTCCATCCTGATGCTGTCACCGCTGCCTTTAGGGACGCAAATCAGGTGGCGCACCTGCTGCCCATCGTCGAGCAGAAGATAGACAGTGTTTCGCTTTCGGAATGATCCAAGAATCTCTTCCAAGCGGACGTCAATCTCGGCAGGAGGACTGGGAATTCAGCAGATGCCATGGACAGGCATGACACTTGCTATTGTGATCACGGAACCAGCGTCGCTATCCACCGGCGGGGTAGGCACAGAGGCAAGCCGGCCCCAGGTGGGGAGATAGCATAACTCAACCCAATGGGGCCAGCAGTCGAGCGAGGGGACTCGACCTTGGGCAATACCCAACTTGCGTTTGCAATCAGCATGTGAGGCAATATTGCAGGCTTGAGTGACCTAGCAGGACGGTAGGAACTGGGATGTGACCACTCAGCACCGCCTCGGTCTCGAGTATTCAGACAACCCGGAAAGAGGCGCATCGGCAACATCGAAACAGCACTGCTGTGGTCACTGCGTCATCTAAGTCAGTCGACAAAGTGACCAGATGTAATAGCACGAGTGTCTCCGAGTCTGCCTCCCACAGAGCTAATAATTAGCAAGCCTTATACACACCCTTACGGTTGCTCGAGCTAGTGTGGCCCGGAAAGAGCTGTGACAGTATCCAGCTCCACGAATGCACGAGTCTAAACAAAAGACACCAAGTCTGTCACGGTGGCAACTGTGGGTTTTTATTCCGGCTTCAGAGGCCTCTCTAGCAAAAAGCCATGCTCCAATGTATCCGCGCCGCTGCCTATCATCCAAATTACCGCACCAGTCCACTCCAATACAGAACCAGCAAAGGGGTATCCCAAACCTCGCATGTGCATGATACAAAAGTGAAGACAACCGTCCCAATTTAGCGCCCCTCAGGCAGGGGCGACGAGGATTCGACAACCTCCTCATAGTCCAGCTCCCACTTATCCACCTCCTTGAACTTCTTGGACGCGGCCTTTAGCTCCTCGCCCAGCTCCTGAGACGTCGCCGCTGTCTCGTCAGCGTCGAACATGGTGTCGTCCAGGGGTGTGGATGCGTCCTCGCCGACTTCGATGGAGTCTCCCTCGGCGTCGTTCTCCTTGTCAAACCTCCGTGATCCATATGTCCTTCTCGTCGTCCGTTTTGCTGGTGCGGCCGTGGGCTTTGCTTGGTTTGTCTGGTTTGCTTTCGATGACGGACCAGTCATTGGTCGTGCCGTCCTCTTCTTCGAAGCCCGGACTTGGCGTGAAGTGTCGTACACGTCGTGATCGGACCCGGTCTCCTCATTCTCTGACCCCTCGCCATCACGACGAACCTTGCGTCGTCGGCGTGGGAGAAGTGCGGCAAGATCAGCAGTGGACAGCTGTGGTGACTCCTTTCGTGCGGCGGTCTTGCTTTTGCCCTTGGGTGCTGCGTCCCTCGCCTTCAAATTCGGCGAGTGTGTCAAAGACGGCGGTTCGGAGATGTCAGACATGTCATCGTCCAAGACCGGCGTCTTCGTGCCTCGGGGCGCCGCACGGCCGCGGTGTTTCTTTCCCAACATGTTCAGCGAGGGCCATACCATCGGGCTGCCAGCCTCAGACGAGCTGCTGCTGGCTGGCGGGGCGAGAACGCTGTCGTCATCCAAGTCTGGAGTGCGCGAGAGAAGGGTAGGTGGCGACGACCGGTCATCCATCTCGATAGATTGGTGGATCGCGTCCTCGTCTGATTCAACAGCTCGTCTCTTGGCGACCTCGGCCTCGTGGCTTTCCGTAGACTTTCTCTTCCGCGAGCGCGTTCCACCCTCCACCGACTCGACCACGTCCTTCGCAGCACTGGCTCTTCCCCGCGACGGCCGCACAGGTGTTCCCTCTGCCTCAGGCAGGAAAGATTCCTCCTCGGCCTCAGACTCGACGGCATTCTCGCTAGCCTCCGACGCAGCCCTCGACCGCTGCGCAGACATCGATGCCTTCTGTGCAGACGACAACAGGATACTCGGCTGGCGCGCGCGCCTCTTGAAGTTGCCCAGATTAAAAGTCGAGCTCAGGCCCGGCGTCGTCGGGCCTCGGCTGCTGGGGCGGATGGGCGCGTCGTCCTTCCCCACAATGCTGGACTGGCGGCGGCGCGGCTGGCGCTTGAACACACTGACGTTGAAGGTGGACGTGTCGGCCGAACGAGTGCCCGTGTGCTGTCCCGTGGTGGTGGTGCTACCGCTCTCGTCCTTGTCGTTGTTCCCTGTCATGTCGAAGCTGCTGTCGAGGTGGCCAAAGATCTCGCTGTCGTTGATCTCCAATCCGGAGAGGTCGCCGGCGCGACCGCGTGGGCCCAGCAGCGACGACGCCTCCATCTGCGCGTTGCGGCCGGCCTCGACCACGGGGCTAACGACCATGTCGGAGCTGTCGCGCGCGTCGGTGGTGGTGGAAGTGAGATCGTCGAGCTTGCTCAGCGCGGCATCGCGTCGGCTTCTTGAGCTCCGCAGGGCGGTTTGATCCATCACATTGCTGGCCATGGTGGCGCGGCTGCGCGTGCTCCGTCCCGCCGTGGTGGCAGACCGCTCGGATGCGGGCGTGGCAGAGATCCTCGGCGAGGCGGCCTTCTTCTTCCTTTGGCGCTCGATTTCGCGATCGCTGACCCCATAGATGTTATCTGTCGAGTCGGACTGGATCGGCGCCTTGTCTCTCACGGCGGGGGCCGCAGGTGCGGTGTCGGACGAGGAGTCTGCCTTGCGCGACGCGGCGGCTCGAGACCGTGTTGGTCGCGGCATTGCGGTGCTTTGGTTGTTTGTGCGTGTCGTTACAAATTATGCTCAGTAGGTGTAATAGATGAACACGATTCAGATGGCTAGATTGCGTCACTGGGCGGAAAGCAGCACGCGCCGTGTTAACACATGTATGGATGTCAATGGGAGGGAAGGGGGAGCTCTAGGTTGGTGGTGGAGGAAAAACAAGGGAGGCCAGCCGGACGCGCACCGCGTCGTGGTCCGTGCACGCCGTAGCTGCTGCACCCCTTTCAGGCAGCTTATACATTTGCAAAAAGTGTACCGTAGATTAAGTCAAGAACCGAGCAAATTTGTCCAGTACACAAAAGTCATAGATACAGGAAATTTACCGTCTCAAAACTCTAATTAGATTGTCGACACCTCGCCCCACTGGGCTTGCCATTAAGAAATAGACTATTGTATGGGCAGCTGCCCTGTAGACAGCCGATATATATATATATCGTGAGGGTCGACTGGGAGCGTCTCTGCATATTCGGACCTTTGAAGGCCTCACAGGACGTACCCTCCTGTATTCACGCAATCCCACTGCCTCACACCCGATCCCTCCTCCAGCTCGACGCACCACCACAGCACATCCTTGGCCTTGTCCAGCTGCCCACTCTCCTCATGCGCCCTCGCCAGCGCAAACCACGCCTCAGAATAGTTCCACCCGGTGCCCAGCTTCGTGAGGTTCGACAACAGCCCATAGGCTCTGTCACGGGAAGCAAGTCTGTCCACTTTCGGTATTGAAGCCGCCTTGTACGGTGGCTCAAGGTGGGTCTCGTGATGGAGGGAGGTAGGGCTCTTCGGCAGGCCGGCGTGTTTCAATGGCTCCTTCTTCTGTGTCTTGAAGGCGCCTAGGCCCAAGGGACCTGTGGGGAAAAGCTTGGGTGAGTCTGTTTGATTTCGCTCTGGATACACGAGCTCCGCGGTGCTCTGCTCCGTGCCTGGCATCGCGTCCGATCCGCCAACGAGATCAAGGCTTGGGAAGGCCGGAGGTGGCACAGTCTTCTCGCAGTATAGATCGAGTAAAATATTGGACAGCCCCACGATAGCGGCAGGGTGATCAGGGAAATGCGTCAGAGCCGCTTCGAAGTCCTTGCGTGCGGCGTCGGCATCTCCTTTTCCGAGCTGAAGATGGGCATTCTGCTTCGAGTTAGTATTTACTTCTATGCGCCATTTGGGCCAAGTCAACTTACCTCGCTCCAAACATCGGCCCACAACTCCTCAATCGACTTCTGACCGCCCCAACCGGGCTTTCTAAGCGATGAAGAGCCTGAAGATTTCTTGCCACTGTCTCCAGAGGCCTGGCCCATTTCCGACTCCATCGTTTGGACTAGTTTCTGTGCTTCGTTTACTGCACCCTTGGCGTCATCGTACATCTCAGCCCTGCGGTAGAAGCCAGCGATCATAAGCCAAACCTTCAGCAGGATGGCACTTCTCCGTGCTTTCACCTCGTCTTTGTCGAACTGTATAACTGGCAACACGGCACCAACAGGCTCTATGCCCTCCAGTGCGATCCCCGTCATGTCTGGGCCTGGTGGCCGGGCCGACCAGTCGGACAGCTGTGAGTTCGCCCGGCTAGCAGACGAAGGCCTCGACAGCGGATTGCGCTTGTTGGCGAAAGTGAAGAAGTCGGATGCCTGCAGGCCCTCGGGCCCAGGCATGGGCGTGTAGAATGTCTCTCCATCAACAACTGTCGCAACGTGCGGAGCCGGCCCGGTGCTCGCAGCGCGTCGCCTGGCACCTTGACTCTCTCTCTTACGCAGCGAGTTCCTCCTAGCAGACTCGCTCCGCTTCTCGTTACTAGTCGACTTCCTACGTGTGCGAGGACTGCCATTTTCTTGAGTGATCTGAATCGTTGGTGCTCGGCTGATCGTTTGTATAGTCTGTTGTGTTTGTGGGCGGGGCTGAGTTGATCCCGCGTTCTCATCCGTTGCTCGTACTGTGCCATTGCTGTCTCGTCTTTCCGCGCGACTATTGCGATTTCCAAATATGCCGCTCCTGATGCTCCGGAAAGTGCCCGAGGTCCTTGGCAGGACTGCCGCTTTTGGTGGCTCAAGATTTTGCTTCGACTGCACGCTACCAAACAAGCGCGAGAACAAAGTCAGCAGCTCCAGGCTGGCGTTGACAGCGACTCTTGGCCCCTCAGTGATCTCGACGATTGCCAGTTGTGTCATTTTTATCTCGAGGATATTCTCTTTCTCGAAATCATCCATCTCGTCAACGAGACCTTGGCTCGCGTCAAGGTCCTTTTCCGCCTCATTCAAGTGGTCGCTCTTGAATTGACTTTGACGCCCAAAAAGCACAACAGGATCTCTGAACTGTTCGAAGGCGCACTCGCAGGTCCTAGCTGCCAATACATATTCCTGCCTGGCACTGAGCAACAGCGACAGGAGATGCCAGAGTGGGATAAGCGATCTTTCACGCCAGAATGGGCCATTATGCAGCACTAGCAACTCGTCGCCCGCTGCTCTTGTCAGGAGGGCTGTCTTAACAAGCTCAATGGCGGTAGTGAGTTCACGCTGCTCGGCGAGAAGCAATCCAAGCGCAAACACACCTCGGACATCTGCAGAGGTAGCGAAGTCTGCCGACAGGGAAACACGCAAAGATTTTATGGCCTTCTTTTGAACCTCTGTTCGAGACGATGGGTCGAAGGTCGTGCGCGCCCATTGTGCCTGGGCCAGTCCGATAGACTGCCATGCCAGAGCCAGGGTCTTGGCTGGCACACGATCCCCTGTAGCCGAAGACCTGCCCCCGTCTTCTCTGACCGACGCCATCGCACCACCTGACTGAGGTGGCGCAATCTTTCCAAGCCAATGCTCGAGCTCCGAAGCCAGATCCTTTGCTTTCTCGGCTGCCTCTCTACCGCCGAAGCGACTTAATACCGAGATGCATAAACATATTGTATCAAGCATAGTCGCATCGTCGTCGAGTGTGCTCTCTTGATGCCCTGTTTTTTCCACCCGAGCCTTGCCTTTCTTGACAATATCGAGATACGAGTCGAATGCCTTCAAGGCCAGGTCGAACTCTGCCACGGCAAGATGGACAATGAACAGGTTCCTTAATATTGCAGTCGAATGAAAGGTTTTCGTCGATGCGCGGTACAGCATCTCGAGAGTAGACGCACTGAGGCCCGCCTTCCCTCCTTGGCCCAGATCCCGTTCACTCCACCCACGGCCGGTCAGAATCGTCCAGTTCCGCATGAACATTTCCACAAAGAGCTCGACCTCCTCTCTATCCTCGTCGGCCTTTGGGAATGTCGTTTCGCTGAGCAAGAGACCTTCAAATGAGGTCTCCGCCCGCTTCAACTCAACCAGAAGCTGGCCTCTGGCGGATGGCTCGCTTTGTGCAGGGAATATGTGTTTCATAGGGTAGGGGAGGTCTTCCTGCAGAATTGTCGACAAGGCCTCGTAGTACTCGAACCATATCCGGCGTCGGGGCACTGAGCCTTTGAAACCGTAGCCACCTGCCAAGGTTGGCCCTTTCGACGCATCCCACCATCTGCCCCAAGACCGGAAGCTAGCCAGTGAATTATCGTCTTCGAGCGAAACGTCCCCTTTGCCGCGAGACCCATTAAACAGCATACAGTATTCAGTGAGGAACAGCTCAGACCAATATCGTAGCTCTTTCTTGGCCGTCTGGCTGCTCCAAGAAAAGGTGCTCGGCGGAATCGCAGACTCGAAGACGGTGAGGGCTTCGACCTCTTTCCCGTTGCGCGCCAGGCAATTGGCCCGCAGGTAAGCGGACTTCAACATGCAGACCCTTGTCCATTCTGAGATGTTGTCCAAGCTCTCGACCTGATTCTCTTCGAGGCCCTCGGGCAGGCGAACGAATGCTAGGTTGTACTCCCCAACAACCCAATGCAGCCATCCAACGCAGACCTGGGCCTGGAACCTGTCCTCAGCATATGTGTGTTCTTCGTCGATGAGAGTCAGGAGCTTGGGCAGTTGGCCAGCCACCTCGATCTCTGTGGCCGGAGTGTTGCCAGAGCCCGCGGTATCGGGGCGCGCGGTTGGTTTCTGGGACTTTGTGGACTTGACGATACCGTGTTCGATTTCGGCGGTCAAGGCGAGACAGGCGCGGTTTGGCGCATGCTTGCGCACCTTGCGTACAAGCTCTGGAACAGCCTCCCAGTCGCCCTCGCAGCGTGCAGTGTCGAGCTGGTCGAGGTAGCCTCGCCCCTTGGTGGCATTTGGAGCCATTGTGATGGTGGCTCAATGATGAGCGTCCAACAGGCCCAGAGGATTGGGTGGTTCTCGATGGGTCGTACGTCGGAAAGGAGGACGGATGGTCGCTAGGCGGCTGGATAGTAAGAGTAATGCTTGATGACGAGGGTCGGGCTGGGCACTGTCATTGGAAAAGGAGCGCGTCGAGGTTGGTAGGGGCTGAGACGGTGCGGTGTGGTGCGGTGTGGTGCGGTTCGGTGCGGTGCGGTGCGATGCGATGCAGCAATGGTGGTCAATTAAAGAAGCTGGGGCAGCGGCAGGGGGCCTCCACTGGAGCCGCAGAGTGGGATCTACGTGGAATTGGAACGTCTAAAGATGGAAACCGTGATTGGGGTCGAAATGTGGTGTGAAATGGGAATGCGCCTCATCAGCCATCAGCAGCGGCATCGGGTTCGGCATCAGCATCCGCAGCGCACCCACGACGAACTTCACAAGGTCGCAGTGCAAGCAACACGGCACATTGAATTGATCAGCTCGACAGGAACGAGATGACAGCTGCAGGGGAAGCTTCGCAGGGTCCTGCCTGCCGAGGTTCCGCCTAGAAACAGTGGCCCCACAGCGAAGATTGTCTGCATAACCCCTGTACGCCTTGACGGGGATGCTTGTTGCTTTTTCCTAACCCAAATTGGATTTTTTTTCGTGAAGCTTGTGAGAAGTGAGGACCTCATTCTGAGTATCAGGCTCACGGTCACTGTCGCATTGCATCACTTGATTTTCAACTGTGGCTGTATCACATTCACGTTGTTACGCCATTTTTTCCCTCTTCTCTAGCCACACAGTGCTGCCCCCAAGGCATCGATAGCTGTGAGCAGCCGCAGAAGAAGACAGCCTTTGACGGTTGGATATCAAAAAGTTCCTATATCTCCGAGCAGCAACACCAAACCTGAACGGAGTGACCATGTCCCTTCCTCCGGATCTCCAAGTCCTCTGTCGACGTCTGGCTTCGACAGATCCTGATGACCTTCCACGCCTCTGCCCATCTCTGATAAAACAAATTCAGCGCTGTCAAGCAGTGCTCTCGCAGCCTTCAGACCAGAAGCCCAAGGAAGGATCCTCGGAATCCTCCGTCCTCGTGCACAAGTTGAGGACACAAATCACAACCCTGCTGAACAACGGCAGAAGTCTGCCTGGACGATTCTCTGCCGCAATCTTAATCAAAGGCGTGATCGATACTGGCGGTTGGGAATGCCTCCGAACTTCAGAGCCATGGGTTCGAGGACTATTGTCCATATTGCAGGTACGTGGTGCGAATCCCCCAAGAAAGACTCTGCACGGACACTGACCCCGTCCTAGAAAAATGATTCGTACCAGTCCAAAGAGATCGCAGTGATCACTCTCACGAGGATATATACGTTGCTCCATGAATATCAAGCCCTGGTCAGGGAGATAGCAACCCCTACCCTCCGTGATTTCGTCACTGCCTGTCTGCAGATTGTCAAATCTCCAACATCTTCTAAAGCCGGTGCACCGCCAGCGCGACTGGTGGAGACCATAGCAAACGCTCTAGCTGCCATTATTCCTCTCTATCCGACGACTCTGCGCCCCTTTAGCGCCCAGATCAAGGCTGCATTCAGAGCATACTTGGCTCCTGCTGCGTCAGATAAGCTGGCCGTCTCCCAAGAACTACGAACAGCATCCCGGCGGCTTCTGATTCTGCAGCATTACACCACTCCCAAGGACGGGAATGCAGATGAGTGGATCAAGACCATCGCAGCTTTCCTCAACAGCAGTCATGCCACCGCAGATCAGGTATTCCGTGCTGTTCAGGAGTCGTGGGAGTCTAATAGCGGCTACACCCGGAAATCTGTCGATTATGATGAGGAACCGCAAGGTGGTGGTGATTCCGCTGATGACCTCCCCTCGTGGACAGGTGTCACTAGTGGAGCGGAACGGTTGGTAGGGCTCTTGGAGACTATTACGGAGTCATTAAGGTGTCCTACCAAGACTCCCGTAGCAATCCCAGTCTCCTCGTTCGTCGACTTGACAGCACGAATATCTATGGTGCTTGCCCCTAAGAAAGGGGCACGAGGGCAAGATGAAACGCAACTCAACTCCGCCGCTGGAAGAGAAGAGAAGGAGGAGTTGTGGAGCGTTCTTCCAGATGTCCATGTTGCCACCATGGATCTCCTGACAGCACTCATACGAAGGCTAGAGAATGGTTCCGTTTCCGTTGCTGCGGATCTTCTTCTCCAGGCTGTGCGACTCATCGACGCAAATCAGCGTATCTCACTTGCGCGAGAGCGAGGCTACGTCCTCCTCAGAGAATTGTTGCTCATACACGGTCCTACCATGCCTAAGTTTAGTGTCAACTCTCTTGATCGTATCATCCAAGGCTGCTGTCGGGACCTATTAGTGGCGTCAGGCCACGCCGTATCCAGTCCATCTGGAGGGACCGACGCCCAGAAACAGGGCAGCAACAACAAGCCATCGTCGGCAAAGGCATCCTCCAACGCCGATGCCTATCTCAGCACACAAGATAAGGCAAGCAGCGCCGCCTCCGACCTGTCCGCAACTCACATCGAGGCAGCGTCTGCGCTGCTCGAGACTCTGCTATCCCATCTCCCCCAGCAGCACCTGAAACAAACCCTGCGGGCACTGATTGACCGCACCGCAGTCTTGTCACACAACAAGGACGCCATGATCTCTAGCATTTTGAACCCGTACAGGACACACACAGGCAAGGCACTGGCAAGTGTGTTCCCGTTCTTGGCGAGAGACTTCCCGCGCGATCAAGCTGTGGAGGTCCTGAGGTCAAACCTACGCACTGCACCTGGGCCCTCACTCGCCGATGCTGGAGATGACGAGGCGATCCTTGCGCAACTGCAGGGAGAGCCTGGTGACCAGGAGGATGCGGAAGACACCGCAGCAGGCGGGAAGAAGGGCTGGGGCAACGGGTGGACTGGTGGCAAGGCGGAGGACGAGGAGATGGCCGACGCTGCCGACGGGCCCCCGGCTGGCTTCGATCTGGGCGCGAAGGCAGCCACATCAGTCGTCACCACGACTGAGACGACCACGCTGTTATCCGAGTCTGTCCCGGGCGGGTCCAAGCAGACAGTCATGCTATCGTCCACGCTGAAACGCAAGAGTGAGGAATTGGACGAGCCTCCCGCGAAACGCATTGATATGGGGAAGGCACCCGAGGTCTTCGGTGGTCCTGCTGACGTCAAGGTCAAGATGGATGTTGACCAGGGCGAGGATGATGAGAGTGATAGTGACAGTGACGGTAGCGTGCACCTGAATGCAGCCCTGGACGACGATTCGGATGATGGAGACGAGGATTAGCTTAGAAGTAAGCTCGTTGAGAAGGCAACAGATCTGATTGAAAGAGTCGTTGCAAATAAAGAAAACATAATATGAAGATGACCACTGATAACCTCATACTCTAGTTCAAGAGCGTCTTACGTAGACTTCGAGATTTGAAAAATCTTGTACTCACCGGGCGTGACTCGGGTGCATCAGTCCTCTGGATAATATTTCAACATGCCTCCAACAGTGAGATTCCCTGGACACTGGAAAGGGGATATCACTATTTTCGAGCACTCCAAGAGGATAGTGTCATCAGCGTGGTGCATTATGTCATCATAAAAGAAAATGCGCTTTCAGCATCAAGAATCAGGGTATACAAAGTCTGGCTATCTCTCGCCAAACCTAGCCCAAAGTGGTCATGGAACTGTTCCGGTGGAGTGTGTCAAGCCAACTCGGATATTCCATCAACACCACCGTCGCCAAACCGTTGATGGCCCGTCTATGCGTGCGATCCGCAGGCCGGCCTTCTTCAGGCCGTCCTGGGCGCTCCCAACGCCAACATGCCCGCGTAAATGTGCACCGTAAATCTCAAGCCCCCTCACGGGGGATGTGTGTGCGTGTGCCTCAGTCCCTCAGCCATGCCCGCCTCTTCTCCTCCTTCTTGGCCTTCCTCTTCTCCTTCCACTGCGCCAGCTCCTTCTTGGTGGGCTGCTTGCCCCTCCTCTCGGCCTTGAGGCTGCGCCCGTCGTGCGAGTTGGCCGCGCGGTCCACGTCGAAGTACGCGTTCATCTGCCGCTGCGACTTGGCCGCGTCCGAGAAGTTGTCCGGGTTCAGGTCCGCCGCCTGGAACCGGCCCGTCCGGCTGTTGAACGCCGCCGCCTGCGCGTACGGGTCTGCTGCCGACCCCTCCAGCGCCGTCTCGCCTGCCGTGTACTGCGTTGTGGTGTCGTCGTCCACCGCGTCGGCTTGCTTGTAGGCTTGTGCGTAGGGTGCGTTCGGGTCCCAGGACCCGTGGATCGCAGGGTTGTAGCCGCCTGCTATGGAGGAGGGCTGTGATATTGGTGCTGGCGCGGCGGCGCCGGAGGATGACGGTTCGGTGGAGGCTGTCTCGGTCTGGACTCTTGGGTTGTCCCATTGTGACGTGCCTGTGAATCTGTTGTAGAAGTACCACGCCTGTCTCGAGGCGTCCCACATCGCATCCCAGCCGTCGTCTACCTGCTCAGGAGGTGCCTCGTTGGGTAGAGGGGGCGCGCCTCCGTCATCTTGTGCGTCGTGTGCTTGCTGGTCTGTAGATCCTGGAAGTGGCTCGTCTGGTAATGGCGGTGCGTCGTCGTGTTCTGGAGCTGGTTGCGATTCTCGTGGTGTCTGGGCCGAGTCGCTCTTGTTGTGGATGTCGGCCTCGGGGCTTTCGACCTCACTGGCCTCTCCTTCCTCTGAATGCGCGTCGGACTGAGGTGCCGCTGCCGCAGGCGGCACCTCCTCCTTGGCGGTGGCTGTCTCGCTGTCCGACGGCATTGGGGACGGGGCTGACTAGCAGGGCCCTATAGATGGCAGGACTCGGGTCGAGGTTTGAATAGGGATGGCTGCTGTTTGGTGTGATTATGCATATCAGGACCAGCCCGGGAGTTGTACGCGCTCTGTTGGGAGAAAATGGCTCGATTGTTGCAGGTGAGGAGAAAAGTTGGCGACGTCAAGGCCGAGGCTGCGGGTGCTGAAATAGTCCAGGTACGGGCGGCAGGGCTGCAGGCCATGCGCTGCGGTAGGATCCCCCGAACACTGACTCGGCCCAATCAAACTGAGGCGGTGTGGGGAACAGGGTGGGGGGTAGCTCATAGCCCTGCTGCCCTGTGCCGCTGTCAACTGGTGTCGGTGAGCTTCGAGGTCAAGATTGACATGAACGCCAGCTAGGATCAGCTCTCTAAAGCCCCCAACTCAATCTGGCTCATATATGCAGGCCGTCTGGGCGTGAGCTGTGGCTGCTTTGACACGAGCTGAGACGGAGGCATACCTGCTGTGACCACCGTGACTGGCAGCCTTGCCACAAATTCGTTGAGACATTGAGATATCCGTAAGCTGCGGTTTTCATGCGGGTGGAAGACATGCATGCTCTACATCTTACCCGATGTCTTGAGAGTGCGCCTCCTCAGCACAGCACACATCCTCTGTTCTACAACCATTGTCTCTGTCTGCAAGTATGCCTCTTTCTTCTGTTCGATTTGATGAATCTCGATTCACTCAATTCAATTTATGTATCCGAAAAACACGCCATCTTTCCACTTCTAGTTTCACTTTCATATTTCACATTTTGAAATCTGGATTGGAGCGCAGAGTTGCACCTAGCTCTTGAAAGGGACGCAACACGAAGCTAAATCAAAAATGAAAGAAAGAAAATACGCACTATGACAAGACGAGTGCTTCCTACACTCGGTCAGAAATCGTTGAAGAAGTCAGTGTAGTTTCAGACCAACTCAGACTTCTCCCACCTTCAAGTCTAATGAAATCCTGGGGCGATTTTAGGCGTATACAAGCTCATTGATTGTCTCATCACATCACTTCGAACCAGCAGAGGATGGCACCGCACCCTGTCACGATCTTCGAACCGGATTATCCCAGGGCAAACACGATACATGCCTGCATGGCACCATGGCCACAATCTAGGAGTAAACTCCTCATGTCTGCCTGATAGTCCCTCGCAGGACTGGGCTTTTGCATCAAACATCGCTCCTCTCGCAACCAGCATCCAGCAGACGATGTAGTGCTTGCTTGCAGTTGTCGCTGGGAATATTGAAGACTCTGCAGCATGCATATCCCTATGAATCTCTCGTAAAAGCGCCCTTTTGTTTGTATTTTCTCTATCTACCGCCTCTTTCCAAATGCCTCCTAGCCGCCTGTACAGGCAGAATCTCTTATTTCGAAATTGCTCTGGTCACATTCTCACACGGTGAGACAAGTGACAAGCCCATATGGGAAGATATTTGGCACAAGATACCGATTAATTCCTCCGAGGCGTTGACGGCGATGGGGTCGTACGAGTCTCTGCACTGATGATAGCCTGTTCGTTGAGGATGGTCAAGCTCGGTAATTCTCACTCAGATTTTGCCAGCTCGAAGATGTGAGCCAATCAATCTTGGGCTTGGAGATCTCAATGTATGATTTTCAGCAAAGCGATAACATCGCGACCATCTACACCAAGAGGTGATGCCCCCCCTCCCGTAATTATTCAACGTATCGGATTCTTGTCGTTTATTGATGTGCAATGAGTTTCGGGAGCAGCCGCATTAAGGTTGTCATGGTGGGGCTAAGTCCCGACATCCCACGACATCGGCATCAATGCCAATTCTCACCATTTTCCGAATTATTGACGTTCTAAAGTCCTAGATTAGTCAATAGCAGGCAGACTTTGACCAGTATATATGATAATAGAGATAAAGAGAGACTCCACACTGACTACGATCTTCGGCCTCGGTGGGTGCATATTGGAACATGATATGTTGGACTGCTGGAGATCAAGGCATTGACGAGCATGTACGCAACAGAGATTTGATGATCCGTCGTTCCCACCAAATAATTACCATGAAACAGCATAGAGTTGTACACTTCAAGTCTACATTTGTTTCTCTAGTTAGTGTCAAGTAGAATGACTCCTTATTGTGTGTATGTCATGCAGCAATGTCACTGAATGCCCGAGGCGTAGTGAATGCCTCTGAGAGAACTTGCTGAATGTCAACGAGGAAAACTGGCCTACGATACAAGCGGCACGCCGTCATCTTCAATATTCGGCCGAGCGAATGAATGTGTGGCGCCTACTGCTGCGTAACTGGACTGCGAGCTCCGTGGTGGCAGATATTTATCGTTCAAAGTGGTGCCGAGAACCTGACTCATGAATTCTTCAAACAGGAGCGCGAAAATCCATTCACGGTGCAGGAAGGTTGAATGTGTGGTTGGGAGAGTTGTCGGTTGATGTCCCAGATACGCAGGCAACAAAGTTTTGACTTCATAATAGGCGAGAAGTCACTCGCCAGCTTCTCAACTTGTTCGGCTCTTTTTCAGTATTCTCGTCCCGTGCCAGCTATTCGTTCGAACGAGAAGGCTAGCAGTACCTCCCGTTCGGGATCTACATTAGCGCAGACTAGACAACTCCACAGTGTACGTAGTATGCAGATGGCGAGACAAGTAGCGGGCATCAGTCTCTAGATGAGCTTGAGCTAGGTCATCCTGATTCACTGAAGCCATGGAGCCCGTATTCAGGGTGGGATGGACACATAATACGTGGCTTGCTGGAACTCGATGCCCAGTGAAGTGAGATCGTGCTCGATCTAATTGAATCAGTTGCCCTGTGGACGGACACAGATGCGCCAGGTCTAGATGCCGAGAACACATGGGAGAGAGAGAGCTTCAGATAGACGTAGAAATATCGTACACCAATCTTGCAAGAGCGCTCTGAATTACGGTGCTGCACAGACATGAAGACGATGGGTCGTTGTCATTGCATGATTCCAGACATCGTCATGGCGGCTAGACTGGTGGTCTGCTGAAACAGAATTGCCAGCTAAAGATAAAGTTCGAAACCGAGACTGCTCTAATTCCAAGCAAATTGCACACTATAGCCAAAGGAAATCATGAAGTTGGAGATTGGCGCAATATCGTGTACAGTCCGGCCTGAGGAAGGAAATGCCCACGACGACGATGCACATACTAAAGAGCAATGAGTCAATGTGTGACTGAGAAGAGAGTGAAACGGCAGGCACATAAAAATCGCTTTTTTGAAGAAAAGGGAATAAGAATACTGTACAATGCAGGTAAATCGGTAGAAGTGGTTTAGACCGAAGGTGAGCTTGACGGATGATGTCGAGGGATGATGTACTCTGTAAATTGGGGCTGCTGGGGTGTAAATGAGTGACAAGGGATCAGCAGCAGCCTGTCTCCCATGCAGTTCGTCCAGACCCGTGGTCCGCAGGGCCCCTGTCGCTCCCCCAATTATGAGGTCAGCGGCCCCACGGTTGGCTCACTGCTCACCTGCCCGTTCTCGGGCGTCGGGACCAATCGTCACTTCTACAATGCATCATCCAGTCTACACACTACAAGTAGCCGGTAGTCAGTCTACTGTAGTTAGTGCTGGAGCCTTGTGAGGCCCATGCCCATCTTGCCTTCCTTCCGCCTGTCATAAACTGCTTTCCCGACTTTGCTATCAAGTATCAACTGACTGCCTCTGTTCACTCTCCCCTACCCAGCGAAGAAGGAAGAAGGTAAGCCCAGCCTGCAGGACCTCGGCCATCCTGAACTTGGAGCCACGAACAGGCCCACCACATCGTCGACCATCTGTGACCGCCCAACTCTGCTTGTCTGCTCCTTCTGTTTGGCGACTCGATCTCCGCCAGTCTGACTGTCAACTCTGTGAACCCAGCGCATCGTTTCTGGACTGCCGGGCGAGTAGAGACGAGCACACTGCTCGCACACCACCAGCCCACACTACATCTCTCGTTGACGCATCGTGCGACTGTGCACACGATCCGCAAGAGCCATGGGTCTCAGATACAACACTTACCTCAACGGCAACAAGATCTACGGCTGCCACAACTGCAAAGCCCACCTTGCCGACCACGATGACATCCTTAGCCGGGTATGTCTCTCCTCTGCTGCGATCTTGATCCCCCGCCCACCTAGCACACTAGCCGTGATCACCTGCCCCTCCACCTCCATCCCATTACACGCATACAGTACACTTCCGCAGAGCCGAGGTGCATAAGAAAGACGACAACTGATCAGCCTCTTCCTGACAGAACTTCCGCGGCCAACACGGTAAGGCCTACCTCTTCAACAACGTCGTCAATGTCGACAACTCCGAGCCCAACGAGCGTAACATGACTACGGGCCGCCACGTCGTGCGGGACATCCACTGCCGTGGCTGCAACACCTGCGTCGGCTGGAAGTACGATAAGGCGTACGAGTCAAGCGAGAAGTACAAGGAGGGCAAGTTCATCCTGGAGGCCGAGTTGCTGTGCATCGTCAGCTAGGTGCCTGGTAAGATCTGGAATGCCCTTGTTGGCGAACATATGGGAATATACAGGCTTAACATGTCGCTTGACGAGATGACTACGATGAGGGAACGGCTTGGCTCGCTGTAGCAGGCCGGGGGGGGGGGGGCATGTGCATTTGCATAGAATGGGGATTTGGCGTTCTACGGGGCAATCAACCAGGCATCAGGATGGGTACGGAAGGCGAACAGGTTTGGATGGGACCAGAGCAATCGATTTTTTGACCCTGTTTACGGGACCAGCTGTTGGGCTTTGTTTAAGCAGCAGTAGTAGTTATTATCATCTTGCCAATTGTCAACTGTTCTGTGCTTTGTCCTTGTGCTGGAGTCGTTCTAGCAGCCCTGGTGCATCGAACCTACAGCAAAACGGACTTGCATTGATTTCTCTTTCACAAGCTTTCCCCCACAAGCTTTCAAGAGCCGTGAAAGCCTATAATGACAGCGAATGTATTTTCTAGATCCTCAGCTGACCGATATTCGGTCGTATTGGGCGAGTCAGCCGCCTGCTGTCCAAGTGCCACTCAGGCCAAAGCGGCACGAGGACAGCGGCCGGGCGCTTCCCCAGGCACGACTTAGATAACCCGCCCGCCGCTCCTTATCAAGACGGCCGTTTCGTCCGCTGTACTTCCCCATCAAGACGGACTTACACAGTCCAGCCACCCACCTTTGACACAAAGACTGAGCTGCACAGAGGACCTTATGAGATCGGGTCCTGAATAGAGATTGAATTGTTTTTTATTACCTCTCATTTTTGCTTTCTTTTCTTTTCGTGTAACATTCGGAAAAGGCTTTGCTTCTTTGACAATCATTACTATTGCTTCTGCTCATTCAACGCTGTCGGGTTTCAGCCATATCTCGCTTGCGCCCGATAAGGAACGCTGCGAACGTCAGAGGATCACCTCGGGACCATCTCGGCTGACGACCATCCAACTCCCCGAACACACAACGACAACTTCTATTCTCACAACATCGCACTCTAACCAGCGGCACAGCTCCAAGGCGACCCTCCCAAAATGGCCACCAAGGCCGTGATTCCCTTCCTCGTGGGGATGATGCTGCTCACTGGCGTGTGCAACACCCTCCTCACCAAGTATCAGGTGCGTGCATCCCATCATCTAATGGCAGCAGTGTCTACGACATTGTCGCCCGCGCAGTCCAAGAAGAGAGCAGGGCAAAGAGCTGACCCAGAGTCACACACAACAGGACAACCAGTGCGTCCGCAATTGCGATGATCCCGACCCCAAGAAGCGCGCACACTTCGAACAACCCGTCATCCAGACCGCCCAGATGTTCGTCGGCGAGATGGGCTGCTGGCTTGTCGTCGGCCTCATGGCGCTCTGGAGGCGCTACGTCACCAAGGAGTCGTCCGCCGCGGGCTACGAGGCCGTCAACACCTCCGAGGCGGAAGCCGACGCCGACGCCGACGCCGCCAGCATCCGCTCCACCGAGCCCCTGAACCCCAACGGCGCCGACGCCAACACCAACGGAGGCTCCAGGAGGCCGCCCAAGCCCACCGCCAGCGACGCAACGCTCAGCGGCTTCCGGGTGCTGCTGCTCTCGCTGCCGGCCATCTGCGACATCCTGGGCACGACGCTCATGAACGCGGGCCTGCTGCTGGTGGCCGCGTCCATCTACCAGATGACCCGTGGCGCGCTCGTGCTCTTTGTCGGGCTGTTCAGCGTGCTGTTCCTCAAGCGGCACCTGCATCTCTTCCAGTGGCTCTCGCTTGTCGGGGTGGTGACGGGCGTGGCGGTCGTGGGGCTCGCGGGCGCCATCTGGCCGGACCAGCAGAAGAAGAGCGGCGGGGACGGCGGCGCGCACGCGGACGAGGTCGGCGCCGACGCGCTCCTCGCCATCGTCGGCGTGCTCATGATCGCCGGCGCGCAGATCTTCACCGCCACGCAGTTCGTACTCGAGGAGTACCTGCTCGAGCGGTCCACCATCGACCCCATCCGCGTCGTCGGCTGGGAGGGCATCTTCGGCTTCAGCGTCACACTGATAGGCATGATCGTGCTGCACTTTGTCATCGGTCGCACCGAGCATGGCAAGTACGGGCCCTTCGACATGGTAGAGGGCTGGAAGCAGTGGACGGGAAATCCGCAGGTGCTGCTGTCGAGTTTCCTCATCATGATCAGCATCGGGTAAGAGCTGCTTTTCACTTGTCACAACCACGTCAAATTGAAGAAATGAGCGAATTGCTAATTACGTGAAACAAACAGCGGCTTCAACTTCTTCGGCCTCTCCGTTACGCGGAGCGTCAGCGCCACCTCGCGCTCGACCATCGACACCTGCAGGACGCTCTTTATCTGGGTCGTCTCGCTCGGCCTTGGCTGGGAGTCATTCAAGTGGCTGCAGGTTGTCGGTTTTGCCCTCCTCGTCTACTTCACCTTCCTATTCAACGGCATCGTCCAGCCACCCTTTGAGTTCCTCCGGCCCAAAGAAGAAGTGGAGGAGCTGCTCCCAGAGGAGCCCGTAGAGCACATCTGAGTAGAGGAGATTGCTACGGATAGACAGATGGGATTATAGGAGACGAATGGGTGAATTAGGGGCTCTGTCTCTGTGATGTGGGTCTACAGATTGCATACGATGGCTGGCGTTATGGGCATTTGGGATGGAACTAGGTATAGGAGGTTTGCTCGGCGTTTTGAGGTTCTACTCTGCAGGGAAATAGTAACAAAGATCTAAACTTATTCAAGCCTACTATTATCTCCATGGACATCTCTCATAAATCGTTAATCCTTTCCACGCTCTGTTTTAAAGCGCTTGACCCCATGTTCTTGACACATTGCACTAATCTCGTGACTATAGATTTGTCGTTTCGATAGGCCCCTAGCTCAGGTCTCACAGGCTCGATGTCCGTAGCAACGCACACCATTAGTACCAAATGGACTTCACTATTCACAAAACAAGGTCACGCTCAATACCAAAATGTGAATACAATCTTGACCATAGTACCTTTTGCGTAGGGCGATATATTATGTGCTGCGTATCTCAGGTTCGGCCACCGCCGTAATATGTACTGTTTGAAGGCGATTACAAGTCGTATAACGCTGTTCGCGTAGCTCATGTTTTATTCGTAACCGCATGCCAAAAGCATGTCCCATGTATACAGCGAATGTAACGCCAAAGCCCTATCCGATGTATATAGCGAATTCAACGCTGAAAACACACATTTTCTTCTCGTCTCAGGAGCTCGCCTTCTCCTTGGTATCTTCGCCCTTGCTCTTCTCCTTTTTAAGCGGCTTGTCCTTGATGTTGTTGTAGTGCTTGATGCCCAGCTCCTGGTCCCTCTCCAGCCTCGCCCTGTCGCGGTCGGTCAGGGGGACGCCCTCGATGGACTTCACTTTCTTGCCCTCGATAAACATCACGATGCCGCCCACGGCGGCGACGATGCACCCCAGCGCCACGAACAGCCCCGTGGACCAGCTGGGCCGGTCGAAGCGGTTCATGCCCCACATGACGCCGGACAGGACGCACTGGAACAGCGTGTTCCACACCATCATCCAGATCATGAAGTCCATCTTCCAGACCTTTGTCGCCGGCGCGCGCACGCCGGTCAGGGGCGCCTCCGAGATCTTGTTCACGGGGACAGGGACGACGGCCTCCGACACGGCGCCCGCCCGGATCTGCTCCTCCACGTTCGCAGGGCCGACGTCGAGGGGCAGGTTCTGCGACTCGGGCATGCGGAACCAGTCGCGGTGGATGCCGGCCAGGCGGCGCAGGCCGTCCCTTTGGCCCCGCAGGCGGAACTTCATGAGGTAGTAGAGGTCGCGGAAGCGCCAGGGGGCGAGGCCGAAGCCCGTCAGGCTGAAGAGCGCGGTAAGGACCTGCGAGTCGTACTCGACCCACTTGCGGCGCGGCGAGTTGATGTCGTTGCAGTCTGGGTAGCACATGGCAGGCGAGGCGTTGCAGAGCAGGAGGAACAGCATGCCGCCCCACGCGACGACGTTGAGCCCGTACAGCACGACGCAGAACCCCACGGGCGTCACCGAGTAGCGCAGGAAGGCCATCGTGCCGTGTTTGAACGCCTCGCGCTTGGGGTACGACGGTGGGAAGTGGTAGCCGTTGTCGAAGGGCTCCGTGGCGCCCGCTTTGTCCTCGGCCTCGTGTGCCTCCTGCTCGCTCTTCGCGGCGATCGTCGCCTCGTCAGACGTGGCTCTTGAGTGGTCCTTCTCAATCGAGCCTGAGGTGGCTGCTGCTGTGGCCGATGCCTCTAGCATGTCGGGTTTTGATGTCGTCTTGCCATCTCGAAGTCCCGTCGCGGTATTGAACTCTGCACTTTCGCGGGGCACTGGGTCGACCGACTGGTCGGACATGGTGGTGCGCCGCCGGGGGAGGGACTGGGCGCTGTTGGTGGCACTGTTTCTCCTGGGAGTCTCTGCACCGGCGACGGCTGAGGAGGCAAACTCGCTGGTGGCTGCCATGAATCCGCCAGGTGGGTTGGACTCCTCAAAGTCTTTGGATAGGCTGCGGACCTTGTATGATATCCTCGAGGTGACGGAGGGACGTCGGGAGCGTTGAGGGTCCGTCGGAGAAGGGGAATCGGCTCCTGGGGTGGTGGCCTGGTTTGGCCCGTCGGATTCGGCCATGATGCTAGCCGTCACCGTGTTAATACCCGATTTAGAATGGTGCTGACTGTCTAGAGCGGCATATGTGATAGTGTTGAGTGTTGATGAATGGAATAACAAGGCGAGGATAAGAGCAAGAGTAAAGCGAGGTTGGGTCGATGATTAATTAGTTCTGGAAGCCCAACGTGGCTGCTGTCTGGAGCAAGATTATGATGGGAGAATAGGAGATAAGGAGGGAAAGGATGGGAAAAGGAATTAAGTTCAAGTCCTGAAGTGGTGAGGAAGGAGAAACAATGAGGTCCAAAGGAATATTTGGTACGGGTACAATCAAACACACAGGCAAACAAGGATGTTGGGGGAGCAGGAGGAGACTTGGGTGATGAGTGTGGCGCAAGAGGCAGGGGCGGGTCATACCTTCAGCTAGCATCCCCCAATGCCTTGGCCGGGGGTTGCAGTGATGCAGCCACCCACTTAGAAGCGCTCCCGGGGCCCCCAAGCCGCGTCTACAAGGATGGGTAAGCGTCATGGGCATTGGCAGTACCGGGCAGCATTGGTCGAGGCCCTGGCCGCCGGTTGTGACAATGCTGCTGTGCTGTGCTGTGCTGTGCTGTGCTGAGCTGTGCTTGTAACAGCTTGTGCTCATCATCATGGCCAGCTTCTCCAGTCGCAGGCAGGGTGATGTCATCTATGTCACTGCGAAATAACACAGACTATACAGCACAATGCGAGACACCACTCACTGGCACTCATTCCGGCAGGGCATACTGTCTGACTGTATAGTGGCATGTGAAACCGGTAGATGTAAGCACTGAGATCGTTTCAGGGACTTCTGTAGATTTGACAGCAATGGTCTAGATTTCATGCGGGTCTGGAAAAGTGGCTCGCGCGCATCGGTGGAGCTGCCCTTCAGCCCGTCTGCCCGTTCAGCAAAATACGTCCTCCGTATTGCATTTGACTTTGTCGTTGTCGTATTCGCTCCCGTTCCCTATACGCAGTTGCCGTATTCCGCAGTCTGTCAATGGCTGCCGCTGATAACTAGACTACTATGTATGCTCGGGCACCTTCACGTAGAATCCCTCTACGCACAGCCACTGCATCAGTATTCAGCAGGCCGACCTCCGGTAATAACCAGATAAGCCAGGTCCTCACTCTCAAAATATTGTCCAAAATAAGGAGATGAATGTTCCCATTGCCCTGTGAACAATCTCAGGGTTAGACCCTGGCTGGATGGGCCGCCATGACTGACCATCAAGGGACCCGTGTGTGGTCGAATATTTCACTGCCACTAACAAGCTCACTGAATCTCAGGCTTACTGCTCACTACTCACAACACATACGCTCATAGACAATTCTCTTCAATACCCAGGACTCAGCCATACACACAATTCTTAGCAACGAGACGCAAACGCGTCCTGTCAAAATGCAATTCCCCCCTCATCTCGAGGGCCTGGCCAAGGTCGTCCGCAACAACCTGGAGAACCAGCAAGACTGGAAGCACGTCACGTCGCACGCCGAGCCCTCACAGCCACGACCTCTGCTCTCGGGCCTGCCTACTCGCCGCATGTACATTCACCCAGACGAGCAGATCGACATCATCAAGGCCGAGAAGGCCCTGGGCGAGAGCGTGCCGCAGGAGCCCGACTACGAGTGGGTCATGCCCATCCATATCTCGGAGAAGCCCACGCTGGCCGCCTTCGCCGCCGTCTTTGACTCCCTTGACGCCCTGCCGCCTGCCGCCAGGCTGATCGAAGCCGAAGGTGACAGCACGCCCGACTGGAAGAAGTGGAGGGGCTCCAAGCGCGGGAAGCGGGTGCTTCTTGCTACGGTCCACGACGACTCTACCGTGGTCTACTACATGATGCACGATGGCATCGTCAAGCCGAGACAGAATTAGGGCCAACTGGTTGCATTCTGGGACTCGCCCTATTCCATCGCATCCATGGGAACCCTGAGGCCTAAAAACCTGACGGCCGAGAGAACGGCTACCTTGTGTCCTAAGGCAACACGCAAGTTCTCGTTGCTCAAGACTCACGGCTTGAAAATGACTTTCTGAACCTTCATCTTGTCGAACAGATCGTATCCTTCCACCGCCTCCGACAGGGGCATGATCTTGTCGAACATGAAGCTGCGGTACCAGTCAGTCAGGGGACTTTCAAATGAGACTGCTTGCTACAGGGTAGACGTGGTCATCTCACCTCAATTTGTCCTGGCTCTTCGCCAGCAAAGCAAGGGATTCGGGGAACAACGACCTCACCGAGCATCGCCCCATTTGAAGTCGGACGTTTTTGCTGTTCGGAAGTTAGCGTAGGGAAGGCAGGACCACGCTGATAGGCCGACTCACTTGTAACCGTCGTTACCAGAGAAGGGGATCTGTCAGGCTGGTCAGCAAATCACCCTACAGGTCTTCCTCCAGGCTCGACTGGACACTTACCTCGGCATTGTGCACGCCGATACTTGAAATGACGCCCCAGGGCCTCACGAGGTCAAAGGCTGTCCTCAGCGCTGGGCTCAGTCCAACAACCTCTATCACCGCATCCGCACCCCGGCCCTCTGTGACACTCTTCACCTTCTCAAACATGCCCTCCTTGTCCTTCACAAAGTTCAGCGGCTCTGCACCCAGCTTTCTCGCCTCCTCCAGGCGGCTGTCCACGCTGTCCACAGCAAAGAGGTGCTTGGGCTTGTACTCAAGTGCGGCGATGATGGCGCACAGCCCGACGGGCCCGCACCCGACTACCACGACCGTCCCGTTGGCGATCTCGCTGGGCGTCAGCCGGCTGAAGGCGTTCTTGGCGCCGAAGTAGCCCGTGGGGAAGATGTCTGCCATCAGCACAAGCGATTGGTCCTGGATCTCGGGAGGTGCTTTCACCACAGTGCCGTCGGCGTGAGGCACCCGAACATACTCTGCCTGCGCACCGTCTCTGGTTCAACTCGTCAGTCTGGGGAACTCCCCTTTTTAGCGCCACGTATCGAGGGCGTGGGACTGGTTCCAGGCTTACAGCTTTGGACAGCCAAAAAGGAGACAGTCCACGCAACGGGAGGAGTAGCCATTCTCGCAATAGAAGCATTTTCCACTGCATCATTGTGGGGATTGTCAGCCGGCGTCTGAAGTTTTCGACCAGTCTTGTTTGTGACGGCTCTTGAATGCGTAGATAGAGCTTACCAAGTGGTAGTGAAAGGAGACACGATCTTGTCCCCTTCCTTGACGGTCTTTACATCTGAACCAACCTCGACCACGACCCCAGTGAACTCGTGGCCCATAATGAAGCCCGTGTCGGATTCCGCGTGCCCACGGAAAGTATGGAGCTCACTTCATGAATGTTAGCATCACCAGTCCTAAAGTAACCCTCGAGCCCGTCGGGTGTTGGAGGGATGACATACGAGCCACACAGAGCAGCTGCTTGGACTTTGACAATGATGTCCCCGCCATGTTGCACTGGACAATGCTTCGTTAGCAGAGTGGAAAGAAATTGCGAAAGTCTTACAGCGAGCATGTATTCTACCTCAAGAACGCTCCGGGGGCCGCCCGTCCAGAGCCGTTCAGGTTGGACTTACGTTTGGGGACCGGCCGGTCCTGTACCGACACCTTGTGCGGCCCGTCGAAGACGACGGCTTTCATGGTCTTCTGTGCCATCTCTCTACAGGAGCGCGCTTTTAGCCAGGGGTATCGGCGAGCTTTCAGACAAGGAAAATAGCAGCTATAGCTATTTTAGAGCCTTGATGAGACTGATCGTGACTGTACAGCACCGTCCCGCACTGGACGACAGCTTTTCGGGCGTAAGTCCGAACCTCGGGACCGTTGCCCGCCTCGGTCCAAGAACGTTGTGGATCTGAGCCAATCAGAGATGGCTGCTCAATTAGTTGCATCCAAGCGAATGCGGTATTCGATTACGGGAATGTGACGTCTCTGTTACATAAGCCAGGAGCTGTGAGCTGTGAGCTGTGTGATTACTGGTGTGTAAGCCGATCTTTAACCCCTCAAGTCTACCTCATTCTGTGTGCCAATATTGGAGATCGAGAAGGAGTACTTAGTCTATGGATGAGAAACAATGTCTGAGCAGTCTGGAGGTAGTCAAGCAAGGCGCATGCGCCCTCTCCTGCCGGCACCGACCATCCGCCAGCCAGTGCCCAAATTGAAAGGCCTTCGACCAAGTCAGGCCACCGCGACGGCAGTAGCTTGCCAACAATGTCGTATGAAAAAGGCAAAGGTACTTGAGGTGTTCTTCAGAAGAGTCTAGAGCCTATCTATCGAGACTAAATATCCTGCCAGTGCTCTGGCGACAGGCCGGCATGTCGTCGCTGTGCCCTGCGGCACATTACGTGCCAATACGTTACCCAACCAGGAGAGATGTCGTCACAAGCCCTCAGACGGAGTTACTATTATCTGCAGGATCGATCAAAGGATCATGAGGAGCTAATTGAGCTTCTGAAAAACCTGCCGGACCAAGAGGCTCAGTTTGTCCTACAAAAGCTCAGATCCGGCTCTAGCATCTCAGCAATTCTCAACCAAGTCAAGGCTGGGGACCTCCTGCTTCAGCTGTCTGTTTCTCCTGAGACTCGATTTCGATACGAATTCCCCTATCAATTGGAAATGCCCGGAGACATTGTCATAGACAATCCGTACCTAGACTCGTTGATATACGAGGCCGCATCACTATACTCCTCATCTCAGTGCCCGAAGCCTTCAGGGCACACCAAAACTGGCGGAATAACCAATTTGAAATCCCCTGAGTATAGAAGTCTCTACCTGAAGCCATTTCATGCAGCACAAGTTATTGAACCTCGACTCTCTGACGCGAGACCATCATTGTGGACCACTATTTGCGATGATGATATGCTCATGCGAGATCTTCTCGGGGTGTTCTTCCGTTGCGAATTTCACCACGCTGCGGTATTCCAGAAAGACTACTTCTTAGAAGACATGGCTGCACGACGAGAGGACTTCTGTTCATCACTGCTCGTCAACGTCACACTGGCATATTCTTGTGTACAGTATTTTCACAATTCCTGAAGAGGCCTGTCTGACTCGGTACTAGTGCTGCTACTCACGGTTCGAGAACCGCGCCGAGTATTGGAATCCGAACACGCTGATGTATCGCTTCCTTGCCGAGGCCAAGCGCATCTGGGAGCTGGAAGCTACCAAGGCACGCATTACAACAATACAAGCTGGCATAGTCTTCAATGTTATACACAACCTCTGTGGCCTGGACGAGATTGGCCAGGCGTATCGAGTTCAAGCCCTTGCCCTGGCTCACAAACTTCAGCTCTTCGACGGCACCATAGATGGAGACGGACAAAGCGACAGAACACGGAACGGCAGGGCCTACGCTGCATGGGCGTTGTACAATTGGGAAACGTAAGCACTTCAACCTCAGAGCTTGATCAGCAGCTGAACATTCTAGGCTTTGCGGCTTCTCCTTTATGTATCCTCCTCTGCTCAGGAAACCTCCCGACCAGCCACTACCAGATCCATCGGAAGACGCAGAATGGTATGGTGAAATTTGGGTCAATTACCCAGCAAACCAGAACCTGTCGCCGTCATACTTTGGTCAAATATTCAAAGCGAGATCTGAGTTTCGGGTTATCATGAATGAGGCCTGCCATATTGCGTACACAAAAGGCCCAAAAATGACGCTAGACAAGGCCGGCGAACTTTGCTCGCGGTTGAGAAGCTGGCATGACGGCTTACCAGGGCCGCTTCTGCCAAAGGCGATTGTACTTCCTGGGCACTTGCAACTGCAGTGAGCATTCTCTCATCCAAAGATCATGGTAGAGCACGAAGCCTTAATGTCCACATGATTCATCGTCTTACTTTTGCTAAAAAGAATCCATGATGACAGCATGTACTACCACAATCTTATCCTTGCCATTTATGAACCATTACTCGACTTAAAAACAGATCAGAATCAAGAAGACTCTCTGCGGCAGATCGTCAGCGATGCCAGTAAATGTCTCCTTACCCTCGTCCGACTATACTATTTGCGCCACGGATATGATGCTATGGATTCGTTTCTCGTCGTACCGCTCGTGCTTGCCGGATTCAAGTGTATCGACGCCATTAACGACCAAACGCCTGAGCCCAAGCTCAAAGACTTACGATCCACTCTTATTCTAATTGCCAAGGGGTTGTACAGTCAGCGCCACAACTATTATCTGGCGGAGGCGGTGTATCGGGTCGTCCGGGGGCGAATGCGCCCTCAAGAAGTTACTCTGCTGCATGAGACGATGAATATTGATGACGGCAAGACGGCTGGGAGACAGGCCATGATGCAGACCGTGCGAAGCCACTGGCCAGTCAGCATCGTCGGAAAGGACGAGGATGTCGATTCTTACGTGCTCACGAATCTCGTGAATAATTATGCTCATTTGAACATAGAAGAAATGCCTGAGACGTCGGGGAGCTCGAAGCGAGCTCGAGACAGCTTACCGGAACTTGGTCAAGATTGAGGTCGTGCGCGATGTTATTGGGGCAGCGTTCTTGCATGTTTTGAGACAAAAGTGAGGTCGCCAGCTCGCATCACTTACGTGAAAATGTCGGTCGTCTGCAAATTCGCTTTTGCAGAATGTGAGCATCCCTGTGGTCTCTTCTTGCATGAACAGACTCTATTAAATTTGTACCTTTAATTTTAATCTTACTTAATATACTTATGTTCTGAAAACCACCCTCTCCTACAAACTAGATTTCTGCGTCTGTGGGGAAAGCCGATAAATCCAAATATACATTTGCAACGTCTTTAGGGCAGTAAATGTTCGATAAATGCTTCTGTGCCTCCTTCTACTCGGTCTTCGCGCTGGGAAGTCGCCTCAGCTATTCTGTAACGAAACATTTCTTTGGACGAAGTATGTAAATGCACTTACCTATCTGGAACCTAGAAATTGAAGCAAGCATTGGAGTCGCTAGATAGGCTGCTCGTCCTTTGCGTTCGACTGCAGATATGGCTGCAAGTCTGTTCTCGAGGCAACTAGGGTCCTGCCATGCTTTCGACATCACAAGCTATGAGGGTACGGAATTGCTCCGCTGGTGGCTCTTGCGTAATGGAAGCCTTCAATATTTTTGAAGAATGAGATGATATTTCTATGAAGATATTCAAGGGTACAAGAAGGTTGAATATGATACCACAGCCAACCTCATAAAAAGTCTCTATCTTGCACAAGGGCAAGTGATCACATGCAGAATAGAACACGGCTCGAGCCATCAAATCGCTCATGCTCGTCTTGGGTACTTGCCAGTAACCTGTATCTGGGGGGTTTGGAAGATGTTCCACCCGTCGGAAACGCTGGGGTCCCCAAAGGGTCGAAGCGTGGCGAAGCGCATACTGTAATAGAAGAGCTTGTCAGAATACCAAATGAATGGGGCCTCCTCCAGCAAGTAGGAAAGGCTGACTCACGTGTAGTTTCCAAGCTCGATCTGGCTTCCGTTGCCCAGCTTGCCGAACCACCAGAACTCATGGTACGAGTTCTGTGTCTGAGCGTTGCGGAAAAGATCCACCTCGGGGTAGGTGAAGGTGTCATCGGGATCATAGAGGTCGGGGTCGAAGTTGCTCACGCTGCCAGCTAGGACGTGGCTGGTGGCCGGTCCAACGTAGCCGTTCTCGCCCGGCACTGGAGGGTATTCCCATTGCTCCTCGGTCCAGCCTGGCTCGTAGATCTGGGGGATTCGTCAGTTTGGTGGCACTTTGCTACACGTGGCATCCTGAGGGCAACATACGTCCCACCGGACCTCCTTGCTGCCCCAGATGAGCTTGGAGTAGATGATTGGGAAGTCTGGACTCGATTTGTTCAGGTTGAATGAGTAGACACTGTACTTCGTTAGAAATTGGAGTCTGGGAATCTCTGCATACTTGACTTACTAGTCTCTTTGTGTTGTGAAAGGGTACGTAGGCCGGTAAATGGGGTCGATCTCAGCATTCAAATCCGCGGCAAGACCTGTTCCTTATGATTAGACCGCATGTACAGACAGAGAACTCACATGCCAGTCAATGAATACTCACCCAGATAGGGAACCGAAACTTGCTCTCCATTATCGCCAGAAACGATGACTTTCCCGCTGTAGACGGGAAGGGCAGACGAGTTCCAGCCCAGGCCATCAGGATTGGGGAAGCTCACGCTGTAAAAGTCAGTCACCCGCTCAACATCGAGTTCTATGTGTTTGATGCTCACGTCACAGTCTTGCTCTCTCCTGGACCAAGCGTGAGCTCGGTCGGCACAGACACCTCAATCGGTAAGCTCGTGGGTCTGAGCTCTGAGAAGCTCTTGAGCCTCTTCTCACCGGCGTATGGCGCCACGAAGGAGTACCAGCCTAGAACCTCAACCCCGGCGGCTGCCTCGTACGAGAATGTATAGCTTACGTCCTTGCCTCCGTTGTTAGTGACGGTGACGTCGTGATCGCCGCTAAAGTAGTGAGTATCGTTGAGAGCAATTTTCTCGAAGGAGATATCCGTTGTATAGTTGACAATTTTGAAGGCATTGATCAACCCATTACCGACTTGGGCAACTGGAGCGGCGAACCCGTAGTCGGTTGCAGTCCCGTCCGACCAGGGCAGGGAGGTCCCGCTAGCGATAATGCGTTGATGCAAAGTCCTGGCAAATCCCTTTCCTGCAGAAACATGAGTACCTGGATAAAGAACTATGTCTAATGGAACGAAGTTTAGTTGTAGTAGACCTACCATGTACAGATCGGCCTCCATGAACGCTGATATACAAAGCCGCAACACCGGCAACGTAAGGGGTCGCCATTGATGTACCAGAAAGCAGAGCGTATGTATTGTCAAGGTAAGTGCTGAATATCTGTATCTAAATTAGCAAAAGGATAACGTGATGGGTACAGCTTATCCCTACCTGGCCACCGGGAGCGGCGATGTCGGGCTTGATCTGTAGATCATTTGAGGCTCCCCAAGAGGTGAATGTATTGGGACGGCCACCAGCAGGGTACTCCAGACCAACGACTTGCTCGGGGTTGATGGAGAAGTCTGCAGTGACATTTCCTCCAGCTTTGACAATGTCAATGATAGCCGCACCGGCATCGGCGGTGATGAGTCCAATCAGTCCAACATCTTCAGTTGTCCCGGGTGTAATCAGAGGACTTTCGTTGTTGTAAAAGAGGATGTACTCAGCGCCAAGAGCAACCAGGTTCTGTTGCTTGGTGGCAAATGTGCAAGTACCTCTCCGGACCAAGGGAATCACTCCTTCTAGTCTTCGCGTGCCATTGGGATAGGGCTGACAACCGTCGGCAGGGTCCGTAGTGTTGAAGTTCAGGGGCACCACAGGCCAGTCAGTCACGTTGGATGAGAAGTAGTAAGTCGATGGTAGATATCCAGCCTACAAAGTCTCAGAACGCCGCTACTCGATAAATGTTTGGGGGAACGCACCTTGACTGTTTCGCTCTCGCCATCAAGAGTAGAGGTAAGCTCAAAGGGCGACGCAGGATATGTCTCAGTCTCGACTGAAGCGACGGCAAGGACGTTTGTGCCTGAGGATCCTGTGCTCCCAAAGAAAGCACCAGCAGCGCCCGAATTGCCATTTGCAATCGTGACGACCACTCCCTCGTCGACAAGGCGAGAAGCAACCTCGGCCCACGCGCCTGTCGACCAACCTCCTGGACTACCAATGCTGGCAGTGATGATATCAACCTAGTTGACGGATCAGTCACATACTTGGGAACCATTCGGTAATTACTTATCACCTACACCATCAGTATAGGCCCTCAGGAACGCTTCAATCAGGGTTGCCTCATCTGTACCATCCTGCCGGATATTAGCGACCTCATATGTCGCTACGATATTTGGCCGTAGAACTCACGATTTGGGCGAAGACCTTATATGAATAAAGCTCCGCTTCAGGCGCCACTCCAGTCCAGCTGTGAAGTATCAAAAGTCAGTGGCATGATCGATCAAGAAGGATCATTGTAAAATTCAGGCCCACAAGTCATTCTTCCCAGCAATAATTCCAGCAACGTGGGTGCCTGCAAAATTGTCAGTGTTTTCTTATTTGTCCTTGGATTTTGGGGGATTTGTACCGTGTCCAAGTTGATCTTCTGGGTCGTCATCAGGAACCTTGGGCTCACTCGGAAATACTATATAACGTCAATCACACTCTTGACATCGCCATGAGCTGTCTTAACTTACACCCGTTACCGACCAAGTCGTAACCGCCGGCCACCTTAGACCCAGGGCCGAATCCTCCGCCCAGCTATGAGTAATTAGGACCACGAAATTATTCTTTTGCATTCGAGTGGGAACTCATACCGCGGGGTGTTTATACCACGTCCCAGAATCAACAACGCCGACCTTGACTCCTTGACCAAAGATGCCCCTGTCGTGAAGTTTGCTGACGCCCGTAGCATTATGTGTCGTATAGTTGCCAGCGGCGGCGTCTCCGATGGACGTGAGACCCTCGACAGGCGAGAGAGTTACGCGCTTGTTAGGCCAAGCACGAACAACACCGGCAAGGTTCAGCAGGCTATCAACGTTATGGTTGTCGGTCTCGATGCTTGCACCCGAGAATACATCGGTCTCAAAGTCCTTGACGACCTTGATGTCGGCAGCTAATGCGACATCGCGCCGAGCCTTAGTCGAACCCTGAGAAGAGGCGTGAGCATTCAGGAGTTTGTCGGGCAGGGGAGCTTGAGGTAGATGCACTCACCGAAGCATATTCGATGATGTAGCTCCGGGGAACGGTGGTCGTCACGTTGGTCTCTTCAGGGGCCTGGCGAGCAGCAAAAGGCTGTGCGCTTCCCAAGGAGGGAAGCACATAGAGGAGACCGGCGATGCTGAGCAGGTGCATCTTGGAACAAGCAAATCTGCCAAGATACTGCGTCGCGTGAGGAAATCACACTGTTCACAAGTAAACGTGCCGGATGGTCGTCATTTTAAGCAATCCATCTATCTTTCTATATTCGGCCATGGCGGTGGATCTCTCTGCAAGATCCCAGGTTGCGACTCTCCAATACAGCGTTGCATTGCGGATACGGGTGAAGCCAAGAAGCCTCCTGGCGATATCGCCATCGCAGTCCAAACGAGCTTCCTTCTTGGGAACACTGACCCGCTGCACTCGAGCGGGGACTGGACGATGGAAAGAAATAAGCAATGAGACTATCTCTGTCATAAACCTAGAAAGCCGGACTTTCGGTATGCAACAGCGCAAAGGAGCGACATTTGTGATTTCTCGTGTCCCAAACTGTCCAAGTTTACATGCACAGGTGATCTCTGTTGAACGTCGATCAACCAGTGTCAACTACAATTGTGCATATACGACCGCTGTTTCCCACAGGAGCAGTTGCTGAAATACATGGGTATGGGATTCGCGTGATTCCGTGGATGTCTTGATCGGAATGCATGGCCCGATTCTACTTAGGTGACATTGCCGAGACTTGTGCCCCTGGCCGACTGCATGTCACCTCGATAATGTAGTATTGCGCCAGATAGGGTCTCGTATTCTTCATGAAGGAAACAGAACACTCCGCTCTGCACGCCGGCGAAAGCAGGCCGCGCTTATCATCACATCCACTCTAATCGGAATGACATCGAAATAGGGATTAATTTGTCTCACACTAAAACCTGTCTGTATTATGGACTTAAATATTCACATTCTCCAGTCGCCACAAATTTTACGAGAGCGCCCACTCGAGCCTTATCCTGGATCACTATCTTGACTGAGGGAAGAAGACTTGAAGGTGAATCATAACTTTCCCCTCTTCTCAAGTATGACCGGTCTTCTAGCCTATGTCTCTTATTTGCCCTGCAGACTGTCCGTTTCCGTCCAATCCGACAGTGGCATTGACAGCCTCGGGTGGTCACGGTCCATCATATCCATAACTGCTACTTGGCGCCTTACCAGGCTTAGTGAGAGGCACGAAATCTGCAGCACAACTCGACGCGCCCGCACCAACTTCGAGATAGGGGTCAAGGTCTCAGGGTCGTCTCAATTCCAATCTCAGATGGGTCTTTCAACTCTAAACTGGCCGAGTTCCGGTGGTCGTCGCGGAAACTTTGACGAGGGATCTCTGGTGTATGCGCAGCCATGTTAGAGATAGGGGAGCGGTGGCACTATACACAGTGGTATCCTGAGAGATGTGCATTCTGCATCATGAGTGCGCAGTAATCAGGGCGAGATGATTTTGATTTCTAATGCCCAGGTCGACGGTGTATATTCCCAAGACGAGTAGACATAGGGGCTCAGTTTTGGTATGCATAGATATTGGTGGTGAGCTCCGCCGAGATGCTAGATGTATTCAGCATCTCACTATCTATGAATTGGATTGTTATCTCTTTTTTGATCTGAGATGGTTTCAAGATTAAGAAGGCCGTCGCTGCACTAAAGTAAAGATTAAAGATGTGCATATAAAGAGCAGATAATTGATGATCTGAAGTACGGAATGGTCATGTGAAATGAATACTTTGAATGGCCAATTGACCTAGTATGATAATATGCCTAGTATGCGGCTGCCTGCGATAAGTGAAACAAGATCTAGTGGGCAGCTCGGAAAGCACATACCGTTGAAGGAGTCCGACCAATTGCTAAACTCGGGCGTTCGGCCACGAAAATCTTGAAGAAGCTGAATGAAACAGACTAGTTAGCCGTAATAGTCTCACCGACACATTACCCGAGCTTCATGGAACTGAGATGAACACGTCAACCGGCCTGACTTCCGTCGGCGTGCTAGAAATGGAAATTGCTGACCAGCCGCCTACGTAGATCACAATGATTACGCTGATAGGAATTGACAAAGGATTGAGAGGCAGGCTAGTGCTGATTGTTAGTGCTATAGTAATTACTCGACTTCGTAGTAAGTGAGTGCACGTTGGAATTACCTCCTTGTATATTGCAAAGATCAGGATATAATTGATAAAATGTGAACTTCGCCTCGGGCAGCATGGCGAACATGAGTTCCGCTCCCAGCGATCGCTCCAGGACGCTTTTCGTCCCGATTGATATCCGTCATGCAAATGTATCAAACAGTGCGAAACCGATAATCGTAAAAGGGAAACACATCTAACACATCTCAATATTGGCTGCTTCATCAAAAATTCAGAATGACCAACCACCCCAACAGCACAAGCACTGTCTACTTCACTCCCCAAGAGATCAGCCGCATCCATGCCACCGTCACATCCACTCTCCAAAATGCCTCCCAACTTAAAGGCACACTCCGTCAGCCTCGCGATGCCCCATCATCCCTACGTGAAGCAACGGCTGCCTCCCTACTGGCAGATATGGCTGGCTCCTCTCAAAATCCGGGCCGGGGTGAGACCCTACCCATCCTTACAGTTGGCCAGCCCTACCCGGCCTGCACCATTCCGACTTCGGATTTACATCCCATGAAACTCGCCGACTTGCGTATGGAAACGCACCATCGCGGTTGCAAGCTCATACTGAAGAGGGCGACTGGAGTCAGAGGTAAGGGCTTGAGTGCAGTCGTGCAGCTCGCGGCGCGGTCGTGGACTCTGGTCCAGGATGTGGAAGGGGATGGAGATGTAGAGAGGTTGGAGGTGTGCTTGCACACGCATCAGCATGGCAAGGATGTGCTTGAGTGCTCTGGAGGGAAAGTGGTGGTGGTGAGGGAGCCGTATTTTACGGTCACTGAGCAGGGGGAAGCGACGGTGAGGGTGGATCATCCTTCAGATTTGGAGTGTTTCAATGACGAGGAATTATCTTCTGTACGCAAGGTCGAAGACGGCTTCGAGGATACAGAAACAGCAGCGCAAGAAGCACGGCGCTGCAAAGAGCGAGGAAACGCCGCACTCATGGCGCGAGATTCACCCCTTGCCTATACCTATTACACCCGCGGCCTACAACTCACCCAACACCATGTCAATGACTTCCACAATAATGCCCAGCTAGAGGCAATCATCCGTGATCTCCACCGCAACCGAGCACACACCAACCTTCTCCTCAGCAACCTCGACGCCGCAAAAAGTGATGCCTTGTTCTCCCTCACTGGGGCATCCGCAACAGATACGGAATCCCAAGCCCTGGACAGCAAAGCCTATTACCGGGCAGGTTGCGCAGCGTATAATCTCGGCGAGTACGAAGAAGCGAGGGAGTTCTTCTCGAAACGCCTACAGCTCACGCCTGAGGCGAGTGATGCGGTGATTCGCAAGGCCGACCAGCGCATCCGCGAGCGAGATACTGGGGCGTACGACTGGGCGAAGATGAAAGCTGCTGCTGCCTTCTCTCGATCGCGCGAAATTGACGCTGCAAGTTTCGTGAATAGGACTATTGTGGGAGACAGTCCCGGCCGAGGCTGCGGGTTGTTCGCGGCTTGTGATGTACGACCTGGAGAATTGCTGCTCTGCGAGAAAGCTTTCTGCGTGGCGTGGGGAGACGGGAAGGCATCCGCGACAGCAGTCACGTACGATGTGCGTGATGACCGGATTAGGGTGTCACCCGTCGGTTTGGTCAAGGCGGTAGTGGAGAAGCTCCGCGGAACGCCGTCGAATATCGAGCGGGTTTTGGAAATGTATGGGGATTACCGAGGGAATAAAGATTGCCATCCTCAAAAGGTGCATCCAGACGACAAGAGCCCGGTGGTCGACGTGTTCCGTATCCATGACATTGTGTCCCGGAACGCCTTCGCCCTCGGCTCGTCCGCCCGAAACCCTGTCAAACCTGGAGCTGAGGTCGGTGGGATAAGTATGAGTACAGGGCTCTGGGTTCGTGCTGCGCGCATTAATCACTCCTGCATGCCGAACACAGAGAAGGAATTCATCGGGGATATGATGCTCATCCGCGCCAAACGGCCCATCGCTGCTGGAGAGGAGCTTCTCCACAGCTACGTCGACGAGAGAAGCAGCTATAAGGCGAGACAGGAAGCGCTGATGACAACTTGGGGATTTGAGTGCGACTGCGGCCTCTGTCAGAGACAGCAAGGGAGATAGACCGAGTTGCCCGATGGCGACTGTGATGTAGATGAGCTGCAGAAGAGGGCTTAGAGTCCCGATAAGGAACGCGTGGCTTGGAACATGACACCTATCTTCGCGCGATATTCATCTGGTATTACGTGGTTGGAATATTCTGCGAAGGCTTTCCTGTTGCCGGAGACACAGCCGAGGAGTCTATGAACAGTCTGAAGTATAGGAATTTTGTGTGTACGTAGTCATTGACTCAGGCGATCTCACATATGATTCTCTGTCGACCAGCGTAATGGCCCTCCGCTTTGCTCGAACAACAGACTGTCTTTAGGAACGGAAATCAATTGCCGCCGCGTATCACCGTTTGATAACAGGAGACGCTCTAGGTTGCACCCATGATGATCCGCCGCAACTTAGTCAATCAGTCTCTCAGTCCGCTTGAAGATTTTGTTTGTGTCTTTATCGCTCTGAGAGTGGGGTTTCGACGTCTCGCATAATTGTTGAGATTTCTTCCGCCAAACCCGCCCGAACAAAGCAGTATCAAGACATGCCCACCCGGCCGAATTTGGAGGCATTATCATCAGGCTGAACAAAAAAATCGGGAGAAATATGCTAAGCTACCCCGGAAGCTTTCAGACATCGTTTCCGTGGAAATATAGTTCCCATCACTGTGAGTCTACCTAGAGTTAGTCTCACGGAGTAGGGCTCAGTGAAGATATTGGCGACGGAAGGTTTCCATCTGTACCAAAGGAAAGTGAGAGATCCCAAGCCAACTGCAGCAATACTTACTTGCTCTCTGCCGCCACTCCTGCTTATGTTTCAAAGTTGTGCAGTCAGGAATGGCGACACTTCCTACTAGCTTTGCTAGCAATGCAAAAATTTGAGAGGGCACGCGTACGAGCAATTCTGATTCTCCTTTAAGCATGATTAGGGCAACTAGGTGTCTGAGGCTAAGTTGATAAACTTCACCCCTTTTCAGCATTGCGCCTATATATAGTCTTACTTCCTCTATACTACAATCGGTTCGTCGGAACCGCCCCCAGCCCAGGAGAAGATTGTTCGAGACTCGCCTACAAAGCTTTTCGAGGCGATGAAGCTAAATGGATCTCGGCCTTTTTTATGGCTTAATGAGCCAACTGGTAGAAATGCGGCTGGCCGTATTAAGGTTTACGATTGAAACGTCCTCCTGCTTAACCGAAGAAACAATGTGGAGCTTTGTTTATTTTGCACGGACTTTGGAGTCAGTCCGTCCGAACATCTTTTGCTCCGTTATAAGGTTTAGTTTTGAAACAAAGCCCCTAAAGGTACTAGGTAGGGCCCTCTTGTCGATCGATTTCGACCCATCTGGCTATAGGTCTCATATCACAATGATCATAACGATCTGCCGCCCAATGTTGCATGCAACAACACAGACTTGACCTGTCAGTAAAATAAACTAGAGCCCCCAAGATCAGATGTTATTTTCCCATCGTTTGGCGGTCTGAACCATTTGCAAGGAGGCAATGACGAGTATGTAATCAGGGTTGCATGACTCTCTGTGCAATGGCAGTCAATTAGTTTTGGCCTTGCTCATTTCGGAGGGCTTGGCGAGGAGGCTCAAGGTCCGGTCCGCCCGTGGTAGGGAGCGCATGCGACGACGGTGACAGAGTCTGTGTATAAATATTTTATATCAAGCAAGCGGCAGCTTTTTGACTTTTCTTTCGCTTTCGCATCTGCTTTCTACGGGCCCCATTCTTTCCTTCACAGACTTGTCTGCCTCCACTCTTTTTACGTTCGCGGCAACTGCGTTGCCTTTCCACTCTTTATACTTCTATCGTACATATAAACTCCACTTGTCGCTATGCGGTCGCTCATCACCTTGGCTGCCCTGCTAGCGGTGGCCGAGGCTCAGTCATCAAATGGCTCTTTGCCTAATGCGACTGATCCTCTGACTGTCGATGTCGGATATGGCAAGTATCGGGGATTCGAAGACGCCGGTACTCGTAAATGGTACGGCGTTCGCTTTGCCGCTCCCCCAACAGGCCAGAACCGTTTCCGGGATCCTCAGGACCCCGAGCCTTTTGACGGCGTCCAGGATGCCACCAAATTCGGTGCCATCTGCCCGCCCCAGCAATCGACCGATTACACACTCAGTGGGCAGTCTGATCGGTTCGTTGTGGACGAGGACTGCCTGTTCCTCAGTGTCACGGCCCCAACCAGCACCACTGACCTCAAGCCGGTCCATGTGTTCATCCAGGGCGGTGGCTTCAGCTCCAACTCCAACTCGAATTACAACGCCAGCGATGTGGTCACAGATGCTGAGATCGTCTCCGTGCAATTTGTAAGCTGCATCCGAAGCCTACTCGTCTAGGCATACCATCTAGGTGTCGTTGCACTTTGCCCTAACTTTCAATCGCAGAATTATCGTGTTGGCATGACCGGCTTCCTCTTCAGCGAGGAGGCTGTCGCGGATGGTAGCCCCAACGCCGGAATCAAGGACATGATCAAATGCTTGGAATGGATCCAAGAACACATCTCAAAGTTCGGTGGTGACCCAAGCCGCGTAACCATCGATGGCGTCAGCGCCGGAGGAAGTGCCGTCGCTTTGCTGCTGGCTGCCAACAAGGGAGCGTTGGGTGGCACCCTCTTCCACGGTGGAATCGTCGAGTCAGGCGGCTGGGCCACCATGCGAAAGGTCGAACAGGGACAGAAGGAATATGACTGCTTGACGGCGCAGACTGGCTGCAATGGCACTGACAATAGCCTGGCATGCCTCCGCGAAACAGCCCTGGAGGACCTCTACAGCAGCAGTTGCTGGTTCGGCCCCAACCTTGACAACGACCTCTTCAGCGACCGCCTCGTGGAGATGTATGAGGCTGGCGATGTTGCAGACGTCCCGACCATCATGGGAGCATGCGCCAACGAAGGCACACTATACAGCTTCGACAGCTCCGCCAACACGACTGAGGCGTTCGACAGCTACTTCACTGGACAGGTCCCCACTTTGACCAATTCTTCACTTGCAATCCTCAACGACCTCTATGCGTACCAGCCGGCTCCCAAGTTCCCAGACTCGGGAAGCCTGTACCGCCAGGGAGCCAATGCTATCGCTGACCTCGGTACTCACTGTCCGTACGTATAACTTTGTTTGACGTGGCCCCCTTGTCCTTCTTGGGGATTTTCACAACCTGATCGTCCGGGCTTCGGAGCATCATTCTAACAATTCCCAGAATCAAGTTCATGCAGAACGCCTTGGCAGCCAAGGGAACCCCGACGTACAACTACAAATACGCCGTCCGTGATGCCGAGAACGAGGCCAAGGGCCTGGGAGCCTGGCACGTCGTGAACAACTACGCCTTCTACGGCGTCAACAGCACAGACATGTCCGCGCCCACGAGCTACGTCGACGGGAGCAGGAACGCGGCGCTCAAGCAGGCGCGCGACTACTGGACCAGCTTCGTCCGCAACCTGGACCCCAACACCGACCGCAGCAGCGGCGCCCCGGAGTGGAACGCCTGGTCCGGCCCCGGCGCCGACGCCCGCGAGCGGCTCGTCATCAACACGCAGACCAACGCCACCCGCGTGGAGCACATGACGGATGCCCAGAGCCTGCGCTGCGACGCGGCTCGCAACTTCACCCTCGGGCTCGGCGCCGGCTGGCCTAATGATCTCAAGGACCCGGCAAACGCGATCAACATTGACGCCGGTCTCGCGAAGCAGGCGCTGGAGGCGACGGATTGCGGCTTCGATGAGGGCTGTCGCGCGCCTGACTGCACGATCATCCCGCCCACGAGCGGACACTTCCCTGAGCAGGTTGCAAACGCTGAGTTTGTATGCCCTGCGGCATCGAGTCTGGTGGCGTCCAAGTCTCGGCGCTCTCGTCGCGCGTTCGTTGCCTAGGTCGCTCAGGATGTTTAAGGGTCTGACTAGTCGAAAGCATGGTGAATGTCTGGATTGGTTCGCCGGAAAGGACATAGCCCGCAGGGTCTCCCCCCAGCATACATTCGACTATAGATTAATCCGCTATAAATTCTAGCGATAAAATATTTCAGCTTTGGTGCCATGCACTCAGCGTGTCCAGGATTATGCTTTTACCTGTCGACGTACATTTCGATCGATATTGAGCTGTCGAAACATGTTCAACTCCACCTCATGATCAGTATTCGCAGGAGAAAGAAAGTTTCATCATCGTATACTCGTGACATGAACTGATCGCTGAGCCCGGGCTCATCATCGATTGAATTCCAGGGAAACCCATGGATAGCGGCCTTGACCATCCCCAGTCAATGATGGATGCGGTCCTCCGCTAGTGATCATGGCGATAGAGAATCTCGTACCTCGCTGCAGTGCGCATGTTATGAAACTCACTTATGTGGAAGCTCTGCCATATCTCTCCTTAGCTCGTCACCTATCGAATCTCAGACGAAAGTAGGCAAGAAACGTGCTCTGCAGTCTTGCCAGGAGGCCAAGGGGGTGCTGGTACATCGCGCATGGCCCAAAAAGTGACAGTCCAGTCGGACTGAATTGGCTATTGTGAGTCCATCGTACTGGTCACCACTGTGAATTGAAACTATGGATCATTAGCCTCATCGCATACTCAAGTTACGTGAAGCTCATGCCGAAGCCAACATGCCGTCACTGCAGCGGAATCGAGGACAAGCCTCCAAAATTCCAAGCCAATACCTGAAGAGCCGACAACGATGGCCTCCGCACTGCGCATTTCGCGGCATGGTGCCACCGCCTTTAGACGCGGCCGCCGGATTTACTCGGGCTCACATTTCATCTTTGCCTAGGAAAGGCACTGTCAGCGGGGAGTGCTTGTGAGTTACTACCTCCAGGCCCTGTTCAAGGAGCTCAAGGCACTCATGGCCCATGTGGGAGGCACACAAGATGACGCAGGTTCCCAGAAGTATTGAATGCTCGTCTCGTGGTCTATTCCCAGGTATGACAGGCTTGAATTGTCACATGCCTCGAGAATCCCAGCACGACGACGCAATTAAGAGCTAAGGTTCACGAGCGACTGCTCGATACTGGTGGATTTCTGTATGGCAGCCAAGCACTGAGCCACGGCGCGAAGGGAGTAGCGAAGGAGTTTTAACGAGCCGCGAGGCTAGAGAGAAACACATGGTACATGCCCTCTGAGTGAGAACAGACACATCAACCATGGAGCTTCGCCTTAGGAACCCCGCGTTGACTCGATCGCCTCGTCTTAGCCCTGACATAGAACTTTCCGCCTGAGGACACCAGTTATTGCTCTCAGATGTCGTGCAAATAAGTTCACAAGTCTCTGCACCCTTTCCATCCTCGGCTGTGTCTCACTGGACCCTTCATAGAACACTAGGTCGAAAGTCGGCCAACTCATCCGCGTGGGGCTTCAGATATGGGGGCAGACAGCATCGGATGCTGAATCAAGCACATTGAAGCGGCGTAGATACACGACCTGCGTAGGACTGAATATACGTGGACATCTTCGAGGAGGTATTGCTGACTATTCCAGGCCCAGCACCGGACGGCGCACTTCAGACGGCCGACGGTGGCTACAACGGAAGCAATAAGCGAGCACCACGAGCTTCCTAGCGCTGTTGACTTGTCGGAATAGAAGGAGAACAGTCGCGAAATTCATAGAGCATATACAGTCCTTGACCCGACCACTGGAAGATCTTCACTTGAAGAGATCGTGGCCAACTAACCCCTTTGGCGTGTCAGGATATGAGTATCATGATACTCCCCTATTTCATGTTGGGGGCTTTGTAATATTTCTGACAACTCACTTCACTCGTGTCCCACACATACATCGTCGGGCCCAGGTAAAGCTCTAAGACGCGAGGTTGGTGGCATCTGTGGGTGACAAGTCACTTGAAAGCCTGAGATAAGCAGCAATCCATGGCATCATATCCAGCTTGGACATGGATGTGAGGCAGGCCGCATCTCGGAGAGGAAGCAGCGGCGGAGACCCCAAAGGTGCACAGCAGTCGACCAAAACAGTTCCTGCGGATGCTCGATGAAAAGCACAAAGGCCGTCGACGGTCCTTGGGGCCATCACCCCGCCACTGGGCGGCTGAAGGCCTTGCCTGGTACCACCTGCATGACTGCAGATGACGAGGCCGCCCTAGGTCCGGTTTCTCCCCAACCTGTGAACATCCTCGACGGGTAGGATTAACTGCAGCGGCATTGGGTGCCTAGATTTGCCCAGGTGCCATATAACTGCATTGCACACCGCTGTGATCCCCACGCAGCTAGCTGAGCTTTCTTACCTGGTTGCATCGGCGACAAATGCAAGTCAGACGCTCACGTGGTGCAGTTCTCGTTCATCCCACGGGCGACGGGTTGACAGCGACTGCCTTGAGCGAATGACAAGCCATTCGGTAATGGTCTGAGGGGGCAAAATGCGTCCCCTCCGTCACTGTCCCTGGTAGCTGGTATCAAAGCCGCTTAGTATTGGGAGTACTAGACTGTTGATCTCTGACCCCACCCAGAGGTCTGGTCAGTACGAAAGTCGAAGATAATGTAGCAAGCCATGGTCGGTTGCACAGCCTGAGCCGAGGTGGTGCCAAAATCGGCAGCTCACAAAATGAGATTGTCTTGTTTGGCAGTGCTAGCAGCGAGCTAACCAGCCGCCATGCTCAGAGCCTCAATTTTCATAGGCGGGTGCGTGCATGCTAGTGCGTGTTCTCCTTCTGCAGCAGCATCAGCACACCGGGTGCTGATCGTCAAGGCGGGAAAGCCAGAATGATCCTCCACGACCCGTGCCGATTGACGTCAGCTTGTGATCGGCCTTGAATATTCGATAAGTCGAGAATCACCGAGACCTGAGATGGGCACGGTGGTCTACACGGTACAGTGGCCCTGTCGTCGCCGGGCGCGAAGAAGCATAGAGCAGAGTGAAAATCTTGTCGGCCCATCGGCAAATGGGCCCAGTAGCGAGAAAGCTTGCGGGTTCATCATAGCGCTGATGCTCGTGTTCGAAATTCAGTGTGTCTGTAGCATTACCGCTGCACCCGGGCATGTTCGCCGAAATCTTGGGTGATTTGCGAGTGGCCAAAATCTATTGGGCCGGGCCATTTTTGAGGCTGAGCGAATGTGTACCACGTTGGCGGCGCTACTCCCGTCAAGACACATGTACGTGTTCGAGACATTAGCAACGATATGGTCGAGCTCAGCCACCATCTTATTTAACAGCGTTTTCATCTCCGGCAACCCCTTAACTCTTTAACTATCAGGTGGGAAGGCATGCCGCCATCGAGCTTGCGTGTGTTTCGTTGGCAGATGTGGTGCTGTGTGTGAGATGCTGCCACCATCCTCGGGTCCTGTTTCTGTTTACAGTACAGACAATGTACATGTACCATCAGAGCCGTGGCACCAAAGTGTCGGTCGTTGGTCGTTCAAGCTTTAGCCTCAACAAGCCAGGCCTTCTCCGCACTCGAGATAGGCCACGCGACGTCTCCATCAGTCCCACATGGAGTCATGCGATGAGCGGACGCACGCGACGAAAAGCGACAAGCGTGCTCGGGAAGGACGTCGAGAAGCTGGATGCAGATAGGCCGCCCCAGGACCAGCCTGATCTGCCTGGGGGCCCAAGCAGGCCGGTGAGTGGGAGGGTCATCTCAGTTATTCCCTCAATGGTCTCAGTTCCGCAGGCATGATAGATAATTCGTGGTGTTATAGTCGCCGAGACGAAAGAGAGGGGGGGGCGGACGAGAGTGGAATGGAACGGTGGAATCAAATGCCGTGACTTCCAAGGTCCTTCCTCCCTTAATTTTCTCATTAGCAAATCTGGGCAAATTAGAACCATGATTGTCGGGCATGATGGTCATCTCCCGCTGGAGTGGCTGCCATTGTGAGTGGAAGTCGAGTGAGGAGGAGACGCCGTGCGACTGGACTGGACTGGGGAAAGCGTGGGGAGAAGGTCGCGCAAGAGGTGGGGGCTAGGGCCGCCCTGTGCCCAATGGCAGGCGTGTCTTTCCCCACTTGGAGATGGGGTCTGGAGGCTCTGACCAGGCAAACGGTCCAGACGGTCTGGGCACCGTTACGTTACTGTACCCACGCGTCGGCTATTCACAATTCACAGTAAGCAACCGTTACCGGCGCCGAAGTGAAATTGAGCCTTGGGGCCATGTATTGCCCAAGTTAAACGTAAGAGGAAGCCAGCCCTCCTCCTCCATCGGCGCTAGCGGGAACGGCGAGATGGGATGTTCGGTCCCTGCTCGGTGTCCATCCTGGCAAAGCGTATGAGATGAGATATTATTTGGGTGGATGGGACGCTATGGTATGGTATGGTATGGTATGGTATGGGATATCCCGTGGGCCTCTTCCAAGGTTGCTCTGTCTCAAGAGAGAGGGGATTAAGTTTTGCTTGGAGGCCGCCGAAGGATCGATCCGCTGCGAATCGCCAGCGCAAGATTGGGCAATCTGGCGCCGTTCCCACGGCCACGACTGATGAGTTCACCGATTCGACAGACGACAACCTATGGGTTTGACGTCCCGAAGAATCCGACCAAATCTCACCGATCGACACGAAACGAAGTTGCAAGGCAGGACTGGAGCCATAAGGGCCACACTTGGAGTCTAGGTACCAACAAAGCAGGCGTTGGGCATCCACGAGCCGTGAGTTGTCGCCGAACAACTGGTTGCTGCTTGCTTATTGCTGATTGCTGTATGCTGGCTGTCGATTCCGGACACGGCCTGCCTGCATGTACAGTATAGCTGATATGGCTGCCAAAATGCACACGTCACGTAGGACATGAGCTCCTCCTGGCTGAAGATTGTACTTCGTGGGCTCACGAACAACCGAATGGAGAGGCCTCTTCAAGCTTCGAGTCTTCATCGTTGCATCTACTACGCACCTGATCTGGTGGTGGACTTACTGTTGTGTTGTGTGTACGCAGACCTCACATCTGCATCTGCATCTGCCTCTGCGGCATTGGACGGCACTGGATGGGCTCTCATTTTAGGTCTGGAGGTCAGTTCAGGTCGTGCAGGTGACGAAGGAGGCGACCCTCGCGAGGATGGGCCGGTAGCACATGAGCTGAACAGCACCACTGCAACGCTGCGCGGGCTCTTCCAAGTCATGTCGTTGGTAGCTGGCAGGCTTGAGGTGGTCTGAGTGGTTGGCTCTTCATGCGGCTTAATGTGGTGACGGGGGTCTCCCCCGCCCCAAGTGGCTCGCGTAACGGGCTTCCCCGTGATCGGGTACAGGTACAGTCAGACATTTCTAGGAACTGGTTCTCAGCGTTGCACCGGGGGGGAGCAGGGTCCGAGACGTCCTGGCGATCGTTTCGTTTGACAGTCCCGTCCGAGTTTTGATTGGGTTCAGGTCTGCTGGTAAGCAGCGGCACTCTGCTATATATATATGATATATACATGGTCCGTGTGAAGGGGAGTCCAAGACAATTTGTTCTGTTTCCCTCGCCTAGGCCAGTTTCAAAGAGGGTTGTTCGTCGTCGGTGTGCATGAAGTACTAAAATAGGAGCGGCTTACCAACGGTGGTGATAATATACCCGAGGAAAGGAAGGGGAGGCGGGAAATGCATAATACGCAAGTGTTATTCGAGCGATGAGGCTTAATTGGGGCTGAGGCGGGCAGACGTCAAGTGTTCCGAGAGCTTCCTTTGTTTCCCCACCCCATGAGCATGTTGTTTGTCGTCGCAATCCATTTTTGCAATCCCGCTTGCCATTAGAATTTTGGGCAACGACTCAGCAGGTCGAGTCTTGACGCTGCTGGCAGGCCCTATTACCCACTTTTGATTTCCATCCCTCCCTCCCGAGGGCTCCTCGCACCCACAATGCCCGCATCTCAAGGTTTCTCCAGGGGAATGGAACGAACCTACAGTATGGCAGAGCAGAGCACGCACAGCTTCAGTCGCGGCTCAACACGCAACACATGCACCACAGTACATAGCACAGCTTGGGGGAAACGGTGCGACCCCCCTGAGCCCGAGGCGTCAGCCACTCTACTCTGCCTGCCTTTCTTTCCTCTCTTCTGTCTTCGTGCCTGAATTATCTGGTTCCGGCTTCGTGTGCCTTGCCCTACCTAGCTACACAGTAAGACACCTCTGAAGGAATCCCAAGGTTCTGCCTGTGCATGTGTGTGCATGTGTGTTGTGGGTGTGCGTTGAACTGTCAGGTAGCCCACATTTACTCCGTACCGTATGTGTACTGGAGCACCACCACCAGCCCAGCAGTGAACGAGGGAATGAGTGAATGAGTCGACAGACAGGCAGACGGACAGCTTCAGCCTGGCCCGTCCCGTCCGTCCCATCATCAGCTGCGATGCGAAATGACCCCAGAATCAGCCCAAATCCTCTCCCTTTCCAATCTCACCAGCTTCATCCTCAACTTCCTTTTTGCCCCATGACGTGACACATGGCATGCACCAATCAGTCGAATCAGTCAGTCAGTCAGTCAGTCAGTCAACCAGTCAATCAATCACCACGGCCCGTTGTAGGCTCCAAAAAGGTACTGTAGTGACAGTGACGGCGGCGGCGGCATCGGTGACGTGTGCCACTAGGAAGCTCTGACTCTGCTTTTTGCTTTTGGATTTCTCCACGGCTTCTCAGCCTCAAAGTTTGGGCCACGCCCAGACAGCCAGACCGACTCGATTCTAGATTCCTTCCTTACCACACACAGTATTTGTGCGCTCGCTGCCTGGGTGCACGCCGCGCGCACTCGCACCTTGCTCCTCGCACCTCGCACTGCGCACTGCGCACTGCACCCGGAAGACCACCCGTACCCTAAAGAACTAAAACTGCGATCCTCGTCTTCCCTGACACCCCCCAATCTATACCTGACCAACACCACCTCACCCGCCCACCCCCGTCCCACCTCCCTTGTCCCGTCCAATCTTATTGCTTGTCTTGTCTTGTCTTGTCGACCAGACCTTGACCAGACCTGACCTGCCTGACCCGGCTCGGCTGGTGGCTAACACCAGCGGCGAACAGCCTGCTCCCTGTCGCCTGCTCCGCCTTGTTTTCCCACGTTACTCTAGCTGCCAGCTTTGACGACGATCGCGAGCCAGCCAAACCGACCTCGAGGACTCCAGCCCGGGAACGGAGAAACGCACGACGGACCCAGACTGCATTGCATTGCGTTGCATTTCACTCGCCCGCCCGCTCGCGACACTCGAAGTCCAGGTCCACGAGATCCACCCAGAGCCTCGTCTCGCCCTGCCGTCTCCCTCCACCTCCCGAGCGCCACTGATCTGATCAACTGTCCCGATCCGACGTCGTGACTCTCTCGACCAGGCTCTGTCTACAAAGCTACTCTGCAGTCTGCCACCAGCAGACATTGTGTCCCTACGCCAAAAGCCATCAGCCATCCTGACGTAGCGCACTATCGCGCATCGCATCGTCTCGTCTCGCATCGCATCGCATTCAGAGACCACAAAAGCTCGGGCTGAAGCGCCGTCCACAAGAGTACGGCTAAGTTGGCGCTGGCTGGGTTGTGTTGGATCAGACCGGGCTGTGACTAGCTTTCTACCAGCACCGGCCCCGCGACAGAACGGCGCTGGTGCCTTGGTCGGTTGCCAGTCGGTGTCAGTGTCACTCTCAGTAACAGCGCCAGTTCGCAGTCGGCTCGGGTCTGGAGTGACAGCAAAAGGCGGCCATCCCTCCCAACCCCCAGGTCGAAACCCCCTCACCGGGGACCCGTGGACAGCACCCATCGCCTCCCTCTCTTCCTCCCCCCTTCATCCTTGCCGCCCGGCGTGTTCCCCCGGTTTTTGTTCCCAGCAGTTTGTTTGCCCCGCTCAGCCTGTCGCTTTTGGGACTGGACTTGGGGTCCCAGTCACGCGCCAAGCATTTCCCCATATCATTAAGAGGCTCTGTTTCGCCGCATTCCTAGGCTGTTGGGGCTCTGCGGGCTACTTCGTTTACACCGTCCTGGACACCTCCACTCCCCAACCTTCTCGCTTCACCCTCACGGGCTACCGCTGCCTGGGCCACAACACCACCCCTTCCTTGGATGACCACGACCACCGCGCAACAAAGGCGTCTTCGCCCATTGTTCTAGCTCCCGCCTCGCCGATTTCGTACCAACAGGCGCAAAGGTGTCAAGGGAAGCGAGGAGATACAGAGAGTGCGAAGCACGCGCGCGCGCACGCATACTGGCATACACACACAGAAAAGATTCAAGAGCTAGGGAAGCAGTGTTGGCTTGGCTCCTGAGTGAGCAGCTGGTCTTTTGCAGGGCGAGAATATTGTTGGCGCCCACAGGGACGGCATCATCGGTGGAGCCGTGCGCCGACGGACGTTCCATCAACCTTGTCTCTACGACCCAGCCTCCTACGCTCATGGCGAGTTGACCACAGACGTACGCAAAGCTGCGAGCACACCTGAAGCAATGACTACCACCGCTGCTTCGGCTTCTGCCCACGAAGTGTACGACCCCGAAGAAGTGGTGCCTCGGAATAGTCCTTTGCTGGCTCCGAAAAAGGTAACCTTCCGACCAAGCCTAAGTCCTCCACCAGACATCCCACTGGTTCAAGTCAGTCCACCTCCCAGTCCTGGTAGCAGGAAAACTAAGCGTCGACCAAAGGTACGGCCCAGTCAAGGCGATGCCGTTCTGATAAGCATCATGGACAATGGAAGGCATCCGGACATCGCTACCCTGGCTGGTCAAGAGGCGTTGCCGAGCGATTCGGAGGAAGTCTCCAGTAGCCCCGACACTGATAGTTCGATGGACGAGTCAGAGATCATGGCCGATCGCGATGACCCAGGAGTGAACGGTGTCGAACAGCAGGCACAAGGACGTGGAAATCGGAAAGGCGATGTCCTGCCAGGCTCTCCTTCTGACCTGCAGACGTTAGCTGGAGGTGCTTTGGCGGCTCTTGCCTTGGGGGACCACAAGTCTCCTAGTGAGGATGGGCGGACATCGACCACCGTCGGAGACACGGATACAGAGGCATCGCGGCCTTCAGATTCATCACCTCCTCCCTCCATCCCTCGGCCTGAAACAGCCATCCGGAGAGAAGAGAGGCCACAGCCTGTCATCCCAGCACCATACAGTCCTACCGACTACTATTCACCTCGAACCGGAACCTTCACATCGCCCACGGGTAGTCTAGCGGGCCCTGGCCTCGGCGACCTCCCGCCGATCCAGAATGCTTCGCCAAGGTCGGAGTCCAACGGCGGGATTGCGCTTCCGTCCATCAGAGATCATCTGGGGCCAGAGGCGCTCTCGCCTGCATCCTTTCAGCAGTCTCCGCCTGCCATACCCGGTTCTGGTATGCCTCGATTGCCTTCCATAAGCCATGCATCTCCACCCATCTCACCACACGATATTTATGCCCGCGACCCTCGCTCGCCGCATTCAGTCTTGTTGCCACCCAGTCCATTCTATCCTTTCCCTCCAACCGGCATGACGCATCGACCTAGTCTTGATTACAATAGCGGTAGCACGCCAAGTACCGACCACTCAGCTTCCACGCCTGCGACATCTACGCATTCGGTTGCGGATCGGATGAGCCTGGACGGTATGGCCTTCTCAAATCCTCAAGATATTGGCCAATATGTCTGCAAATTTGAGGGATGCAAAGCCCCTCCTTTCCAGACTCAATACCTTTTGAATTCACACGCAAATGTTCACTCTCAAGCCCGGCCACATTATTGCCCGGTGAAGGGCTGCCCTCGATCGGAAGGCGGCAAGGGTTTCAAGCGGAAGAACGAAATGATTCGTCATGGGCTAGTCCATGAATCTCCTGGATATGTCTGCCCGTTTTGCCCAGATCGGGAACACAAATATCCGCGACCGGATAACTTGCAGAGGTTTGTGAGGCCCAAAAAGTTTACAGATTCGACCAGTTTTGCTCACAAATCGTAGACATGTCCGAGTTCACCATGTGGACAAAGACAAGGATGATCCGGAACTACGCGATGTTCTGTCTCAGAGACCAGATGGCCCAAGCCGTGGTCGCAGGCGACGAGGCGGACCGCTTTGAACAATATCGAATACGAAAGCCGGCCTGTCATAAATACTTCATGTTCACTTCTAACTTCTCCTGTACATATTCGACTTTTTGACGATACCCCTCCCCAACGCAGCTTCGTGAATCGACAGCTCGACAACATCTACTTCTCGCTCGCTGTACATACTTTTTTGACACCTCTTTTCCCTATGTCTCTATGGAATTTCGGCAAGAAGTGGCCGCCCAACCCCGGGGGTAATCTTCAAATCAGGCATGACCCATTCGATTGCTGTCGGACAGCTCCTGGCGTTGGCTGCTTTGAAGATTTGGCTCAGAAAATGGGAAGGACGGACAACTCTTTCGCAAGTGGAGATACAATGCCCGCATGGTATCAAGGTTATGGTTCCCCTGGAGCGGGCAGGATTTTGGTGAACTTTGTTTCCCCAAGCGATTTTTGGTTTCGAAGCGACGAGAATAGGGTGGGTCACAAGAGCTCCTCTCGGCGAAGATGGATTGCACAGTGTACAGCAGACGACATTTTAGCTAGCTGAATGCCTTGACCGCTATACCTTGCAAGCACACGATGTAACATGCCCCTACTACTATCGCGTGATGCTGGTTGGGGATTTGACTGCTTAACGAAAGTCTATGCGGGCAGAGGGGCATGTGTGACGGAACCTCTCGCGTCGTCTGGCAAATTGCCAAAAAATCATGAGCTGTATTGCAGTTCAGCAAGAAATCAATGGGGCTCCGGTAAGCGAAGGCTGGTACAGATTTTTATGTTTCTACTTTCAGTGGACACGTAAAGAACGTTATCTGTAGCGGGATAATTCGATGGCACCAGGGCACAATGTGAAGACAAACCCCTGAAAGAAGAGGAGAAGACAGACTCCCATCCATGCCAGTATATGTAAAAACGCACTTCACGACCAATCAGCCGACCGACCGGCGAAACGAAAGCAAAAATCAATCAATCGTCCACGCTCTCCCATGGCCCAACGCCGATGCTCCCGTCGCTGAGCACGTCGACCTGTATGCCCTGGCCCTCGCGATGCACGCCCATCTGCTCGACGACAAGCCACAGGCCGCCGGCGCGGCGCGCGGCGTCCGGGTCCAGGTCGACGTCGCCCGTGCGCAGGCCCATGCTCGCATCCGCGAACTCGCCGTCCGCCGTCACCGCCGCCGCCCGCGCGTGCGGGCCCGTCCCGTACTCGAACGACACGCGCACCGAGCACGGGATGCTGATCGGGCTCGCGGTGCCGGACGACGCGGGCGGCGCCTGCTGCTGCTGGTGGTCACGCTGTGCTGCCGCGGCCTTGGCGCTGTTGTTGAAGATCCCTAGGCTCGACGACCCGCCGAGCGAGAACGGCAGGCTGCCGAAGGAGGACGAGGACGAGGCGCCGCCGTCGAGGGTGCCGGACCGCGCGACGACGCTGGCGCGCGTCAGGCGGGAGACGGTGACGCGGGCGCGCTGGCGCTCGCTCTCGCCCTCGCGGAAGACGACGGGGTCGAGCTCGGAGCGCAGGCGGCCGGCGGCGTCGGACAGCACGGGCCGCAGCTGGACGGGGACGTCGGAGCCGACGCGCAGGGCGAAGGAGGCGAGCTGGCCCGGCTCGAAGGTGGAGGCGACGACGGTGTACGTCCCCGCGTCGATGGTCTGGGGCCGCCGGATCTCGGCCAGCGCGCACCCGCGCCGGTACTCGCCTGACGAGCACACGATGTCGCGCACCGTGAGCGCCGTCACGCGCCGCCCGCCCTGCGACCACACCAGGTCCACGTGCACGGGCACGTCGTCGGCGTCCGTCGCCAGGTGCAGCGAGATGGGCGTCGGCTGCGGCACCACGAGCGCGAACTGCGGGTTGTGGAAGAAGGACACGGTCCGCGCGTTGCCGCCCGCCGTGCGCCGCGTCCACGCCGACTCGAGCTCCGTGTAGTGTTTCAGCGGCGGCGTGGCCGGGTTGATGGTGAGGGGGGAGCGGCTGAAGAAGGACAGCGTGGACGGGTACTTGGGCAGCGGCAGGCCCTCCTGCGCGACTACGACCGTGTAGGCCGTGTCGGCCTGGGCCTCGAAGCGTAGAAGGGTCTGCGGGCTGTCGACGAAGGGGGACTGCTGCGCCGGCCTGTCGGGGAGCTGCACGCAGTGGCCGTCTGCGTTGTCGAAGAGGTAGATGGACATAAAGCCGAGGCTGTACGAGTGGGCGTTTGGTTGTCTTGTGTGGCGGCTGCGCGCGATGGGAAGCTCGCCGTCCTGGAAGTGCCGTGAGAGCAGGATCCAGACTACGCCGGATGTTGGGGGGGTGAAGGAGTATTGTGGGTTGTGAGCGAACGAGCGCTGCATGGCACGACTGGGAAGTGTCCATGTGAAGTGATGGTCCTGGCGGTCGGTGAACAGGCTTGGGTTCCAGTTCAGGTAGAGGGACTCGAAATTCTGGACGACGTCCTCGAGGGATATCCAGAATGTCCCTGTCAACTCGGCATAAGGTGATGGGGATGTGACGTCGGAGTTGGAGCGCTGCGCTGGGCGCGACAGAGTTGGTGATGGGGGCGGGTATACTTCGGCGTCAACCGTGGTGGTGGAACCGAAGCCTTTCCAGACGAGCCCGTCGCACCATGGGTTCTTTAGAAGCATCCGGCGCTCGCCTGTGTTCTGGACTTTAAGGTCCATCACGGCGTAGTCGTGCTCGCCGGCCAGCCCAAGCGTCTCTTCCTCCTGGCGCGAGAGACGCCCGGTGCCTAGAGTGACTACCACATCGCCGTACTCAAATGCATTTTTGATGCGCTTCCACGTCTGATCTAATTCAATGTCGTCGCTGTATAGACTCGCATTAGCAACTGCATTAGTATCTAGTAATGTTGGTCCGTATTACCTCTGTAGAAAGATTTGCTCTGGTATCCATCCGGTGAGCACCCAAAGGTCTGTCCCGGAATTGCTGCCTGGGAAATCGTAACCACCACGTATTTTTAAGTAAGCCTTCTCCATGAGAGCTGGCCATATAAGCTCTGGGTTCCTCCGATCGACGACAAAGAATGTTCGAGACGTCTTGGAGGTCGGCAAACGATCATCAACGACCACCTGGCGGAAACATCCGTTGAAGTTCAAGCGGAACATATACTTTCCATTCTGCGATGCTATAGGTCTGCCCTTGCCGTAGTCGAAAGGGTATAGTAACGTTGGTAAAAGCTTGGACAGCGTTAGTCGAGCACCGTTGGATGAGCTTGACAGGGTCCAAAGATAGGCTTACCGAATCTTTCTTGTTGGGATTCAGGTGGCGCATGACGGCACATAGACTCGCGACCACAGAGCAGTCTGTTGTGATGTCCTGCACCAGGTCGCTGTTCGTCTTGGCAACCATGATGTTCTCAAACAGCTCCGGGCCGGAGTCGTTGAAGATCTCGGCGGGCCGCTTCCAGCCGTCGAAGATCTCATTCTGCTTCTTGGAGAACGAGAACTCCGAGTTGTCACTTGTTGGAATGTTAGTAGAGCGATTCAGATGTCTTGGATTCGGGGGGGGGGGGCAAAGAGGGAGGGAATCTCACGTGAAAAGCGGTTCGTCCAGCTTCTTGCTCCGAAAGACGGCCGGATCAGGGTCGGCCTCCCAAGGCGGGAAGACACTGCCATGCAACTTGGAGGACCGCCACAGGATGGTCTTCTCAGCCGTTGGGAGCTCACGGCTTTGGCGAGGGCCCCTGGGCTTCGGGGCCTTGGGCGGCGCGGCAGTGGGGCCCGACGTCTTGAGCGTCTCGGCTTGTGCGATGAGGTCGCGGCACTTGCCCTTCAGGCGGGACTTCTCAGCAGGCGTGGAGGCTTCCTTGACCGCCTTCATGTACAGTTCGGCAGCCTGTATTGCATTCTTGAAGGCCTCCTGGCCAGACGTGCGACTGATCTTGGCCTCATATTCCTATTGCCGGGTGGTCAGCCTCGGTGTGCTGTTGTCCGAGAGGGCTCGTCAAGATACTCACTCGGGCCTGGGCCTCCATGGCGATAACACACGATTGAAACGCAGACAGCGAGGTGCTCGGTCAAGAGCGGGAATTCATACGGCACGGAGTAACAAAGCCTCCATTCATGACCACGCTGGCGAAAGGAGGCTCGAGGTGACGGGGGTCAAGGAATTGCTTGGCAACGAGGCAATTGTGGTGACCTCACTGAACATCGCAACATGCTCGATACCTTAGGCTTTCTGATCCGCTGCAGGAACGAGGTGCATTCGCGAGGCGCAGGACGGGTGGATCCCTCAGATAATGAGGTTGGGCAAGCGAGTCCAAGGAGAAGCAGCAGGGCCAAGGCCGCGGTTTCAAGAGGCGGACATCATATTCAAATCGAGTCAGCCGAGAGATGCATATCTTGATATCCAAGCGTGGTAGTGCGAGAATGGGAGGGTGGACGTTTCAAGAGTCAAGCTTGCACAGCCCGCAGGACATAATCCCAAGTCGATGGTCTAACCGGCCGCGAACTCCGCGAACTGAACTGGTCTGGGAATATGCGAGATGCTACAACAGATGACAGCTCACCCCGAGCAGAGCTGGCCAGTCAAAGACAGGCTTTGGATATCGATATTGAGGAGTTGGCAGAGTCTATTTCAGTACTGATGAAATCTTGCCAAGAGCGATGAATGCCCTTGGAAACAGACCTCTTCTATCTTTAGACTGGCTCTTGGGCATCGACTTGGCCCTACCCCAGTTGTGTCTCTTGGCCAAGGGTTGAACCCTCTTCTCGGGGACGGAACTGTGCGCGGAAAAGAATGTGAAAGTCCGTTCATCAGTTCACCGTTGACCTGGTTGCAATCGCTCTGTTCATTAATGATTCTCACTCTTCAGCCTCACTTTGACCCAGGTCAGATCAGCTCTTAGCAGTACTACATGCTGCAGAGATCGGATGGACATATAAACGTGTTACGCAGTGACTGGAACCTCTCAGACGTGGGCCGACGTCACCTGGCACACAATTTACCGCGGTGCCGGGCCCCAGAACAAACGGGGAGCGGCAGGTCGGCTCCACATGGGAGCCAGCCCGAAGACCGAGGTTCACGGTTATCAACCTGCTGTGCTCCGTCTCGATAACGCCCTTCTTGTCTTTGACAACCACGCCGGGGCTCCATCTATTGTCCCCTTGCAGTGCTTTGTATCTAGATCCGTCGCAGCAGATTCTGTGGGTATCATAGTGCCATATATTCACGCTATATTATTACTATTGTTCCCATGAATTGATAGCACTCCACATCTCGTTTCTCTACAAGCCCCACGACGGCCGCCGGTGTTCGGCGTGCTCGAGACCGCCGATTACGTTTTGCGCCTCGGTTCTTCGACACGACCGCCTCAACTTGTCCAGGCACTTCTGGCTTGAAACCAGGTCCAGTACTTAGACAATACCAGTTAAATAATGGCGATTCAGTCCAAAGCAGCCCCAATTGGGCCGTGGGGTAAGGCTACAGCAGGCGCCACCGGCGCGGTGCTTGCCAACGCCCTGGTCTACCCGCTGGACATGTACGTTCTCTGGACCTGATCCCCTTGTCGACATATTGAACACAGCCCTAACGTCTTCTCATCGCAGAGTCAAGACAAGACTGCAAGTCCAAGAAGTACGCAAGCCTGGCGACACTCCCGACCCGACGACCTCTGTCGCACCCCACTACACTTCCACCTGGGATGCGCTCAGCAAGATGTTCGACGAGGAAGGCATCGCCGGCCTATACGCCGGGATGAGCGGCTCGCTCCTCGGCGTCGCGTCCACCAACTTTGCCTACTTCTACTGGTACAGCACCGTGCGGACGCTGTACTTCAAGGGCGCAAAGCTCTCGACCCCGCCTTCCACCGCTGTCGAGCTGGCGCTGGGTGCCGTCGCCGGCGCGCTGGCTCAGCTGTTCACCATCCCCGTGGCTGTGGTCACCACGCGGCAGCAGACACAGAGCAAGTCGGAGAGGAAAGGCATGCTCGAGACCGCCAAGGAGGTCATCGATGGCCCGGACGGCGTGACTGGGCTGTGGAGGGGACTCAAGGCCAGTCTGGTGCTGGTGGTCAACCCATCCATCACGTATGGCGCCTACGAGAGGTTAAAGCCGCTTCTGTTCCCTGGCGGCAAGCCCTTGAGCGCGTGGCAGGCCTTTGGTGAGTCCTTTTCTTGGCCAAACTGATTGTCGATATGGTACATTTCTATCGACCTTTGGGTGCTAATCGAGAGTGCCACAGTCCTGGGAGCCTTGTCAAAAGCATTAGCGACCGTTGCCACGCAGCCGCTCATTGTCGCCAAGGTCGGCCTTCAGTCGAATCCCCCACCGTCGAGGAAGGGTAAGCCGTTCAAGAGTTTCGGCGAGGTGATGCAGTTTATTGTCAACAATGAGGGTCCTTTGGGATTGTTCAAGGGCATTGGTCCTCAGATCCTGAAAGGGGTTCTGGTGCAGGGAATTCTGATGATGACAAAAGAACGGTAAGTGGATTCCCAAAAAATCAAGCCCTGGAGACGATGAATCGCTGTGCTGACTGACACTACTCGTGCCTCACTCAGTGTCGAGATCATGTTCATCCTCTTCGTTCGCTACCTGCAGAAGCTGCGGTCACAGCAACTGGCGAAGACTGCACAGCTGGTCGCTGCGAGGAATGCTACTGCCCCGATCACAACCAAATAAAGAGTTGCGAAAAGATCTCTCTATAGCATGAGCATTCTGTTTTCGGGGGTCTCTTGACATGACCGGAATCCAACCGTTTGGCGTGACTTTAGAAAGACTCCCTTTTCCAGAGGAGAAAATCGTACTAGCGATTTTCCAACAGCGAAGTGACGACCGTCTCTTGGGGCGTGCACTCCGTTATAGTACCGGTGGGTTTCGGAACTGCAAGTTGGTACGGCATATATTATTAGTTGGAGGGCGGGCTAGAAAGCGACGCAGGAGTCTGCGTGGCTAGGTAGACAGCATTTGTTCTGATCTTTTCTCGTACATAAATGAGCAAATGAAATGTTTGAATATTTTCACTGTCTAGTGAATTGATGTGCAAATCAGTGGGAGAATTCAAGTCCGTCACGGTTTTATGGCCCGTGCATCTGACACAACGAAACGGTCATTCTAACGGATGGCCCCGATTTTCACCGGGGGGCCACAGACACACACAAACTTCCAAAACTCTGCAACCTGCGCCGAAATTGACCCATCCACATCACCACCATTGACCAACCGACGAACCTCCAAATCGCGGCAAATCAGTCACAATGGCCAGTACGTGTGATCGCTCGTCCCTGAACGATGTGTTTTCTTGATCGTTAGATTACTGACGCATTTTCGCGAACAGAGTCGAAGAACTCGTCCCAGCACAACCAGAGCAAGAAGGCTCACCGTAACGGGTACGTTCGAACGCAGCAGCGATGCATCGCAAACCTGCCCACATCACGTTCCATCTCGAGATGAAGGCGACCGAAAGACATTTAAACAAGAACGTACAATGATTATGAAGCAATCGTACTGATGGAGAATCGGCCAACAGTATCAAGAAGCCCAAGACCAACCGTTACCCCTCCCTGAACGGAACCGACCCCAAGTTCCGACGAAACCACAGATATGCCCTGCACGGTACCATGCGGGCTCTGGTGAGCATCCCCAAGCTCTGCGCTTGATTGATCCACCGCGGCCGTGGTGGGAGGCCGAGTGCGATGCTGACAACCACAACAGAAGGAGAAGGCGGAGGGCAAGCGTGAGACGGTTTAAGGGACGCAACGAGCCTAAGCGAAACCAAAACTAGATGCGATGACGAGGGATTTGGCTTGCGAAAAGGCATCATACCATCACGACGGTCGGGAACAAACTACAGGGGCGTCTCTTGTGCTTATATCACCCAGCTTTGAGCATCACGGCTAGGATGCCACCACGGCCGTGATTCCTCCAAATTCGAAGGCATCAACAACAAACCTGCGCATTGCGTCCAGGCCATTTGTGCTCGGTCTCTCGAGTGACATGCTCCTCCATCCAAGTCCTGGTCGTCGGCTTGACGAGCAACCTCTCAGGCCTGCGGCTTCGGATGGAGACGATGGTCGCTGACCACAATTCCCCGTCACCCGACCCCCCCTCCCCCGGATAATGATACCCTCCAACAAAAGGCATTAGTGTGTACAGCATTGAACTTCTTCTCCATGTTCAAAATGACTGAAGGATTTTATCGTGCCAAGATCGATCTCTAGCCTGTCTATTACCAAAGGCCTGTGTACCTTCGCTTCTCAAGCGGCTTGGGCCCATGAAAGACTGGCTACATCTCCAAGTCTAGATGATGATGTATTCCCCTGTCTGATTGATTTCAGACTTGTGTCTGAGGACACTCAGGCAGGAGGAGACAAGGCCGAAGAGCTGGCCCTAAAGTGTCTCGCGTAGGGTGTATCGAGACAATTGATTCGAAACTAAAGTCGAACACAAACACTTCAATTTCAGATAGCTAAACACATTCACTGTTTCTTGGATCTACCGCGTGCATCCATCAGGCTGCAAGGTGGTGGCATGACACTGTGTGACAGGCGAGCTTCATCTAGCGCTGCAACGCAGCGTAGAGCAGTGTGTGAAACCTGGGCTTCTAAACAACTACTCGTCACCTTGGATGCCAAGAACTCATCGGTGTTAGATCCGAGAAGCGAACAAAAGAAGGTTTCCCCCGAATCGTGCTCACGATCTAGACCACACACAGGCAGACCTCACAAGATTTCGAATTTTTCTATTTGTCCGTCCGGCTGTCCCGGGATGTCTGGTGACCCGTGGCCTCGTTGGGGGAGCATGACGGCAAGAGTCAGGAACAGCCCGCAAAGGGCGATCGTCTCCGGAATATCCTGTGCTATCTTTAGCCTGCCTGGGTGAGTGAGTGAGTGACCGTGTGTGGGTGTGTGTGTGGGCGGCTCAACAAGCCGTGGTTCGAAAGGGGCCCGTAGTGTAAGTTCGCAGTAGAATTTGCGGGGCTCGGCTGCATGGCATGGCACCGACGGAGCTCGTGTGCCTCTCCTCTGATGGATCCCGAGTGAGATTTCAGGAGCTGAGCAGATTTTGGACCTGCGTAAGCTCGGGATAGCAAAACGAACGGTGTCCTCAGCCGGGAATGCGCCGGAGAGGGCCTGCTGGAATACTGGCTGCTGGTTTGCTGGTCAGGAGATGGGGAGCTACATACCTAGGCAGAATGGGGGCAGTCAGCCATGGGTATAGACAGACACATATCTGGCCATAGTGCTACCTAAGGTAGAGTGTCTATCTGTCTCTATTGCAGGTTGAGACTAGCCTCCACTGCCAAACTGCACAATGACTCGCAGAGGGCAGCAGGAAAGGGAAGCTGCCGAAACCTGTGTGGAGGATGGCGTTCCTGAATCAATCAATCAATCAATCAATCAATCAATCCCCAGGTTCTGCAAGCGAGGGGCGGCCAGTCAGCGTGCCTTCGGCCATCAGCGTGGTAGGATCTTGGGGTGTTTCTAAGGTTAGCCAGGACGTGCCAGGCAGCTTGCCCACCTGCCCACCTGCCCAGCCAGGTACCCAGGCGTGCTGGGCCAGCCGGGTCTCACACTGCCCGCCCAGTCGGCGCTAGTGGGCCCCAGCACCCACCAGGCCCTCTATGGTGGACTGTGATAGGTACGAGGCAGGTACAGCTCTTCAACCCCATGGACGTAGCCGTCGCCTCACCAGCAACTAGATGTGGAACTGATCTTCGTAGTCCGTTATTATTATTATCATCATCAGCATCTGTATCACCACCTGTCACCTCTTGCGATCGGCCTACCACGGCCAGCGAGTGATGCCAGCAAACCGAAAGAAACCCCCCTCTTGAACTTGTCGAGTTGCTTTTTAGACTCTTCCTGGGTTGTTACTTGATGGACTTTCCATCGCGTCTGTGAGTAAGTAGGCTGACCCCCCCCCTCCATTCCTCATTCCTACCCTCGCCTCCTCCATCGTGGCCTGCTGCACACAGACATCAACCCCCCCCCCCGGCCGCCAGAAAGGCTTCTTCGGCTTCCAGTTTCTCGTTTTGGGAGTCGACTGGTGGAGACAGCTCTTCTCCAAACGGTTTCTGGGTGCCACATCTCCTTTTCTCCCCACTCGATACTGTCCCGTCGGCGAGCTACCGTGGCGTGTGATCTCGAATCGCAAATCTTACCTTGCCGTCGATCTCTCTAGCAGCTCAAAATTCATCTCAACTCCCTTCCCGCCCCTGCCTTCATCCTTTCATCGACAAACCTTGGGGCATTTGTCAATATAAATCCCCCGGCAGCTACCTCGCCCATCACCCTCTGCTGCATGTGACCCAAGCTAGAGCTGCAGTGCTTCCGAGGTTTATCTTGCGCTCAGCCCATCTCGACCCTGAGCCTGGCCCTGCCCAGCCCTGTCGTCGTCGTCGCCGCCGCATTTCAGGCCCACCTTGGCGCGGGATCCACAGCACACGCCCCCAATCCATTCCCAGAAGGCTCGCCTCTTTGAGCAGCAGCAGTAGCAGCACCAGACCCATAGGGCAATCCAGGCTAGCCGATTCGCTGACACGACAATCCTGCAGTGCTCCGAGTATTTCATACTAGACCACCCGAACCCCTTATTTTCCATTCCTGCCCACTTCACTTCAACAGTGCTCGGTCGCCTTTCGACTTGACTTCAAGCTCCTCTTTTTCGACATCTCCTTTGAGGTCAGCCGGTCACTGCAGGAGCCTACGAAAAGTCCGCATCTCTTTGTCTTCCCATTCGTGAGATCACTTTCCTCGGCCGCCGCCTTTAATCCTGCAAACGACAAGAGCCGACTTCGAGCCTAAGCCCACGCCTAGAGCCCAAGCCGAAAGCCCCACCCATCGTAATATCTATTCGCAAAGAAGAGGGCTCTCCCTCCAACCCCCCCCCCCAACCCCCCATCCCGTTTGAGCATAGCCGCACGGTTTTAGGGGAGACTGTCAAGTCGAAAAATCTACGAAACGCTGCATCGCTAGTCACGGGCCACTCGTTGCCCCCGACACCTCCTCCGTCCGATTCCTCGAACAGCCTTCCAGTCTTGTTTCAGGTCCCATGCGACACGGCCCTGTCCACTCGCAGACCGGCAGGCCAGGACTTCACTTTTAATACAACCACGTACCCATCCTTCACTTTCCGATCTCCGCTCCATCGAGCACCTGTCTCGGCTACCATCATCGACTCGACTTCGCCTTTGTTGATTGGTTAGCTCACAATGTCCAACATCATGAGCAACCGCAACAGCACCCCCGAGGCTGGAAACGCCTCTTCCCTCCGACCGCCTTCCTCGAGGGCCATCGGCGCCGGGCACCAGCTCCGCGCTTCTGCCGACATGGCCTCCCTCACCGGCACGCCCCAGTCCAAGCAGATCCGTCCCAGCTCCGACTTCTACGGCCAGCCGCAACATGGCCAGGGCCAGGGCCAGGGCGAGCTCGACCCTCAGGACAAGCTCGCTCAGCAGTGGATCGCCGACATCGATCAGTACGAGACCACCTTGGAGGAGATGGCAGCCGCAACCCTGGACCAGGACTTTAAGGATGAGCTCAGTGCTATTGAACAATGGTTCCGGGTTCTGAGCGAGGCCGAGCGAACTGCCGCTCTGTATGCCCTGCTGCAGCAGACCACCCAGGTGCAGATTCGATTCTTCATCCAGGTCCTGCAGCAGATGGGCAAGGGGCACCCGATGTCAGGGGTTTTGTCACCTGCCAACTTTGACAAAGGTAAGAGCTCACCAGTTTTGGGCAGCAGAGATGCAGCTAACACCATGAGAACCAGACCCTCTGTCCAGCCGCCTGAGCGATGCCATGGGCAAGCTGAGCGTCGAATCAAACAGACCTGCTTCTCTCGCCCGTGCGCCCTCCACAAACAAACGCCAGTCTGGCCTCGATTCAAGCACTATCAATGCGATGTTCCCTGATGCCGCCGCTGCTATTGCCACCGAGAAGGCCAAATACACGCAATCGACAGGCACTGCCCCTCCCTCGAATCGAAACAGCACTGTTGACCGAAGCTCTCTTGTCGCACCCACAATCTCGGCGCCTGATGACCCTAATGGTCAGAGCCCGTCTCCATGGGGCCAGGACCAGAGGCCGAAGTCATCCACTGGGCAGACGCCTATGGGTCAGTTCGTCCAGCCTCCTCCGTCTGCTGGACTTCGTTCTCCTCGACCACAGATCTCAGGCAACCAGCAAATCAAGAGCCAGACTATCACTACAGGTGGCGACAAATCGGTCAACGATCTCCCTCTACTTTCGCCGTACGGTGCCGGTGGTGGAAACTGGGCCTCCATGGTGAATACTCCCATGGTTGCCAACTTCAACCCACAGCAGCAGGGCAACAACCAGGCGGACATGGTGGCCAATGCTACGGCGATGAAGCTCGCTGCGCTCTCTACGGTCAACAACCGCTTTGCGCTCGACGACGTACGGAAGTACCGCCGAGCTCGATCCAATGATGCGCCAGGTGCCCCGCTTTCGCCTCTCCCACCGGGGATGGGCGTGCCTGGCCAATTGAACATTGTTATGAGCAATGAGCGCGGACAAGTCCTGACGCCGGAGCAAATGATGGCCATTCAGCAGCACCAGCAGCAGCTGGCTGGCGGCGACAGGTCGCGGCCCAACTCTCCCGGCATTGCGATGCAAGGCGGGTTTCAGCCAATGGGCAATTTCGCATCTCCTCAAGCCAATGGTTTCCTAAACCCGTACAGCAGTGCATCTCCTCTGCTCAACAACGGCATGGGCTCCTTGAACATTGGGGGGATGGGAATGGGAGGACACCACGAGGGCTACCTGTCCGACCATTCTGATATGAACCGGGGCCGTTCTCCGCGTGGTCGCAGGGGGACTAGCAAGCCTCCTGAGGACCCGACCGATCCGACCCTGCTGCAAGACATTCCAGCTTGGCTGCGCAGCCTCCGTCTGCACAAGTATACTGATAACTTGAAGGACCTGAAGTGGACCGAGCTTGTTGAGCTGGACGATGCACAGCTCGAGGCTCGCGGTGTCAATGCTCTTGGTGCGAGGAGGAAGATGCTCAAGGTGTTCGAACAAGTCAAGGGTACGTCGAGATGGTCTTCCTGACTAATTTGAGTGGAAACTGACAGCATGCACAGAAGCCAAGGTTACGGGCAAGCTTCCATAAAATCTTAATACCTGTCTCGACTGGTCGAAACGCTGCACTTGAATTTCGTCAGGACGTGAGTTGACCTCACTTATGCGGACAGAGATACGTGCGTTATTTTTTTTCCCGCATAGAGGTCTCTATGGACGGGAAAGTCGGCGGCAGCATTCTTCATCAGTACGATTTTGACTCAGTCGACACCTGGATACACACACTCTGGCATATCCAGCGAGAGTCTACGGCACATACTCCACAAACAGTTTGAGGCACAAAGCAATTTGGGAAGGGCAGGGGACGAGGAGGTGGCCTATGAGATGAAGAACCACATCAGAAACGAGAATCTCTTGGAAGGACAGGAAAACCAGGTAGCCTGTGCTGACGAGCATTGGGCGGGCGAGAAAGTGTCAGTGCTATCTCTGAAGTAAAGATGAGATGCCTTCATAGTCTGGTTTGGGAGACACGGAAAGACAATACGATTCCTTGGAGCATGAGCAAAACTGAAACTGCCGGTCTGAAAGAATTGAGACTGAGCTCAGTAGACATCTATGTGTGTAGGCATGTGCGTGCTCCTTCCAGCGTGAGCCGCTACGGGCTGGGCAGGGGAGGTGCAAACTGTAAGATAGGATGGGACGTCTGAACTCTGATCGGAGACAGACACTGCCAGATTCGACTGGCGGCAATTTGAATTGGCTTTCTGTGGTAGTATCAAAGACGTTGCGTTCAAGACGTAGTCTACGTAGTTTTTGAAGAGAGCGCATCAGTGGGGGTGGGCTCTGACCGACCAACGTCGTATTTAACGGCAAGGCGCATTCTTTCTGACTACACGACCTCCTCTGGCAAATCCTGTGATGGAAGAACCTCAAGCTTAATCGCTCTCTGCGTACCCTGTGGTGCCTCGACAAACCCGTGGGCATCCCTGCAAGCTGCACCCCAGTACCCAAGTACCGCCCACGCATGGACGCGCCCAAAGTACTTCGAGATTGGTGGGGCAACTTTCACTTGCACCGTACACTCTCATAAGAAGCTCAGCCTTCAACAGTCTGATGCGGCCAACTCATCGCAAACGACATCGCGTCCTCTGGACTGAGCTCACTTCGTGTCAATAATATCAGTAAATTGGCACAAGATGGAGGCGGACTTCCGAGAGCTATTGGCGCCGCCACCCAAGGAGCCCGAAATCTCGAATATCAACAATGTGCTCTCCATCCAGCCACTCCCGCAAGCCTCCCTTGCAGCTGATGAGTAAGTCTCAAATTGTCACTCATTTCATGTCTCCCGCATGTTCACATGGCATGGCTAACACCTTGGTAGCTACTTAGACGAGGACGATGACATAGATGTGGTGGGACATCAGGAACAAGACGAGGAGCTTGAGGTATCCGACGCCGACTCTGACGACTTCCGCCTCAAAGCCGACATTGCCAAGCTCGATGCCGACGTCGCAGCATTCAAGGCTTCCATGGCTGCCGATTCTTCGGACGAGGATGAAGATGTCCTCGACCCACGGCTAGCTATGGGCTCGGGTCTGCCTCGCAAGCGAAAGCTCAAACGGCCCAGGTTAGACATTGCGCCGGGATCCAAGCGCCGCGCCGCCATCCCAAAAGGCAGCAACATTGCCGCCCCGTCTGCAGACATCATGGTGCAGCTTTCCAAGGCATCCGAGGCGTGGGGCCAGGGGCGCTTCGAGGACGCGCTCGAGATCACCCTGGAGATCATCCGGGTCAACGCCGAGACCTGGGACGCCTGGGTCATGTTGTCGTCCATCTACGAGGAGACGGGGGCCATGGCCGACGCCATTATGGCGAAATGCTTCGCGGCGCATCTGCGGCCCAGGGACTTTGACGGATGGCTGAACTGCGCGAACTACGCGCTGGACGACGTCACACCGGGTCAGCGTGAGACCAACCTCAGCATTGCGCAGCTGTGTTTCTCTGCCGCTATCAAGGCCAACCCCAAGAGCCTTAAGGCCCGCGTCGGCAAGGCAAACTGTGCGCTGGAGGCGGGGAACTCGAATGTCGCCGCCGCGGAGTACTCTAAAGTGTTGAAGAGGAGGCCGTACGACATGATCTTGTTACGCAATATGGCGGAGGCGGCGTTTGATGCAAGGAATGCGAAGAGGTATGTCGAGCAGGCCAGGGGGTTCTACGAGAACGTGATCAAGTGGATTCGTTCCGGCGGACAGCCTCTGAGGGGAAACTTTGAGTGGTCCGATGTCATCATCTTTGTCGAGATGTGTGCATTTCTGGAGAAGTACAACGAGGCCGCACTGGCTCTGCGGTCACTGGCGCGAATGCTGATTGGAAGGGCCGTCGAGGAGTTCTGGGACAAGTACGAGGATGATCGGGAATGGGACCAGGAGGATGACCGCCGTAAGGAGGTGGCCGAGTATGATCCTGACAAGTACTCGTACGGAATGTACGGTCCGGCGCTGCCACTCGATCTTCGAGCCAAGTTGGCCATTTTCCGGCTCAAGCTTCAGCAGGAAGAGGAGGCTACTCGCCACATGCAGTGGCTGAACTCACAGGACGCAGACATTTACAACTTCTTTATCGACACCCCTTTCGTCATCAAAGATCTGGCAAATGAACTCTTTGAGGCCCGCAGGATAACAACCGCTCTGGAATTCTACGACCTATACCGAAGATTGACAGGAGAGCCTGACGCAGAAATTCTTGTCCAACAAGGAAAATGCCATCTGGAAATGGAGGACCAGGCCACAGCTGAGGAATGCTTCATCGCCGCAATAGAGATTGACGATGACAATATTGAGGCGCGTTACGAGCTTGCCCAGATGTACGAGACGAACCAGGAGCAAGAGGAGGCTTTCCTTCTGGTCAACGAGGCTCTCCAACTTGAGCGCGACCAGAGGAGAGAAGCTCGGAACAATGGAGAAGAAGACGGGGGCGACCAGGCGGCTGCAAAGACGAGGCAGAAACGAGTCCGACAGAAGGTTCTCCGCGACAGGGCCGCCAGGCCAAAACGGGCAAGACGTGTGTACGTCCGACGCATGGCGAACAAGGCGCAGCGGGAAAAATACGAGGAGAGCGTCACCAACAACTTCAAGGAGAAATACCAGCGGGTGTTGGATCTGCGCGAGCAGATGGCGAGCGGGAACAAGGATGCCGAGGCGGAGTGGATGGCGGCTGCGCAGGACCTAGTGGATGACTTCCGTTCTTTCAAAGAGTTCTACCCCTGGGACAAGTACCTTAGCTTCATGGGGTATGGGTCATTCTTCCAGGAGAACAGGAGGAAGAGAGAGCAGATGCAGCAGCAACAGCAGGAGCAAGAAGCGCAACAGCAGGGCGAGGGCGGTGGTGACAGGGACGAGTCAGAGACCGCTCATGCAAACAATGAGCTCGAGGCCATGGCGGAGCGATTGCAGCAGAGTAAGTTCTGGGCATTTCTTCTATGCTATCATGGGCCAAGCTGACTGACGATGTATAGACCTCGCGCCCGATGAAGGCGATGGCTCATTGCAGCCCACCCTCAAACGCAACGAGCATCGTGGCATTCCTTTCGACGAGTGGCTCGACCTCTTCCTCGAGTACGCCATCAGCCTCGCCAGGCACCAGAAGGCAAAGGAGGCGTACCTCGTCTGCCAATCCGCACGTGACTCCATCGTCTACAAATCTAGCGACAACACCTTCCTTATTCACGTGGCATGGGCTGCGTGCGCGGTGTACGCCGCGGACGAGGAGACTTGCGTCGCGGTGGCGCGATTCTTCATGCGTAACAACGTCGCGGCGACGGACGGCTACCGGGTATTCAGCGCGTTGTGCCGGGTTTGCCAGTCACCCGTCTCATGGTACGCGAGCGGGCCAGCGCAGAAGTACATCCTGCGGCAGATCAAAGCAATGGACCGGACACTGCTGCCGCACGACATCGCCGAGTCGGCGATGGGGGCGTGGGACCGGGCGGTGCCGCGGGAGGAGGGCCAGGGCCCGCGGCACGAGGCGCTGGACGTGGCGCTGCTGATGCTGTACGGGCACATCCTGCTGACGAGCACGAGCTACACGTACGCGCTCAACTACTTCCTGCGGGCGGCGGCGCTGGACCCGCGCAACCCCATGGTCAACCTCAGCACGGGCATCGCCTACGTGCACTACGCCATGAAGCGCCAGGCCGAGAACAGGCAGTTCATCATCGCCCAGGGCATGCACTACATGTTCGAGTACTACGGCGCGCGCTCCGCCTCCCCTGACGTCGTCGAGCGCCTCGAGGCCCATTATAACGTCGCCCGCTGCTACCATCTGCTCGGCATCTACCACCTCGCCGTTGAGTTCTACGGCCGCGCTCTCACCGAGGCGCGGGAGCACAGAGACAAGGAGGGGGGTGAGAAGGAAGGGGAGATGATCAAGGATTTTGTGTATGAGTCGGCGGTCAACTTGAGGACGTACTCGCTTACGAACGGGGACTATGAGAGTGCCAGGGCGTTGACGGAGGGATGGCTTGTTTTGTGAGGGATGCATGATCATAGGAGTCTTTTGAGCATTCTAGAGAAAACCAGGCCTTGCAAAAGGATGTGCAGCTGTGTATACTTTTCGTGGGCTTGCTCCAGGCAGATCCAATTTCTGATACGTCTCGTCAACCATGGTGCATCCTCAGGAACTTCGTCGCTCGCTGTCGTCCATGAACTCAAGAAATTCGGGAGGTCTCAAAATGGTCATGAAGTCTTTCGGAGAGCTTGTCTCTTATATTCAAGGAACATATGACTTTATCTTACTGGACGTCATCCCATAGCATGCTGTTCCGTGGCAGGCTGTCTTTTGGGAGGTCATTCCCAACAGGCAATGCTGTGCAGGTTGATTGCTAATGTTGGGGGCCCTGGACTAGGATATGTGCTTGATAACGAAGAGGAAGACGGCGCATTATGAGTAATATAGGCCTCCTGGCTTCTGGACTGTTTCCTTGATGGGACCCTTTACCCGAGGGAGCTGCATCCCTGGCCATGGCACTATGGTGAGGCTGGTTAGTGAGGAGGCTCAAATGAGCAGGCCGCAGCGTACCAACGCCCACTAGTCAAAGTGCATGAGACGACGGAGCTTGACCCTGGTATAAGCTCCATCATCGTCACCTTCCGAACTCCGACTCCGACATGCAATTCTCGTGAGTTCCCAAGTGAATGAGTTTTATGGGGCTCCTTATCGCTTTTGATTAAGCAGAGTTCGTCATGCTTTATTACCTGTATACTCATCTTTCCTCCGCGGCTATTTGAGTAGCTGTTTCGCACCTCTGGTGCCTGATTGCTGCGGGATTCACCACTAAAAAGCGGCATCACGCCTTCGGCCACACAGCTTCTCGAGGCACCAATTGGTCTCGGTCTGGAGTTGTCTGAGTTCTTCTGGGGTCAATTGGGCTATAGACGTCCCACATTATGGATACGTCAAAAGACAAGAGGGTTACAGGCCCGAAGCAGGCCATGGCCAATCTTGAGACCGGCTCCTCACCTCCGCCTTATGAAGCAGCTGCGTATCCCAAGACACGGCCAACACGTCGCCTGTGCGGGATATTTACGTTGCGCGTCGGTGTGGCCCTTATGGTCTCCGTATTCCTCATTTCTCTAAACATATACCTGAGCCTTTTATCCCGCACCAAATCGTCCGCCCTGGAGGAAAAGAAATTCCAAGCAGGCATAGCCGCATGCGCTGCCATCACGAAGCTTCCAACCAGATCCGACCCCAAGGAGCGCAAGCAGAATCCGAGATGGAACGCCGCCAGCGGGCAGAACCACACCGTGGTCCTACGCAACGCGACGCTCTTTGATGGCGCAGATACTATCGAGGATGCCATGGACATCGTCTTCTCCAAGGGCCTGATAACCTCCGTGACGCCCTCGCACCGCGCCCTCGCCGCCCCGGCCGGCGCCGAGGAGGTCCAGCTCCACGGCGCGTACGTCACGCCGGGGCTCGTGGACATGCACTCCCACCACCTCGTTGAGGACTGGCCGGCGGTGAGTGACATCGCGGACGGCAACGAGATGTTCGGCGGCTGGGGCCCTCTGACGCCCTTCGTGCGCGTGCTGGACTCGATGAAGGCGTACGACGTGGCGACGAAGCTTGTCGCCAGCGGTGGTGTCACCGCCAGCCTGATCATCCCCGGCAGCGCCAACATCATGGGCGGCGAGGGCACTGTTGTCAAGAACGCTTGGCGTTCCGGCCCCAACGCCGAGTTCGTCGTCGAGGAGATGCTCCTCGAGCACGGGATACCGGCCGCGGAGCGGACGGGTAGGTACATGAAGATGGCATGTGGCGAGAACCCCATTGATACGTATAAACACACGCGCATGGGCAACGCGTGGGAATTGAGGAAGTGGCTGGCACGCGCAAGGGAGCTGGTGGACAAGCAGGACGCGTGGTGCGAGGCCGCGAGCGGCGCGGCCTCTGCGAAGGAGAGGGCTAGCCTCCTGGCGGATAAGGGAGGCTTCCCCGAGGAGCTGGAACTTGAAAGCACCGCGGGTATGCTCAGGGGTCAGGTCGCGATGCACAACCACTGCTACGAGCCTGAGGACTTTGAGACTATGCTCCGTATCTCGCACGAGTTTGGGTTCCGCGTCAGGGCCTTCCACCATGCTATCTCGGCCTGGCAGGTCCCAGAAATGCTTAAGGAATATGGCGAGTGAGTTGCGGCTCTGCATTCTTCCTCATGAACCTTCTATTAAATCTCCCCGATTACGCGAAAAAGTGCTGACCCGGACTCAATAGAAACCTGACAATTGCCACGTTCGCCGAGTTCGCGCTCTACAAAAAAGAGGCATACGCTGCAAGTCTCTCAGCAGGCAAGATTCTGAATGACCACGCAATACCTGTCGCCTACAAGTCAGACCACTCGATGGAGGACCTTAACTCAAAGTATCTTCTACTCCAGTCCGCTGTCGGTCATAGCTTCGGGCTTCCCGCGGATAAGGCTCTCCAGGCCGTCACCTCTGTGCCCGCCGCCTCTCTAGAAATCGACAACCGGATAGGGTATGCCCGGGCAGGCTACGACGCCGATATTGTGGTCTGGGACTCGCACCCGCTTTCCATTGGCGCGACGCCGAGGCAGGTCTTCATCGACGGCGTAGCCACTCTGGACCCTGCCCAAGTCGAGAAGAGCTCGGCCCGTGTGGCCGTAGGGCAGGGTATTGATGCGCACCGGGGGGCCGGCAAGCCCGCCATGCGGGCCACAGTACCCCACGAGGAGAGGGAGCGCCTGTGCTCTGGGTCTCGGGAACAGGGCAGGGGCTTTGTGATCAGCGGCATCACCAGGTCGTTCTTGGAGGAGTTCCCTCAGTTCCTGATCGCCGCTGATGGACAAGGGTCTGCGCAGGACAATCTCACCATGATCATCGCCGACGGACAAGTGACCTGCCTCGGAACTAGCGCAGACTGCGGTGCAGCAGCCAGCAAGCTCCATGAAAGCTATAATGACGAGCAAATAACTTCTATCCATCTCAACAACGGCCACCTCAGCCGCGGGCTGATCGCGGTGACATCCTCTCTCGGCATCGCGGAGATCGCCATGAACCCTACTACGGGTGATGGTATTGTGAAGATGGCCGGGTCAGACGGCGCCAGTGGCAGTTCCGTCGTCGACCACGCGAAGTACGGGGTGACCCTTGGCGGCGGCAAGGCCAAGTCAAAGACGTTCGCTAGGGCGCGGCTGGGCGGCGTTACGCGGGCTATACAAGCACCCATGACGGAGGGTGGCCTGATTGTGGGCGTATCAACGGGGATGAGGACGGGTGTGGACAGTACCCTCCTGAACGGGGGATTATTCCAGGAGGATGTGGCCTTGCATGTTCTGCTCGGCGAGGACGCGAAGCTGAATGTGGGGGCTGTGAGTGTGGCTATTGAGAGGTTGAGGGGGCTGATCAGGGCGGGTGGTCAGAAGGGGGAGAAGGGGACTAGCGAGGGTGATGTTGAAGACCCGTGGGTGCTGGTTGCTAATGGGTCGCTGCCTCTGGTCGTCAAGGCAGACAGCAACGTAAGTCTGTTCGTCTCAATGGATTGGCTGGGGAACCGTCCAGGCTAATTATTCCCTTTCACGCAGCATGACATCCAGCAAGTTATTCTGCTGAAGAAAGACTACCCGACTGTCAACGCGGTCATCTTGGGAGGCCATGAGGCACCTCTGGTAGGTCTAATCCAGCTCTTATCCCTCGATCCAGATGTCGTGGATTACTGACCCGTGTTTCCTTTCCTCTCTCTATAGCTAGCAGATGAGATCGCCAGAGCCAAGATATCTGTGATCTTCACGGGCACCAGGCCCGGGCCGGACTCATGGACTAAGAAGGACTCGCCGCCCGGCCCGCCCCTCGGTCGAAGCCCGTCGGACATTCTCACCGAGGCTGGAGTTCTCTTCGCGGTAGCTATCAACACTGACGGCGGTAAGTCCTCCCCTCTCCCTGGTCCCCCTGCCACGCCCCTATCTCCGCTCCGTGGCTTATGAATGCGACTTACACAGGGCCCCCTGGAGACGGCCGCATCCAGTCACTCGCACTGGAGGCGTCTTGGACCGCCAAGTACGCGGGTCTGTCAGAGCACGAGGCTCTGCGGCTCGTATCGACGAACGTGGAGGAGATCCTGGGACTGGAGAAGAGCGGTGACGTAGTGGTGTGGGAGGGCAACCCGCTTCAGTTTGGGACGCCTGTGCTGGCATTCCAGGCGCAGGATGGTGGGAGGCTGGAGGTTGGTAGCTGCTGGCCGAATGAGGCCGATGAGTGAGTCCGTGTTATGAGGTCAGATGGGTAAATACGACGTGTAGACTAGGCTACTGTATACTTGGGTGTCGGCCGTGTTGGTGTGGTGATCTATATAGAACACTGCGAGCACGCCATATATACGATATGAATGAGGAGTCACTACGAGAGCTTCGAATGCACGAATGGCATCTCAATAAGATATGAAAAGCACAAGCTGGTCGGCGCTGCGCACCCGAGTATCTGCGTAAGTCCAACGCCACGGCGCACGGCATGTTGGCAGTCACCGAGACATACTCAAACACGGGCTTTCTTTTCCCGCAAAACGTGCTTTTTGAACACGATGGCTGCCATGACACGTTGCACGACCCCATACAGCTGGGTGGCCTCAGCGGGAGAGCCAGAGAGGGTAGCTGCATAACAGGCCCGGGAGGCTTGTACCGCGAGATGAGATTGGGCGAGATTCCCGAGGAGCGGCTTGGGCCATGTGCGAGTGTGATACGTCGTGTCTCGCCCTGAGGTTCGCACCCTGGCCTCTTTTCCCATGGTGTCAAGAGAGAAAGACCGGCTTCTCCTGCCTGATAGCACCCGCCATCCTGCAGGTCGCCACCCGGATCACATCCTGCGTCCTGTCTTTTTCTCCCCGGCTGTCGCCGGTACGTAAATAGTGTCGGTGTAAGCCGAGTAAGCTTGATAGGAAATGCTTACAGGAGGAGTCGGAATGCATACCGATCACCACAAAGCGGATAGATAAGCATTTGGGGCATACGGAGACTTTTCTTTCCTGTGAGCCAACCCCTGAGCTGCATGCACGTGGAGGGGGGGGATCAGGCACATGAAGGTTATGATTGGCGTACCAAACACTGGGTCGTGATTACATCCCACCCTGTCAACGCGCCGTTAGCAAGCTCATGAAACAATTCCCTTCTGAGGGATTGAATGGACTGATACGGTGGACTGGATGTGTGATAAAGTTGTGGGTTGGGCGGCAGCCAAAAGGCGGGCGGCCAGGTGGTGGCCTCTGAGCCGCGCGCCTTGGGGACCAGCACCATGTGAGGCTTCATGTTTCCGTGGATAGACTGTACTGTAGACTCAGGAGTTTAGGTCAGATTGAGACCGCTTGGAGATAAACGTCCTGCTACTGCATAGTAATTAGTGGCTGGCTGACAGGCGCTCCAAGAGGCAGGCCGGTTGTTTCAAGGGCTGATGGTCACGCTTGGTGCCGTGCCCTGGTCTCATCCAGTCCATTTCCAAATTCTGTGCCTCTACAGAGGCGGCGGCCGCCAGGCCTCTCGCCCTCCAGTCCGGTCAGGCCTTGGGCGCGAAGAAATATCTTGCAATTCTGGCTCGATTGCAAGAACAGAATGGTGTGGTGTGGTGTCCTAGGTGGCTTCCTCTCTTGTCTGAGGGAAAATAAGGGCACACAACGTCATGTGGCGTCCAATCACTGTCAGGCGTCCGGCTGAGAAAGGGGGCACACACACCTCGCGGGGTTCGATGAGAGGAAGGAGGAGAGGCTACATGAGTAGGCTCAACGTCCAGACCGTTCATTCTCAATGGCCCACAGAACTGTGGCTTCACCCGACCGACCCACTATGGATGGTCGAGGTCAACTCAATTCAGTGGGCTCGTGTGGGACTCTTTCTCTCACCCGACGTGCATAGAAACATGGGTAAAAGACCTCTGCAAGACCGCCAATTGCACGGGACTTCATGGCAGTTCAGACCTAGTGGTCTGTGAGGCAGGCCAAGCAGAGAGCTTTGACTTGTCAATCTATTAGGCTCAGCCCCTGTGCAGAGCGCCATCTCTGGGATCTCGGCCTCGGCAGCAAACGTACACAGGGTCAAGCCCGGGCGCGGGCATTGACAGCCAACCACACTTGAGCGCGAAAATCCTCTTCTGCCAGGACTGCGCCGCAAGTGAGAAATCACTGATACACGTATAGCTGGTAAGTGGGGGTAACGCGAAGAACCCCTGAGGGTTCGTCCCAACTCTTTCAAAGTCTAAATGCCAGCCTATCGGCTCGTCCCTTGACCTGGCGATCTGTTCGTTTGGTGAAACATCCCCAAATTAAATCCTCCGAGCCAGCTGCTGACAGCGGATAATGTTTTATTTGCCCGCAAGACGAGAAAGTCTTAGCCAGTACCTCCTGTAGGATCTTCAGGACGATTTCGTATGGGATAACCTTCTTTAGGATAGCCTCCTGTGGGACAACCCTCCGTGGGCTGTGGGAAAACCTCCTCTGGGATAACCTCCTCTGGGATAACCTCCTCTGGGATAACCTCCTCTGGGATAACCTCCTCTGGGATAACCTCTTCTAAGATTGCCTCCTGTGGGATAGTCTGCTGTGGGATAACCCTCCTGTGGGATAACCCTTTGTAGACTGTGGGATAACCTCCTGTGGGTTGTGGGATAACCTCCAGTGGGTTGTGGGATAACCTCCAGTGGGTTGTGGGATAACCTCCAGTGGGTTGTGGGATAACCTCCAGTGGGTTGTGG